>NC_044552.1:167983358-168583358 GCF_007565055.1 Rhinopithecus roxellana
CAGGTGGGAAATATCTTGTCTGTTATCTCAATACAAGGGCAAACATTTCTAGAAGAGCTAATGGTAATTTGAGATCTGAGGCACGAGTAGGGCATATGCAGTAAGAGGAGGAAGAAAGTAAATCAAATGGAGTCTAATGTTTGGTAGCATTAATGGTCCATGTGGCGTGACTGCTCATGAATTTAGAGTCAGATCAGTCAGTATTTCTGTATGTTTCCACCCTCTTATTTCAAAATAATTTTGGTTTTTCCAAGCAAGTACAAGAAAGTGGGAGAGGGACAAGTAAACAATAGAGTAGAAGAGTATGATTACAAGGAATAGCCATGAAATTTACACTGGAATAGTAAGGTTAATTAAGAACTGGAGGAAAGTAAGGATAATGATAGGAACCATGATAGGTAGGACTTAGAGAAGGAGAAGGATTGCTGTTGTGTGATTGCAAAAGAGCATGAGATGGAAAAATTGCAGCTGCTAGATGAAGAGTGGAAAACCTAAATTGAAACTATGAAGAGCTTGCAATTACTGGGAGTGATTATATTTAAAGAGTGACCAAGGAATAATTAGCTGAGCGAAGGTGAAGAAGATGCTTTTTGGAGAAGAGAAGGTTGAAAAAGTGAGAATCTGGCATATCAGAATTTTCACTTTGTAGATATTAATCACTAAGAATTACAACAGCAATTTGAAAGAAGAGAGAGACAGTGAACAGGAGCAAAGAAATGAGGGGGAGTGACTTAGGACTTAAGATCTTAATACAACAAAGCAGAGTAGTTTCAGAATAGTCTGATGACATGAAAAAAGCTGGGTACAGATGGAAAAGAGCAAAAGGATGGTGGGAAGGAAGCAATAAAGAAAATCAGGAAAGGGATTCACCTGCCTCCAGGCTGAAGGGTGCAAGATAGAAGAAGAAAACTACCTCTTTTTGAGAGGACTCTAGAGAAACCAGTGTCCATTGGGAAGAGTCAGGTCTCCCATAAGAGAAATAGGGTAAAGGGATCAAACAGAGAGGAGGTGGTGCATGTGAGGAGTTTGATGGATAAATGACAGTGATTTCCAGAAAATAAGAAGTAGAGCTTCATGAGTTGTGAAGAGATAGAGGAAAGGGTCATAAAGGGGATACAGGGAGTCAAATGGGCATTAAAGTCCCCATAGATAATGGAGTGACTGGAAAGATCTTGGTTTGTTCATATTTATATTCACCATAAAATAAGTCTTAATATTTTGTAGTAATTTGTAATAACAGAGGGATTACTGGGTCAAACGGTATTTCTGGTTCTAGATCCTTGAGAAATTGCCATACTGTATTCCACAATAGTTGAACTAATTTACATTCCCGTCAATGTGTAAAAGCGTTCATATTTCTCCATAGCCTTGCCAGCAATCTATTGTTTCCTGACTTTTTAATAATTGCCATTCTGACTGACATGAGATGATGTGTCATTGTGTTTTTGATTTGCATTTCTCTGATGATCAGTGATGTTGAGCTTTTTTTTTCATATGTTCATTTGCCGCATAAATGTTTTCTTTTGAGAAGTGTCTGTTTCTATTGTTCTTATTCTTTGCCCACTTTTTGATGGGGTTGTTTTTTTTCCCTTGCAAATTTGTTAAAGTTCCTTGTAAATTCTGGATATTAGACCTTTGTCAGATGGGTAGATTGCAAAATTTTCCCTTATTCTGTGCTTTACTGTTCACTCTGATGATAGTTTCTTTTGCTGTGCAGAAGCACTTTATTTTGATTAGATCCCATTTGTAAATTTTGGCTTTTGTTGCAATAGCTTTTGAAGTTTTTGTCATGAAGTTTTTGCCCATGCCTATGTCCTGAATGGTAGTGCCTATGTCTTCTTCTAGAGTTGTTATAGTTTGGGGTTTTACCTATAAGTCTTGAATCCATCTGGAGTTAATTTTTGTATAAGGTGTAAGGAAGAGATCCAGTTTCAGTTTTCCACATTTGGCTACCCAATTTTCCCAGCACCATTTATTAAATAGGCAATCCTTTCTCCATTGCTTGTTTTTGTCAGGTTTGTCAATCAGATGATGGTAGATGTGTGGTGTTATTGCTGAGGTCTCTGTTCTGCTCTATTGGTCTGTATCTGTTTTGGTACCAGTACTGTCCTGTTTTGGTTACTGTCTTGTTATATAGTTTGAAGTCAGGTAGTGTGATGTCTACAGCTTTATTTTCTCTGCTTAAGGTTGTCTTGGCTATACTGAGTCTTCTTTGGTTCCACATGAAATTTATAATAGTTTTTTTTTTAATTCTATGAAGAATGTCAATTAGTTTTATGGGAATAGTGTTGAATCTATAAATTACTTTTGGCAGTATGGCCAATTTGACGATATTGATTTTTCCTATCCATGAAGATGGAATGTTTTTCCATTTGTTTGTGTCCTCTCTTATTTCCTTGAGCAGTGGTTTGTAGTTTTCCTTGAAGAGGTCCTTCACATCCCTTGTTAGCTGTATTTCTAGGTATTTTATTATCTTTGTAGTGATTGTAAATGGGAACTCATTCATGATTTGGATCTCCTCTTGCCTATTGTTGGTGTAGAGGAATGCTTGTGGTTTTTGCACATTGATTTTGTATCCTGAGACTTTACTGAAGTTGCTTATCAGTTTAAGGAGTTTGGGGGCTGAGATGATGAGGTTTTCTAAATGTAAAATTATGTCGTCTGCAAACAGAGACAACTTGGCTTCCTCTATTTTCTGTCTCATTGATCTAATACTGACAGTGGGTGTTAAAGTCTCCCACTATTACTTTGTGTGAGTCTAAGTCTCTTTGTATGCCTCTGCAAACTTGTTTTATGAATCTGTATCCTGTTGTATTGGGTGCATACATATTCAGAATAGTTAGTTCTCCTTATTAAATTATTCCCTTTACTATTATTATTAATGCTCTTCTTTGCCTTTTTTGGTCTTTGTTGTTTTAAAGTCTGTTTTGTCAGAGACTAAGATTGCAAACCCTGATTTTTTTCTTGTTTTTCATTTGCTTGGACTAATCGGTTTTGACTCCTTATCCAGTTTACAAGTTTGTGTCTTTTAATTGGGGCATTTAGTCCATTTACATTAAAAGTTTGTATCATTATATGTGAATTTGATCCTGTCATCATGGTGCTATTTGGCTATTTTGTACACTAGTTGATGTAGTTTCTTCGTAGTGTCATTGGTCTTTAAATTTGGGTATTTTTTTGCAGTGGCTAGTACCAGTTTTTCCTTTCCATATTTAGTACTTCTTTCAGGAGCTCTTACAGGGCAGGCCTGGTGGTAATGAAATCCCTCAGCATTTGCTTGTCTGAAGAGGATTTTATTTCTCCTTCACTTATGAAGCTTAGTTTGGCTGGATATAAAACTCTGGGTTGAAAATTCTTTAAGAATATTGAATATTGACCTTCTTTATTTTTAAAGAATGTTGAATATTGATCTTCTGGCTTGTAGAGTTTCTGCTGAGAGGTCTGCTGTTATTCTGATGACCTTCCCTTTGTAGGCGACCTGGCCTTCCTTTCTGGCTGCCCTTAACAGGTTTTCCTTCATTTTGACCTTGGGAATCTGATGACATATGTCTTGGGGTTGATCTTCCCATGGTGTATCTTAATGGTGTTCTCTGTATTTCCTGAATTTGCATGTTGGTCTGTCTTGCTAGGTTGAAGAAGTTCTCCTGGATAATATCCTGAAGCATGTTTTCCAGCTTGTTTCCATTCTCCCTGTCTCCTTCTGGTACACCCGTCACTGGTTTCGGTCTCTTTTGAAGTCCCATATTTCTCAGAAGCTTTGTTTATTCCTTTTCATTCTTTCTTCTCTATTCCTGCCTGCATGTCTTATTTCAGTAAGGTGGTTTTCAAACCCTGATATCCTTTCGTTTACTTGGTTGATTCAGCTGTTGATACGTGTGTATGCTTCATGAAGTTCTCTTGCTGTGATTTTTAGCTCCATCAGGTCCTTTATGTTCCTCTCTAAACTGGTTATTCTAGTTAGCCATTCCTCTAACTTTTTATCAAGGTTTTTAGCTTCCTTGCATTAGTTGGAACATGCTCCTTTAGCTCATCGTAGTTTTCTATTATCCATCTTCTGAAGCCTACTTCTGTCAATTCGTCCAGCTGATTCTCCATCCACTCCTGCATGCTTGATGGAGAGACATTGCAGTCATTTGAAGGAGAAGCGGCACTCTGGCTTTTTGAGTTTTCAGCATTTTTTCACTTAATCTTTCTCATCTTAGTGAGTTTGTCTAGTTTTGACCTTTGAGGCTGCAGACCCTTAGATGGCTGTTGTTGTTGATGCTGTTGTTGTCACTTTCTGCTTGTTTTTCTTTCAATAGTGAGGTCCTTCTTCTGTAGGGCTGCTGTAGTTTGCTGGGGGTTCATTTCAGACCCTATTTATCTGATTTCCTCCTGGGCCTGGAGCTGTAACTTAAGGAGGCTGGACAGCAGTAAAGATGGGTGTCTGCTCCTTCTTTTGGGACCTCTGACTTCGAGGGACACTAACCCGATGCCAGGAGGATCGCTCCTACATGTGGTGTCTGACAATCCCTGTTGAAGCTTCTTACCCAATGGGGAGCAGGACCCATTTAACAACGTAGTTTGTCCATTGGTGGAGACAGTGTGTTTTGCTTGGGGGAAACCCACTCCTCTGGGTTGCCTGGATTCCTCAAAACTACCAGGAGGAGAGGATAAATCTGCTGGTCCACAGAGACTGCAGCCACCTCTCCCACTAGTGGCTCAGGCCAGGGAGATCGAATTGTGTCCCTGATCCTCTGGCTGGAGTTTTGGAGTTCCTGCACGGAAGCCTCATTCACTGAGGAAGGATAGGTCAGGGCTATTCCTGAAGAGGCACTCTGACCATAGACTGCCACAGCAGGTGTGTTAGGCTGTGGGGACAAGTCTTGGAACCAAGGCATCCAGCTTTCCTGCCTTCAGCAGGGGAAAAATTCACCCTGGAGCGATACAAAAGGGTGCCACCCTTCCCCTACCCAGGGAGATGAGCATGTCAGGCAATTGGGAGTCTCAGTGTTGACTGTTGCCCCTCCCACAAGGAGTTCAAATGGCTTAGACAGCAGGCAGCTGCAGCCAGTGCTGGTCACCCCTCCCACATGGAGTTTGGTAGGTTTCAGCAGATTCCAGATGAGAGGCTGTAAGGATCTGTATGTTCTGTGGTTGAAACTCTAGGTCCCGGTGGCGTGGGTTTGCGAATGGGTTCTTCCAATCCATGTGTTGCACAGTTCCGTGGAAAAAGCACTGTTTCTCCAGCTGGGTAGCCTGCTCGCTCACAGCCTCCTTTGGCTGGGGTAGGAGGTTCCCTTTCCCCGTGTGGCTCTCAGATGGGCCGCTGCACCACACTGCTCTTCCTTCTCTCCGTGGGTCACGCCAGCCGTCTAGTCCATTTTGATGAGAGAACCTGGATACCCTGGTTGCTGGTGAAGAATTCACACACTTATTATGGTTTTCTTCTATGGGAGTCTCCAATTGCCACTGCTTTTAGTCAGCCATCTTTGATGCGTATGCAAATAAATGTGATTGTTTACGTACCAATGGACAACTCGTTAAGGAAAAGAATATGTATATTTTGATGTAAAAATATTAGAGATAGATACACATACAAAGTACTGAAAAGGCAAGTCAGTGGGAAACCAGAGGTGGCCACACTGGGACTTTGTGAAATCAAGAGATAAATAAAACCATATGTTACTAAGAAATGGAAAGTAGGAATGCATCGTGAAGCAAAAAGAAAGAGAATAGGACAAAATATTAGGAAAAGGATGTCCATAAAAACCCTTGACTTTCACCAAAATTTTGTCCTGTTATCCAGAGGAATCAACTTTCCCTAAACCCTTAGACCTGTAAGGTGAAGATCTTTACACTGAACGTAGCTCTACTGAGACTGATTTAGTAATTCATGATATTCTATTTTAAGAATGAAACATTATATAGCCTCTATTTTTGCGGGCATTGCTTGCATTGAGAAACATTAGATATTTCTTTTCTACACATATTCATGTAATATGTTATAATTAATATAATCTATAACTATAAAAGCAGAATATATATTAAAAATCACACTCACTGTGAATACTTGCATTTCACACATTCACTATAAACCCTGGGTAAAAGTGCATGTGTATGCATTCATTTGTGTGTGTATGTGTATGCATACGTAAGGAAACACATCCAATAATAAAAATGATTTTATCTGGGTAGGAAAATTATACATAACTTTTTATCCTTTTCTTTTTTTAGGTAAGGGGCAGAGAACTTCTGAATTTACTACAATGATTTTACTTTTACTATTAAAATCAGGGAAACGAGCTATACAATTAACATATAATAAAAACTTTAGTTTTACAGACAAGATATTTGTTCTCATGTACACAGTTCCATAGGATATGACATAATTTAGAGTTAACTGATGTTTTCTAATCTCATGTTTGATTATGAGGATAATATGTAGTGGAACAGATCACTGTTGAATTATGGAATTTGCTCGTTTACAAATAGGTGCTTTAATTAGTGATGAATGTGAGGAGGTTATACATTACTTTCAGACAAAAGTATTTCCAGTATATGAGAGGAGCTATGTAAGTTAAAAAAAAAATATGAATAAGACAACACTTAGAAACACAAATAGAATCCTCTTCCCCTCCATTCTGTAAATCATAGAAATGTAGAAACTAGATATAACTTGCAAGATGGACAGGGAGGAAAAGGGAGGATCTGTTGGAATACTCAGATTTTCCTTTCCTTTTAATCTTTCCCTTTAAATATTAATATACCTAAGGAACATCTCCCAATGAAAGAAGAGTTAGCTAAGGTCAGATTTTTATCAAAAAGATGGTAGAGGCCAGTAAGAGTGTCCAAGATGAATAAGATTTTATCATACAAAAGACCTTTTCTCCCTATAGCAATATGAAAATTTCTTTTCTAGTTTTTTGGTGACATGAAAATTCTAACTATATCGCTTAAAGAATGGAACAAAAGAGACTAAAGTTTAATTATACGGTTTTATTTTCCTTGCAGCTGTCTCCCATTAGCTAGTGAGCAGTGGGGAAAGTTCTTTGCAATCTTTGACCCTCCTACCAATATAGTCCTGCGCAATCTGGTAATTACAATCAATTATAGGCCACAGAGTGGTTAAAAAGACACTTTTTTTTTTCTCTTGTAGAGGCCTATGAGTAACTCTTCAATTTTGGGGTCTGAAGCTACCAAAAAGTTCAATATACACGGTTGTCTTTAGTATAGTAATACACCACTAACAATTGTGATATTTCCTAACTCAATCTCATCATCAGAAGTTGATTTTTGTGGGTAGAAATATTTTCACACGTTCTTGGGCATCAAAAGCATGCAAGGCTCCTGTTTGAAAGTTCCATGACAATGACAATTGTAAGAGCAGGTAACATTTAACAGACATTGTTTAATGAAGTTAACGTATTAACACACTCAATTCTTATAATAAACGTATAAAGTAGGTACCATTATTTACCCTCTTTAATATGTGAAGAAACTGACACAAAGAAGAGAATATTTCCTCAGGGTTGCACTAGCTCAAGGAATTGCACTCAAGTCCTCTAGTTTAGAGTTCATCCTCCTAACCAATATGCTCTACTGCCTCATTGCCTGTGGGGAACTTTATGGAACTATAAAACATTCAGGGGAATAGGGCCGTAGTAAAAAGGAGTATAAACAGGTAGAGATAGCACTTACTACACTACTGAACAGCCCATGGGGATCAATAATTTCTTATTGACTGCTTCTTCTCTCATTTAGCTTTAAAAGGAATGTGACTTTCCACACAGAATGTTGTGATTTATCAGATTCTCATCACATACCCATTGCAATGTGATACAGAAAAGGCGATTGGCTTAGCCCCTACTATTTAGTTCTAAGTGCCTAAATATTTTATCTTCCATTGTATCTCTGACCAATGCAGCACTAAGCAGATTCTGGGGTTTTTAGTGAAATATGAAGGAAAGAGACTTTAGTAGATGCTTTTGGCCACATTCTCCCAATTTTCTGGGACCAACAGGAGACATAAAAGACCTGCTAAACAACTAAGGATACTTAGAATATGCTAAGCCAACAAAAGCTTATACACCTTACACACAATACATGCCTCATAAATTTGCAGAACCAAATGCAAAATGAAATGTTGAGACCTGTTTTTCAAAACGTATATAGAATTTCCAGATAGTGTAAACAAAGCATCAAAGTAAACATAGGGATCTTCTGAAAACGGGATGTTATACAGGTTGCACATCCATGAAACTAGTCTGGTTTCCCTCAACATCTCAATGGTAGCTTTCACTACTGTGGAGTGGCAGACCAGCTTTGCTCACTCAACTCTAATGCAACTTTTCCTCAGCTCCTGTTTGTTCCTGCAGTCTGATAACACAAGATTCAGCCTTCTCTCTGTGAAACTGGTATTTCTAAAACTGAAATCACAGAAATGTTCTTCATCCCATCCAAAAATTCTGCACACTAAGCTAGACTTTGTTCCTACTGGGAGTATATGGATGAAGTGGGCTAGCAGCCTGTTCCTTCTCTATTCTCAGGCCCAACCTGTATAGGAGGTGCCGAAAGAGATGATAATCCAACCCTTAGCTGATATACCTTCTTACTTTTCCTTTGGCTTCATAAAATTGTGTTTTGCAAATACTGCATAGAAAAATTGTGTTCATTATCCCTTCCTTCACGAAAGACTGAAGGACTGAGATAGCTCTATCTTGATCTTTCATTCTTCCACTTTGCCAGAAACTACAAAGAAACTGTAAAAGTCAGTTCCAGGAAATGCATTATAAAAGGGAGAAAACTGTATAATCATTTAATATATCTTCATTTTAATCTCTCCTCTGTTTTGCTGTAAAAAGAGAGCTTTCCTAAGTTTTCTTTCTTGGGGCTGTCTATTTCTTAGTCACCTTTTTTATTCTTTTCTCTATTTCTTTTTGACAGCACTTCTGTAGAAAGTTTATCTTTTATTAGCTTTTAGGCCTCCAGTCATCATGCACTGTCAGAATCCTTTGGGGCATGTTGAACTTTTATTCCAGTGTTGTCTCTCGCTCCTGAAGCCTTATCACTATCATTTCTTTGAAAGGCTGTCCCAGTTTAATAACAGAAGGTTAGTCTCTGATAGAACCTTTTAATCACATCAACAGGGAACTCAACGGTTAGTGTTACTATCCAAGTCTCCTACTTACGGATTTAATTAGCATGGTTAGATATACAGCAGAGAAACTTTGGCCATTAAAGAATATTTGTTAATAATTATTTAAATTATTGCCTCCTTTGTAGTAACCTACCTGAATATGCTCATAATTAAATAACTAAACTGCTGCTAAAACAACTTTTAAAAATCCACCTTTGATTATTTGTACATATATATATTGTATATATGTATATATAGAATGTAAATATATATGTGTGGACATTGTTATAGCAATTGTTTCACAGCTTCACATCTGATTTCTACTGAAGAGCTAAGCATCAGGAGCGTGTTGTATATTTTCCTTAGTAAATGGGTGCCACTTACATAAGAAAATGCATTGAAAACTCCTACTAAGATTTATCTCTCAGAAATATTATTGTGTGCTTCATGCAGAATTTAAAAATTATTTAAATTAAACAAATAAATAAGTCAAATTAAACATTTATGTTATTACCCCGAGGGCAGTGTTAGTTTTTGAGGCTTATTAGCAGGGGAACACACAAACCTGGAAAGATATAAGAAGGTTTATTTTCTTTGTTGGCCTCCAACTAATTGCAGTAAAATAAACTTAGTGTTTTTGCCAGCTTGAACTCTCATGGAAGAGTAAGCAATCCAAACTCCAATCTCTTGATGTGGTCACATATCTATTGCCAAGTTTCTTTTTAAAGTTCACCAAATAAACATGTATGCCACTTAAGCAATATAAATAAGGGAGAAACTTGTTGTGCCCTCATGCCATTTTCTCATTAAATCTAGGAAATGACCACAAGACTTCTTACCATTTTTATCCAAAAGATAAAATGGCATCTTGTCCCAAATGCCTCAGGTAAAAGTGCCAGGTTTACTTTCATCTTGGACTCTATACTCTTTGAATGAAGATGAGACCAAACAGTGCCCTTTGAGGTGGAAGATGCCTTTCTTCATAATGTCATCCATTAGAGAAAGGTTTCAGAGAAGGTCAACTTTACCCCAGTGAAAAAGAAAATACCGGCAATTCATGTAAAGCCACTTCTTCTTAGAAGTTCCCTCATTTCAAAATTTGTTGCAATAATCTTCTCAACAAAAATATATGAAATACCAAGTAATAGTATAGAGATTATATTCACAATAAAATGCCATTAATTAAAATGTATTTCATTTAAGTTTTGAAGTATGAAGAAGGAGAGCATTAAACAGGGTAGCAATAAAAGCGTCTCACCCATCCAGTCGGCCTCAGTCCAAATGCAGGCCAGAAATAGCACACTTAAAGTTTTAATTGAAGAGGATGTAATGAAAGAACTATTTACCAAGGTGTGACCAGGAATAAGACAATCAATAAGATACTATGAAGCACAAAGTAAATAAGAACAGTGAGAAACCATGAGTACTTCTAGGTCCATAAGGGTAAGAAGATGAAACAGAGTTAAGCAAAAGCTGTATCCAAAAGAAAGAGGTCAGATGATAATAGCTCTGAATGCAAGGAAAGAAATACAATCACTGTCAAACCATAAGCAGCAGACAGGTTGAGGAATAATAAGAACCCAGATGTTCTTTCCTCTCTTCCTGGGATCTGCTAATCGCACCTTCCCTCGACCAGATCAAAGGAGAAGCAAGAATGAAAGGTAGCATTAGAGATTAGTATTTATGGCCTCAAAGGAAGGCATAGAAGGATAGAAAATTTATCTGTAAGAAAATGGAGCAAAACCAGTACACACACACACACAAACATTATAATTTATCTTCTTTGAGACTGGACCTTGTATCTTAACACACATACTTTTTTCCCCCACATCCTTGACACTTTTCCAATAGAAGCTTACAAACCGAGGTCTGCCAATATGAGAAGAGTTCGGTTAAAAAAAAAAAAAAATGATGGAAACAGACATGAAAAGTTTAAGCTGTTCTCTCCACTTAAATAAAATCATTACGTTAATAATTACATTATTTTTCCCCTTCACATTGCTGCTATTGAGACGTCCTGTGATAATTATAAACAGACAGTGCCATTTTGATTTTAGCCCTCTGGCACATTAATTATATATTCTTCTTAGAAATATTGACAGAAGTTGGCCCCATACCAAAGAACCAGCCTGGGACTTTCACTTATATTCATTTCGTAATTCCTTGCTATGACACTCATAAAAATGAGCCATTCAACAGATATTTTGTCTTTGTATCCTTGAGTGTTACAGTATAAAATAAGAAACAACTGCACAGATCCCTATGCAGGACAATCCTACATTGTACAGACCTAAACATAAAAAAGAAAAAAAAAGAAAAAAGAAAAAAAAAAAAAACCACTAAATTCCTCTCAGATATATCAAAGAGAGCATTTCACCTTTATTTATTTTCAATAAGTTTATTGCTGTCTACAGGGCATATAACTGTGTTGTTGGAAATAGGAATGCAATGTGTAATTTCTGTTCTCAAGTTAATTAAATTACGATAGAATCAAGACAATTGAGTAATCAATATAACAAAATAACAAATCCTAAAATAGGAACAAAACTCACATTTTGGAGTTCTTACATATCTCACCAGGTCTCTAAGTGATGCTTATTTAGCATTCATGCATTTGAAAAAACATCATATCAATATGCTCCATGGCCTTAGTAAAGAACAGTCTCCATGTAAAAAATAAGGAAAATCAAATTGTTAAACCTACTGATAATGCATTGATAAATCAGCTTAGGCTTACAAGGTAAGATATAGAGGAAGAAAGACAATGAGAAGTGCAGCAATACAGAATCCTCTTTCTCTAGGATTGATAAATATTGGTACTATTGTTCAAATATCAATTAGAGATTGAACTGCAGTGATTTTTCATATCAATCATTATCTCACATAGAATATGTCTGCTATGTGAAACAACAAAAAATTGACCTTTTTTATTTGTATCTCAAATCCTGACTAATCCAGAATAGCTTTAAAACATAGTTTTTTTAAAAAAATTGTTTCCAGAATGTAGTACATTACAATCAGCAATTTTAATTTTATGATTTTATTTATTATACAGTAAAATTGATTCTTTTTTGGTACAGTTCCAAAATCAGGACACTGAATGGCACTATAAGACCCAAAATGACCTATATTAGCCATTTATGGCCACAATCTTCCCTTCCTCCTTTACCCACTGATAGGTTCCCCATCGATATAATTTTATATATTCTAGAATGTCATATAAATCAAATGAAATCAAATCACACACGGTATAGACATTTGAGACTGACTTTTTTCAATTAGCGTAAAGCCTTTGAGATTCATCCAAGTTGTTGCATGTTTCAGTAGTTTATTGGAGTCGTGTTTGGGTTATTGTCTCCATTGCTGCTTTTAATTGCTGAGTTGTGTTCTTTTGTATAGATGCACCACATTTGGTTTATTCATTCACACTTTGAGTGAGACTTTTTGATTGTTTCCAGTTCAGTGCAATTATGGATGGATCCGCTATACACTTTTAGGCAAAGTTTTTGGGTAAACGTAAGTTTGTATTCTTCTAGAGTAAATAGCTAGAAGTGGTATTGCTGGGTCATATAGTAAATTACGCTTAAGTTACTGCCAAACTCTTTTCCAGAGTGACTGTACCGTTTTGCATTCTAATCATAAACATAGGATAAATCTGTTTGCTCAGCATCATCTTTAGTATTTAGTATGGCTAGAATGTTTAAATTTTATCCTTTCTAATAGATTTGGTTTTAATTTACATTTCCTAATGAATAATGATGTTGTATAGAAATGTCATTAGGTCATCTTTAAATGGTTGGTTGATTTTTGTCTATGAAATAATTTAGGCTGGTGATTTCTT
Organism: Rhinopithecus roxellana; assembly: GCF_007565055.1. Taxonomy (NCBI): domain Eukaryota; kingdom Metazoa; phylum Chordata; class Mammalia; order Primates; family Cercopithecidae; genus Rhinopithecus; species Rhinopithecus roxellana. Next base: position 167,996,318 of record NC_044552.1, read on the forward strand.
TTCAGGAAGATTTTACAATTATATTTCCATAGTAATTATAGAATTTCTCTTTTATTCTGGTGAGTTTTGATTGGTTGTGCTTTAGACGGAATGGGTTTAGTTCATTTAAATTGTGAAATGTATGTGCCTAGAGGTATACATATTCAGTCATTGTCCTTCAAATGTCTGTATGATTATTGTGTGCAACAAACATTATACAATAAAATGTGAAATGTAAATCAAATATGAAGAAAAATGCTTCTTCCATAAATAAACTTAAAGCAATAAACTTAGCCTCACAGACTTAAGTGAACAGATACCTTGCCTATCATTAAGATAAAAACTAAACAATTCATATTTGTACATATCCTTACACAAAAAACATTTTTAATTTGTTGAATTAATTTAACAAATTATGGAAAGAAAGCTTAGCATGTTTTTCCAATGTAATTATTCAACTTTTTACATTTTGTTAGAATGGTCTTCAGATTTCTAAACATAAAACATTATCAAGTAGGCTAGCTACAGTTCATTCAGGATTTTCTCATACTTATTTTGATAACTTTATAAATTGCCCTTTTGCACTGTTCCTCTCACCTGGCAAAAAGAAGTGAGATCTGTATCTTCAGGTAGTAAAAAGAAAACACCATACAATTATTCTATGAGTTTCTATTGACGTTTTGTGAAAATGCCTTAGATTTCTAGAAAATGATATTCTCCTAGGACCACTGTGGGTATAATGTTGGGTCAACTTAATACCTGTAAAGGAGTTAGCTGAAATACAATTTTAGTTCTGCTCATAGATCTTTTGAAGAGTGTGAACCAACTGTATTCCTTCTTCTATCAAAATTCTAGATTCTTAAATAAATTAGTTGATTGTAAATTGAAAAAAACAAATACAAGTTAGCAGAGCCGTGTTTCATTTTGAATTGCCTTATAATATAGGATTGGATAGGGTTGTTTAATATATATATATATATTTGTTTTTATATATATTATATGTTATATATAAAAACATATAACATATTATATATATATGTTTAATATATATATTATATATATAAAGGAAAAAAAATTAAGTATCGTTAAGTCTTTAATAGTTGCCAGTTATAGCTAATCCAAAAGTTGGTGCTTTAAACTTGACTTAAAAACATTTAAAACAGATAAAAGGTTTCCAGTATGAATAGCATATTCTGGGATTGGTGGATGAAGCAGGAGGTCATAGAAGATCTTAGGATGTGTGAGAAAAAAAGAGACATAAGGAAGCCAGGGTTAACTTTCAACTTTCTGTCTGTCTTTACTTTTAATGAATAGGAAGCATTCAACATTTATATTTTGATAGTTTCAAAGAAGTAATCTGAGTGAAAAGTTCAAAGGATATTTTATTCCTGACATTGTGGTTGTTGAAAAGAGCTTGGTCTCGATAATTTGCATATAAATGAATTTCAATACCGGGTCTGTTAGTTTTTTGTGATCTTGGATAAATCTGAGCCTTAGATTATTTAACTAAAAGTGAATAGAGTCATATTTATTTCCTATGATCATTAATTTGGTTTAAAAAGTGGTTGAAAGCAACAGCACAGAGTTCAGAATGGAGAAAATAATTTTTTTAAAAGCATTAGGTTAATTCACAACACTTGCATTTTGCTTGATGGCTGTAATGAGTACCTGTGATAATTTGGATTCAGGCTCATCCTAAAAGAGGCTAGCAATATTCAAAAGGAAAGGAAGTGATTTCCAGAGCAATGAAGCGCAGAGATAGAGAAGCCAGTAAACATTAATCTGACTTGCTGGCGAGTTCCAAATTGAACTTGGCACCTTCCACTTCTTCGCTTAACATAGTAGCACAAAGAAAATGGGTATGAAGTCCTTGTTTTTTTTCTACTATAACATATATACCATATTTACATGCATGAATGAAAGAGTCCCATGAATGCACCAGATTGCAAGATGTTCAAGATATGAAAAGGGCCACAGGTTATGTGCAATCTCTTGTCTTCTATACCTTCCTCTTCCATTAAAGAAAGTTTAATAGTTGTGTGCATGAGAGAAAGTGGGGTTATTATGTGGACCACCTTTATAATACTCTAAGTTTTAAAAAAGTATTAAAATCACCCATTTATACAGTTCAGTAACTTAACTCTAATTATTTTATTTGCTCAAACCCATAACGAAATGTGGTGCCACAGTTAAGCGCCACTACTAAAAAGATAGAAGGTATATTAAAAGTGTTATGTAATTTTAAAATATTAAGCTTTGTATTATTCATTTCATCACTATTGTTTATTATAGCTTTATAAATAACAGTCTTCTATGGTTGATGGAATTATAACTCTGATTTTTATTACATCTCATTTACCTGAAGCCATTCAGACCGCTGACCTACACTACATAGTGAAAAGAGTGGCATCTAGTGACAACTCCTTAAATTATACAGTCAATCAGATGTCGCATTTGTCGTATTAGTTGCATTAGTCACTCTCTTTGTATTGTACTTCTAATATTTGCAGTTGAATTTCTTAATCTACCACTTCAAATCAAGTTTTAATTCTGGAAAAAATTAAATAAGAAAGCAGACTTCCATTTTGGTGCAGTTTATTTATGAACAACGTGAGTCCTGCCACCTCTGACTATGAGCTCTCAGTGGATTTAGATAATAGTGCTTCCCATAGTGACTATCTCGTAACTGAAGAAACAGCCAGTAAAGGTCAAGGAGAACAGCTTCACTGGATCTCTTTTATCCCGATCATCAACACCATTACAGTGTGCTGAATCAGTTTCAATTTTGTCCTTTCTTAAAAGTCACTGACACAGCAAAGAAACTGACGTTTTGACAAGCATAGCTGACTAGAGCTACCAAACAGAGAAAAAGATACTATTAATATCACTTTTACGGAATGAGAAAATCATAGACAGAATTTTAAATTGTTGTCCAGGAGGATTCTGTCATTCAATTGTTTAACCAATACCATATGTGAACATGAGGGCCTCCTTTTCAAGTGAATCGGTGGTCATGTATTCAATATTCACTCAACAAATATTTACTGAAGACCACTGTGGGTCAGACACTCTGTGGGACATTATTTCCCTCAGCTGTCTTTGAAGTGAGGATAATTTATCAAGTCAAAGGATATCCAGGCCATTAGGGAAAAAGAAAAATTCTACTTCAAATACAAGAAATGAAAAATGCACTTGATAACTTTAAGCTATAGTTTCAATCAATTGCCAGCTTCAGTGCAACAGACATATTTACACCATATATACTACTTCCTTTAGAATTTTAACATTTTGCTTCTTTCTTTTTCCACATATGTGTGTTCCAGAATACATTTTTAATGACTTCTCTGCTTTTTTTCAGGGAAAAGTGATAGCTGTGTGCACTTCAGATTTGCTTCAGGGAAATGATGGCTGGCGACTTCTATACTTGGAGGCTGCTTTCACTGAGATCCTGTACATTGTAGGTAGGGAGCTGGACTAAGCATAGTTCTTACCACAGCAATTTTCAGCAAATTGTTCTGCTAAACAGAAATATATTACTTGAAGGCTGGAAAAGTGATGATAAACCTGACCCTTCAGCTGTGCTTTTAAAGGTCATTTTGGTTAAATGTAGGCAAATTGTGGTACAAAGTACCTTTTACTTGCTGTGTCTCACTTATATCTCCCCTCATGCCTCATTATGCTAATGTAATGACTTATTTGACAGAGTAGTTTAATCCATAATCTTGGAAATATATAATGGATTTAATTTTCAAGGTTACATTTTCAGAAAACTATTAATGCCCCCTTCAAAGTCATTGAGACTGAATTATGTTTCAGCAAAATATTAAGTACATTAACGGTACCTTTTAGATTCTAGTAAAGCCAATAGGCAATCCAGTTGCAATTATTTAACAGCTTTGAGCTCTGAATTGTTAAACTCATTATGAATTATCCATGCTAACCATTATCCTGAAAAATTAATCCTGTCTGCCACATTCAAACTTCATCAGAGACTGTCACCAAAATAACTGCATTTTTAACTGTCATAGCTTTTCATTGTTCAATGTTCATTAGATAATGATTCTTAAATATTCAGAAAACATTTTTACCTGAATTAAATAGGATTGTTTCCTGTTAAAAAGTGGCTTTTCATTTTCAACAGAACACAGGTGTCGATATGTACCATCTCCTCCATCAGCATGGATGTGATCAGAACCACTACAATTTATGTACATAATATTGAAAAAATCACCAGCACCCGATTGTAGTAATAATGAGTGGGCCTTATAATTAAGTCCTAAAAACTTTGCCGTCTCCATGATTCTTATCAATAATCTGGCCAAAAACTCAGAACAGACACATATCAACTGGGGAAGTTACCTGCTAGTGGTACTGAGAAGACAGTCTCAGTGATTCTTAGCCATCAAAGAACCTACTAGAATTATCAGTGGGCCCACATTCCTCCCAACACAGATATATGGGTTACTATTATTATAGTTATCCCGCTGCTCATCCTAGGAAATTAAATACTTGAAATATGTTCAAATATGTAGTTGGTATGAGTGGGGGAGTAAATAATATCAGATTTATGTGTGTGTTTGCCAGGACTATTTAAAGTCTTGTGGAATTCTTGATACCTTACAAATTTTAGACTCCTTTCATTTAGTACCTTGTCCTCTAAAAGGAAAAGATAGGCAGTACTAAATGAAAACATATAGGAAGGTGTATAATAATGCCAAGAGGATAAGAAAATATGTATGGAACTCTCCAAAAGAAATAGGCAGCAAATGTGTGTAAGTATGAAAGTATTTGGAGAACAGACCAGTTTTCAAAATAAAGCAGGTATGCAACATTTTTCAAGAGTAGGACTACTGAAAAGAAAACCACAAAGTGAAGCACAGAATCTGAAGGATGGTTGAAGACTGCCATCCTGAAGCACATAAGGGCATGGGTAAACATGGTAGGATTAAAATAAAGGTTAAAAGAATGATGAGGGTGATGATATTCCTTAAAAATGATATTCCAAGAAAATGATTTTCCTTGTTTCAGTAAGAACTACGCCTCTGCTCACCCAAAACCTTGAGAAAAGTGTTAAAAGTCTTTACGAGAGGTAAGAGGTTGTGTCATAACTTTTGGTAAGGTTGTGTATCATTTATGATCTCTCCTTCTAATTCAAAGAGATATTTCTATCACTTCAAAACTTGAGAAGCTATGATAACTTTTATCTGCTAATTTGATAAGTCCAAGAATTACTAGAATGGCTGGTCTATTATCCTTGGGATGTTAGTCTCCCACACATTTCCAAGATGATTCATAACCATACCTGCATTTCAGCAAGTGGAAAAAGGGAAAACAGAAAGCGAAATGCCATCCTCCCTATTATGGGAAGGAATAGTAAGTTGTAAACATCACTTCCATACACATCTCATTGGCCACAGCTTAGTTACATCATCACTCTTAGATATAATAGAATCTGAGAAATCTGGTATTTATTGTGGATATCTGTGTGCATGACTAAAATCTTATGCTCCTGAAAATAAAAAGAGAATTTAAAAACAAAACAAAATAAAACAGATAGGTTATGCAATTAGAACATGTGGCACAGGCAGCTACAACAAAGAAGCGGATAAAAATAAGATCTCAGGCCAGTCTACAAAAGCAAAGAAGAGGAGCATTCAGAAGGTTATTTATAAATGTAGCAAGCAGGGCAATGGAATTACTAATCATAAGTTTTGATGGGAAAACAGCCAAAACTAACTCTGGTTATCTAGGTAGAAAAGGATTTATTAGAAGGCTTTGTGTAGTTCACAGAACCAACAAAAAGGCTGGAAACAAATGGTCAGGAGATTAAAGAAGGTAGACAGTTTAGTATACAACAGATCATTACTCAGGAACAGTGTAAAGTCACTACCACAAATACCTTCACTACCAAAGACGGGTTGCTAGGCTACCAGACTCTCACCTCTATTGCCACTGCTGTATCAGAAACCTCTCACCACACATTTTTTTTCGGTATTCCTCCCAGTAGAATCATACAGTCAGCTGAGCATCTAGATACACTGTACATCTGATTGTGTTTACTGACCGGGTAAGGAGAATCATCAGCCCCCTTTCAGCTTCTTCAGTGTATTTGCATGTAATTCACCACATGCATCACATGTACACACAAACATTCACATTTTCTGCAAAGCCAGTAAATAGGAATTTTCCTTCTTTCACTTTCAATTATTTAATGAAAGACAAATTACAATACCTGCAGCTCTTATGTCAGCAAAAGTTTCTTCATAATTCAGTAGTAAACATTATTTGGTAATATTATTTTAAAATGTCTACAGAATTACAATAAATACATGATTATGCTTCCCCTAATATTCAATATTTTAAAGCAAATTCAATTTAATAATCCACAAATCTCTTAAATGATTCCCAAATCACATTCCTCAATGCCAATAGGTAAGACGGAGATTTTAAATATATTAAAAACTTTCCTAAAGATTTTCTATTTTATCTAAATAATTTTATACAATTAGGCCAAGCAAAATATGAAAAGGTATAAACACAAAAATATAAACAACAAAATCAAATAAACACTAATTTTAAACTATTTCAGGCACATCATGAAACAAATACAAAAATAATGACTTAGGCAAATGCTTCCTTCTGGAATTATTCTGTCAAGTCCCCTAAAGGGAGTGATGACTTAACGCTAGAATGAAGGAAAAAAATCAGTGAAGTAGAAAAATGGAGTTCAGCCATTCAGCCAGCTGACAGCATTATGATTAAATTTGGCATGTAGTAATCTAGAAATCAAAACTGCAAACTAGTTAGCACCAAACAAATTTTATAACTTTATAAAGATCATCCTTGAAGACAAGTAAAGTCAGGCTGTGATAAATTGACCATATACACTGAAAAGAATAAAAGATGTTTCAACTTAAAAGAAAAAATAGTTTATTTCAATAAGAGTTAAGATGTAGGACAAAACTATAACATAACCCACATGTATATTAGTATGTTTGTGTGTATTTGCTGTAGATTTTGGCTTAACTAGGAAAATGGAGAAGAAAAATAAAATGAAAATGAGTTCCATGAAATAAAGGAAACACAAGACATGAAAGAATAAAAGCTTATTTTATGTACAGAATGGAAAAAGTTAAAGTTGTAAATACTTAATAAAAGCAATTAAAATATATAAAACCTACCTCCCAGTGATGTTAAATCCATTTTCCTTAAGAACAAGGGATCAATGAAGAAAGAAATTAAACGATTCTAAGTTGGAGTGGGAAATTAAGTTACTGAGGTTGGCAAATGAGAATTGGTGATGGATTAGTACTTTCAATACCTTTTGGGAAAAGGATATTAAAACCATATCATTGATCCAGTTTTGTACTTGTGTTATCTAAGACTCCTTAAAAGAATTCCTAATGAGGCGGAAGTAGTTTTGCCAAAATGTTTTATACAATATATAAAGAAATTATTGAAACACTTGATATTTTTTCTAAAACATTAGGCTGTTTAACTATTAAGTGGGAGAAAATTATCAAAAGGAATGAGAAAGAATTGTTTTTGGACGAGAAGTTAAAGTTAGAAATATTTTAATTTACCTTCAACAACCATACGGCACAGAATCTAAAATAGTAAAAATCCAGTAACCATCTTACTTCCTAATTTTGTTGTAAAAATTAAAATAAAACATCTAAAGCACTGGTCTTGGCACATAAAAATGATCCATAAATATAATAATAATGCAATAACAACAAAACAGCAAGAAATAATAACAGCAATGCTAAGAACAGTAATAGAAGCTTGAAAATGACTGTTAATATGATGTAATGACTGAGATGTACGAAATGAGTTTATGCTCTTGCCTGCCTACTACATATTCCAGAGTTTGTGATGGAGTCATTTAAACCCATTAACCTTAGAAATACTATTTCTTAAATGAGAGTAGGGCAGGAGCTATTCTTGCTGTACCTTGCCTCTTGGCATTGAGACAAGTCCCAGTTACAGAAACAGCCACTTACTCTTCATAAATGAAACTTGACTATGTTTATTGTGTTGGCTTCTTTGAGTTACAAGAAATCAAGACTCAGATAGTCAACTTCAACTAATGGAATTTTGTTTAGTGATGCATAAGGAAGACAATATTTCATGGGTATCCCAGGACTGAGACATAGTTTGGAAGCTATCAGATAAGTTATACTTAATATATATCTATCACCAATGCCAGGTAAGACTCTATTATCATAAGCTGATGGGACTTGAGATTAGATTTTCTGCACAAAATATAGCCCACCGTAACTAGAGTAAGCACATTACGTGTTAACACATTCATGGTATCATGCTCTCATCACCAGCCTCTGCCATGAAGAACAGACCCTTGAAAGATAGAGACATTTGATTATTACCAGCAGATTTAGTTGGGCCCTGACAACTAGGTTTGCAAACCCCTTCTCTCTCAGGGTTAGAATCAAACCTGCTTTCTGTTGTGCAGATAAGGGTGCCTGTATACTCAGTAATTCCTTTCAACATTATGATCTGATAGAGAATAATTTCAAAGTTAGCTAGCCAAATGAGATTATAGTATTATTATCTATTATGCTAACAACGTATAAGCCCAAATTTACTTTCTAAATGTTACATTGAGTTATATTACTTCCTAGGTATTACTAAGAATCAGTCCAAACTGAAGCTTCTTACTGTCATCAGAATTTAATCTTTGAGTCTATAAATCTAAGAAGCCATATAGTGAGCATTAGGGAATTACGTCTATAGTAATGAGTAGTATCAGTGAATTTCACGTAGTCCAGAACGCCATGTCGTCTTATGCCTTATGCCTTCCTGTATTCTGTTTCCTCTGCCTAGAATGCACTCTTCCACCCACTCACCCAGAAAATTAGTTATTCTTCAACACTCAATTCTCAACTAAAGCTCCATCTACATTTTGAAACTTCTTTATTCCTCCAGCAAATACAGTGCTTTATTGCCCAGGCTTATATCATATAGATTCACGTAATGAATTAATATGATGATTTGTCCCTCAGTCATGTTTCATGTTGTTGACATAAGGAATCATGCCTTCTAATTTTTCTATACCTCTGAGACAACCACAGAGGTACAGAAAACTCAGCTACAACTACTCAGGGTAGATACTTTGAGATAAAATAGTGCGTATTGCTCAGGGTGTTCTGTGAAACTATTTCTATGCCTGATCCAGAGGGGAGACTACTGTATGCATTAAAGATCATTTACCTGTTTATAGTTTCATCTAATAACCAACAAGTAAGATTAATATTAGAATAAAAGTGTATTTTGTTTTGTTTTGTTTTGTTTTTTGAGACATAATCTCGCTCTGTTGCCCAGGCTGGAGTGCAGTGGCCGGATCTCAGCTCACTGCAAGCTCCGCCTCCCGGGTTTACCTCATTCTCCTGCCTCAGCCTCCCGAGTAGCTGGGACTACAGGCGCCCGCCACCTTGCCCGGCTAGTTTTTTGTATTTTTAGTAGAGACGGGATTTCACCGTGTTAGCCAGGATGGTCTCGATCTCCTGACCTCGTGATCCGCCCGTCTCGGCCTCCCAAAGTGCTGGGATTACAGGCTTGAGCCACCGCGCCCGGCCTAGAATAAAAATTTTAAAGTTGCATATTTACCATTTTATACCATTAAACTGTAACTTCATTATTAATCCTTTAGTATTTTTGTAAAATCATACCCTAAGATAACTTTATGTCTTTTGATGAATTGGTGAGAAAATGAAATTGAATAGGTCAATCAACCAATGGGGATTGAGCACTTGCTTTGCATATGGGATTAGTACATAAAATTATTGATATGATACATAATTTCCAACTTTTATGGCTATTCAGAGCATCAACATTTGAAAGATTAAATAATGTAAGGGATTAATATTAATATAGTCTAAAATGCAACAGTGAAGAATTGGCAACCAAGGAAAAGTGCAAAACTTTCAAAATAAGAGTCTAATCATCTTTCTGTAGAACAATGAGAGGCATAATTTGGTACTTTTCTTATTCTGGTAGACACCTGTATCTTAAAACAGAAAATACTATATTATTTTTCAATAAATGAGGATTACTGGCTCAAAGGAAGGTATGGATCACTTTGCAAAAAGAGGACCTATTTCATTTTATAAATGAATCGAAATTATACAAACTATGCCAAAGGAGATGTATGTTTGGAGACTGCACATGCTTCACTTAACAGAATAACAATCAGTTAAGGAAATAATTTATTTAAAGTACATATTGATGGTACTACCAACAGTGGAATCCAGCAAGATATCCCAGCCACCCTTGGCCCAGGCATCGGTCACTGGAACCTGGATGCCACATTCCACTCTTAGTATATCATTGGCCTTCCAGGTAATTTTAAAGGCAACTCCTTCAGAAAGGTAACTACATTCAGAAAATCTTCGTGGATCACAACTGAACAACATATCAGGGGTTTGAATGCACCTAGGGAGCAAGGCCCTCTGTGTGGGCCAGGTTAGGGTTAGTTGACAGTGGTGCTGATTTTCTATGAGGCTAGAGTAGGTAAATATTCTGGAAATAAACTGATGAAGAAACATTTGCACAAGAAAGAATATAGGGAAATGAAGACTGGCATGTCTCATCAAGAGCAGGGACACCTGGGAGAAATCTCTTGATGAAGGATTAACCTTCAATTGCCTTCCTCTGTAAGCAGGAATTGCTGTCTGAAAGAATCTAGGGTGCAGAAAGGTAAAATTACTTTCCTAACATTGAATGTGGTTTCACATCCTAGTAGCCTGATTAAGATCAGGTCTAAAGACCACACTTTCCTAATCATTTTAATACCTAGCCTTTCCTCTTCAAATTGTAAATTTTCCTTATACGTTGTAATTTCTCTTTAAAATTGTACTACTTTTGGCCATGAGGAGATCTTCAATAATTGTTGAAGAGAATTGCCTGAAGAACTATGTGGTAGGGAAAGGGAACCGTAACCAAAGTTTCTTCTCACAAGTACAGAGGTGGCAACAGCTTGGAGAGTACCCAGTACTTAGTTTCCAGTAGTGTACTTTGGAGCAGAAAGGCAGCCCATGAAACGTAGGTAGTAATAAGGAGATGACTTAGTTGCTGAAGAAACACTCTGAGATACACAAACTTAAGACAGATCAAATGCTTCATCCCAGAAGGTGAAAAGTAGCTATTCTTTGAAAGAAATCCAAATCTCTGGATTAACAAAATGCACACTAACATTTTTTAAATGTAAACCCAACAATTTTTAAATTAAACCTTTAATTCCAAAGATATTTTGCTTGTTTTGTTTTGTTTTAGAATGAAATAAACAGGCAGCCCTAATGAAGTGGTTGGTAAACTTGTCCTGAAGTATGCACAATAAATATCTCCATCTCTACCAAATTTAGTCAGTATTCTACAAGGTGATGGTCCATTGTTTAGCCGCTCAGAAATTTTGAGAAGTATTAGCTAGAGCTGAAACATAAAATTCTGGCTTCTGTGAAAATAATAACAAAATTTAAACAGCCTTATGGATTTAAAACCTGAATGAAGGAGGTGCCCATCATCAGTAGGTGAAGAAATAAATTGTGGGATGTTAACATGAGGAAGTATGCCATAATGAAAATGAGCAAACTGCAACCACATGCAAGAACACAGATGAATCTAACAAACATGATATTGATGGAAAGAAGCCAGACCCAAAGTAGTACATACTATATGACTGCATTTCTATAAAAACAAACCAGACAAATTTAATCTATGGTATTTAGTTAAGATAGTGACTAACTCTGTAGACTAGCATAAATTGTACCTGAAAGAGGACAATTAGGGAGTTTGAGGAGTAATATCATGTCTTTGATCTGGGTTGTAGTTACATAAGTATGCTCAATTTGTAAAAACCAATTGATTTGTGCACCAATGATTGTGTGTGAGGGTGTGGTGGGGGCGATGCTTCAATATTTTTGTAAATTCTTTATAAAATACTGAACCCAGATAAAGTGAGTCTCACTGCATAGCTCATTTCAAGCAACTCCACCAATAAATGAAGGTTTCCTTCTTGGTAAACTTTAAACTGACGATGGAGATGGAGAGTAAAAAAAAAATAGAGAGAAGAAGCAAAATAGATATTGCAACAACAAGAAATCTAATTAGCTTTGTGTTTTAACACAATTGGGTGTAATTATCTGTGCCCTCAGATACAGAGCTTTATTCTCTTGTCAGGTAACTGACATTTTAAAATGCTAACCTTATATGAAATAAAAAAGTTATAGCTAATTTAAAATTTCTATGCTTTTCTTATTTATTAATAAAGACTTTCTTGGTAAAGTAATTCAGATTCCTTTGAAACTTTTCATTATTTATCGATTGCTAACACCAGAGGAAGTTGATAGTGGTAGTCACACTTTTACTCGGCAGAAACTGAGAAACAAGTACATAAAATGAATCCCTAGTGAGCTAGATGTGAAATAACACATTGTATGTTTCTTTTATCTTAATCTGAAAATGTTTCTCCTTATAAGGATATTCACACATTTTGTGGCATGCCTAGCCCAGAGTATATCTGAGCATAATATTTACTGATCTGCTAATCAAGCATGCATGCTATTATGGTTTCTTTATCCAATTTGGTAGATGGACACAGGCAAATTGAAGGGCATCTATGCATTTGAATGCTTGCTTTCCTCCACTTCAGTTGCTCTGCAATTGAAAGCTTTTCAGTTAATCGCTTTGCTTTGTTTAAAACAGTTCTTATCTAAAATTACCAAAAGAAAGCAGTAGCAAGAATTTTAGGAAAACCTCTGAACTGGAATTGGAACATTCGATAGAATGAGGCAGCTCAGAGGAGCAGTTATCCTAACTTACTCTTCAGCTACATGGGGTTTCTCAGGGTATTCCTGCTTTTGGATGCAAACTCTCCATTCTCTTCTAGATACCAATAATTTTCCATTTTCCGCTCATTATCTCCAGCTTTTTCTTACTTATAGTCTCTGTTCCCTACCAAAGAAACCCTGTGATTTTTATATTAAGATTCTTGATTGCATATAACAAGATCCCACTAAAAACAGTTCAATTTTAAGAGGAGAAGAGATGTTAATGGTATACACAGGTAAGATCTCAAGGACAAGAATGTAGCTGGTTTTCAAGAAAAGAACAAGGAGTATTTTGCCTTGAGTATTCATCTTTGATTCTCATTGTGTGTTTCCTTTATTCTCTCTCCCTCTCTGTAGTCCAGATTTCTCTGTTCCCTATTCTGCATGATGAAATATTTCCACCCAGAGTTCGTAAGCACACCTTCAAAGCCAACCAGTATGAAGAACTTGCCTTTTTCTCAGTTCCAATTCCATCTCAGAAGAAAATACATAATTGCAAACACGATCATGGAAGTAAGACTTTCCAGTGAAGCATGACTGCTAGAAACACACCCTTGAGGTGGGGTGGGCAATTCCTGGACAGAGGGCCTGAACAGAAAAGCCAGTAGTTGAAGATCAACATGTAATCACTCCAGTGGCTGCAAATCTTTCCCAAGGTGTCCTTAGCTCTGAATCTTTTAGTCTACAACAATTAAATTGGTACTTTCTAGTTCGAATTCCAGAGAGAGTGGATGCTGTTTCAAATCATTTAATTTGCGCAGCCTGCTAGGCAGTGCATCCACTAGCCAGTCTGTGATTTGACAGCCCTGGTGCCAGAGTCTTGAAGCACAGCACATTATTGCTTAGGTGTCAGAGGATAGATTGGAGTCAGATTTTCCCAGAAGGCATGGTAGACATTCTGAAAAACTTTATCTGTCTAGAACCGTAGCATAGTTCTTAAAGGAATGTCAAAGAGAAATATCGGAAATATATTCTTTATATAACAATGTTAACGGAGGTCATGCCGAGGACCATTGTTCCTTTGGTGATGTTCTTTGAAGGGGAAAATAAAATTCTGTGGACAATTATGTTTGGGATAAACTGCAAGGCTAATTGCACTTCTTGAGACTTATAAAATAATATTAGACTATTAAATGCTCTGAGAAGAACCTTCATTTAACCCATTTACTCAAGCTTACTGGCTCATCGTAGCATAGTTACAGCTCTTATTTTGCATATTACAGAAACCAAATATTCAACTTATATTATGTGGGGAAAAATTGAGGGAAATTGTAACCCAACTTCATATATAAACTAGGAAGTAGGACATTAAAGCTCATAAAAATTCAGAGAATTTTCTCTCTTGTTCTTCTTGTCTCTTTTCCCTGAAAAATTGCTTCACTCTTCCCCACAAGCCTGATTCTGTACTCAATCAGTGTACATGGCAAAAGGTTACTTCATCAACTGATTTTTTAAAATTTCCCTTTCAAAAATACCATTTCAGACTTAAACTTAGAATTTTTTATTTCTGATAATTCAAGGGAAGGTACTTAGGAATAGTGATGAAGGCAGGGATAGAATTAGGTGGCTGGTAAATTAGTCACCTAACTGCTGGAGGTCAATATCTGTACATTAAAGAAAGAAGAAGACGTAAATCCCAGTCAAAAAGGAGGGCCATTAATTCACTGTCCAGGAAATTAGAACAAAATATAATTGAAAAGTTATATTAAAGTTAACTGACAACCAGCATCAGTTAACATTAATAGAGTATGTATTACGAAACAGGTATGGTTCTAAACACTATGTATTCTAAATCATTTAATTCACATAATGTTGTGGTCTTTGTGCTCCTTAGCTCAGCTAGGTCTGAGTTCTTATTTCACTACCAGGAAGAACTAGGCATGCAGACACTGGAGAGTGAGTGGAGTAGAATTTGTTAAGCGAAAGGAAAACTCTTAGCAGGAAAGGGATGCCAGGGAGGGGCAGGGCAGTGGTTTTCCTACCGGAAGGATGGAAAAGTTCCCATTGTGGCTGGGTCTGGGGCCCTTTATGGACTCAGAATGGGGAGTGCATGCTGATTGGCGTATAACTATGCAAAAAAGTTTTAAGTGAAGTCACCACTCAAGGGTGTGCATGACAGTGTAGAAAAACAATTAGGAAAGGGTAGATACATGTAAAATAGGTGAAGGATGGAGATCAATCAGAGGAAATGATGCCAAATGGGAAGACAAGTTCTCAAACCGATTCCAGGATGGAACTTGTCGCTTAGCTTTCAGGCTTTAAATTGTCTTCAGCTTGAAGGTGAGGTTTCACTGGGGACTTGCTTCTATCTTCCTAGGCATGTGGCTGCCTTCTGCTCCTCTCAATAGTAATGCTACTAATGAATGCGTTATTCCTATTTTCCAGATTGGAAAACTGAGGTTGGTAAAGCCTGAGTATTTTGACTAAAAACATGCAGCCTGTAATCTGTAAAGCCAGGATTTGGACAACATACCTGATCCTATAGGTCTGTAGATTTTACTGATTTTTATATGTAAAGTTAGGAGGTAAGGAATACTAAAATTATCATATTGAGCCCTAAACTTAATAATAAAACAAACCATTAGAATGTTTAGCTTGTTATGGATAGTCATGTAATTTTACACAAAAAGAAGTTATATGGTGGTATCTTTAAGCATCCTCAAATATTATTAATCTTTCTTCTGACCATAGACAAACTCTGGTCAAATCTGCCTCACCTAATCTTCTTTGGTTTAATTTAGACTTCCTCTTGAAAAGTCTCAACCTAAAATTGGAGTACCTCAGTTATCTGAAAGATTCAAATAAGATTCACTTATGTTTGTTGTGAAGAGTGAATATCAAGCATGTCCATCAGTTGTCTCTAATTGTGTGTGGAGGACAGTGTTGCATAACAAATAGACCTCCTTTGTTGTTGAATGAGGCTTTGTTTTTGGTGAGCTTTGATTAGTCAAAAGCCTAATAAAATAAAATTCATCTCATTCTATTTGCCAAGCATATCAAATCACCTTTGTAAAAGCAAATGAAGTGTTCTTAGGTGTTAGTTCCCTTTGTACTTTCAGCTTCCTTTTCTTAAGAAACCAGGGGGCGGAGCAAGATGGCTGGATAGGAACAGCTCTAGTCTCCAGCTCCCAGCGCAAGCAACACAGAAGACAGGTGATTTCTGCATTGACAACTGAGGTACTGGGTTTATCTCACTAGGGAGTGCCAGACAATCGGTACTGGTCAGCTGTTGCAGCCCAACCAGCGAGAGCTGAAGCAGGGTGAGGCATCTCCTCACCTGGGAAGTGCAAGGCGGAAGGGAATCCCTTTTCCTAGCCAGGGGAACTGAGACATACAAAACCTGGAAAATCAGGTAACTCCCACCCCAATACTGCGCTTTAAGCAAACGGGCACACCAGGAGATTACATACCACACCTGGCTAGGAGGGTCCCACGCCCATGGAGCCTTCCTCATTGCTAGCACAGCAGTCTACAATCTAACTGCAAGGCAGCAGCAAGGATGGGGGGGGGGGGGCGCCTGCCATTGCTGAGGCTTAAGTAGGTAAACAAAGCCCTGGGAAGATCGAACTGGGGGGAGCTCACAGCAGCTCAAGGAAGCCTGCCAGTCTCTGTAGACTCCACCTCTGGGGACAGGGCACAGCTAAACAACAACAGCAACAACAAAAACAACAAAAAAAGCAGCAGAAACCTCTGCAGACACAAACGACTCTGTCTGACAGCTTTGAAGAGAGCAGTGGATCTCCCAACATGGAGGTTGAGATCTGAGAACCGACAGACTGCCTGCTCAAGTGGGTCCCTGACCCCTGAGTAGCCTAACTGGGAGACATCCTCCACTAGGAGCAGACTGACACCCCACACCTCACACGGTGGAGTACACCCCTGAGAAGAAGCTTCCAAAACAAGAATCAGACAGGTACACTCGCTGTTCAGCAGTATTCTATCTTCTGCAGCCTCTGCTGCTGACACCCAGGCAAACAGGGTCTGGAGTGGACCTCAAGCAATCTCCAACAGACCTACAGCTGAGGGTCCTGACTGTTAGAAGGAAAACTAACAAACAGGAAGGACACCCACACCAAAACCCCATCAGAACATCACCATCATCAAAGACCAGAGGCAGATAAAACCACAAAGATGGCGAAAAAGCAGGGCAGAAAAGCTGGAAATTCAAAGAATAATAGCGCATCTCCCCCTCCAAAGGAACGCAGCTCATCGCCAGCAATGGATCAAAGCTGGACAGAGAATGACTTTGACGAGATGAGAGAAGAAGATTTCAGACCATCAAACTTCTCAGAGCTAAAGGAGGAATTATGTACCCAGCGCAAAGAAACTAAAACTCTTGAAAAAAGAGTGGAAGAATTGATAACCAGAATAATTAATGCAGAGAAGGCCATAAACGAACTGACAGAGATGAAAACTATGACATGAGAAATACGTGTGAAATGCACAAGCTTCAGTAACCAACTCGATCAACTGGAAGAAAGAGTATCAGCGATTGAGATCAAATGAATGAAATGAAGCGAGAAGAGAAGTCTAAAGAAAAAAGAAGAAAAAGAAATGAACAAAGCCTGCAAGAAGTATGGGATTATGTAAAAAGACCAAATCTACATCTGATTGGGGTGCCTGAAAGTGAGGGAGAAAATGCAACCAAGTTGGAAAACACTCTTCAGGAAATCATCCAGGAGAACTTCCCCAATCTAGTAGGGCAGGCCAACATTCAAATTCAGGAAATACAGAGAATGCCACAAAGATACTCCTCCAGAAGAGGAACTCCAAGACACATAATTGCCAGATTCACCAAAGTTTAAATGAAGGAAAAAATCTTAAGGGCAGCCAGAGAGAAAGGTCGGGTTACCCACAAAGGGAAGCCCATCAGACTAACAGCAGATCTCTTGGCAGAAACTCTCCAAGCCAGAAGAGAGTGGGGGACAATATTCAACATTCTTAAAGAAAAGAATTTTAAACCCAGAATTTCATATCCAGCCAAACTAAGTTTCATAAGTGAAGGAGAAAAAAAATCCTTTACAGATAAGCAAATGCTTAGAGATTTTGTCACCACCAGGCCTGCCTTACAAGAGACCCTGAAGGAAGCACTAAACATGGAAAGGAACAACCGGTACCAGCCATTGCAAAAACATGCCAAAATGTAAAGACCATCGAGGCTAGGAAGAAACTGCATCAACTAACGAACAAAATAAGCAGTTAATATCATAATGGCAGGATCAAGTTCACACATAACAATATTAACTTTAAATGTTAATGGACTAAATGGTCCAATTAAAAGACACAGACTGGCAAATTGGATAAAGAGTCAAGACCCATCAGTCTGCTGTATTCAGGAGACCCGTCTCACATGCAGAGACATACATAGGCTCAAAATAAAGGGATGGAGGAAGATCTACCAAGCAAATGGAGAACAATAAAAAGCAGGGGTTGCAATCCTAGTCTCTGATAAAACAGACTTTAAACCATCAAAGATCAAAAGAGACAAAGAAGGCCATTCCATAATGGTAAAGGGATCAATACAACAGGAAGAGCTAACTATCCTAAATATATATGCACCCAATACAGGAGCACCCAAATTCATAAAGCAAGTCCTTAGAGACCTACAAAGAAAGTTAGACTCCCATACAATAATAATGGGAGACTTCAACACTCCACTGTCAACATTAGATAGATCAATGAGACAGAAAGTTAACAAAGATATCCAGGAATTGAACTCATCTCTGCAGCAAGCAGACCTAAGAGACATCTACAGAACTTTCCACCCCAAATCAACAGAATACACATTCTTCTCAGCACCACATCACACTTATTCCAAAATTGACCACATAATTGGAAGTAAAGCACTCCTCAGCAAATGTACAAGAACAGAAATTATAACAAACTGTCTCTCAGAGCACAGTGCAATCAAACTAGAACTCAGGACTAAGAAACTCAATCAAAACCACTCAACTACATGGAAACTGAACAACCTGCTCCTGAATGACTACTGGGTACATAATGAAATGAAGGCGGAAATAAAGATGTTCTTTGAAACCAATGAGAACAAAGATACAACATACTAGAATCTCTGGGACACATTTAAAGCAGTGTGTAGAGGGAAATTTATAGCACTAAATGCCCACAAGAGAAAGCTGGAAAGATCTAAAATGGGCACTCTAACATCACAATTAAAAGAACTAGAGAAGCAAGAGCAAACACATTCAAAAGCTAGCAGAAGGTAAGAAATAGCTAAGATCAGAGCAGAACTGAAGGAGATAGAGACACAAAAAACCCTCCAAAAAATCAATGAATCCAGGAGTTGGTTTTTGAAAAGATCAACAAAATTGATAGACCTCGAGCAAGACTAATAAAGAAGAAAAGAGAGAAGAATCAAATAGAGGCAATAAAAAATGATAAAGGGGATATCACCACTGACCCTACAGAAATACAAACTACCATCAGAGAATACTATAAACACCTCTACGCAAATCAACTAGAAAATCTAGAAGAAAATGATAATTTCCTGGACACTTACACTCTCCCAAGACTAAACCAGGAAGAAGTTGAATCCCTGAATAGATCAATAGCAGACTCTGAAATTGAGGCAATAATTAAAAGCCTATCAACCAAAAAAAAGTCCAGGACCAGATGGATTCACAGCTGAATTCTACAAGAGGTACAAGAAGGAGCTGGTACCATTCCTTCTGAAACTATTCCAATCAATAGAAAAAGAGGGAATCCTCCCTAACTCATTTCATGAGGCCAACATCATCCTGATACCAAAGCCTGGCAGAGACACAACAAAAAAAGAGAATTTTAGACCAATATCCCTGATGAACATCGATGCAAAAATCCTGAATAAAATACTGGCAAACCAGATCCAGCAGCACATCAAAAAGCTTATCCACCATGATCAAGTGGGCTTCATCCCTGGGATGCAAGGCTGGTTCAACATACACAAATCAGTAAACGTAATCCAGCATATAAACAGAACCAAAGACAAAAACCACATGATTGTCTCCATAGATGCAGAAAGGCCTTTGACAAAATTCAACAGCCCTTCATGCTAAAAACGCTCAATAAATTCCATATTGATGGAACATATCTCAAAATAATAAGAGCTATTTATGACAAACCCACAGCCAATATCATACTGAATGGGCAAAAACTGGAAAAATTCCCTTTGAAAACTGGCACAAGACAGGGATGCCCTCTCTCACCACTCCTATTCAACATAGTCTTGGAAGTTCTGGCTAGGGCAATCAGGCAAGAGAAAGAAATCAAGGGTATTCAGTTAGGAAAAGAAGAAGTCAAATTGTCCCTGTTTGCAGATGACATGATTGTATATTTAGAAAACCCCATTGTCTCAGCCCAAAATCTCCTTAAGCTGATAAGCATCTTCAGCAAAGTCTCAGGATACAAAACTAATGTGCAAAAATCACAAGCATTCTTATACACTGGTAACGGGCAAACAGAGAGCCAAATCATGAATGAACTTCCATTCACAATTGCTTCAAAGAGAATAAAATACCTAGGAATCCAACTTACAAGGGATGTAAAGGACCTCTTCAAGGAGAACTACAAACCACTGCTCAGTAAAATAAAAGAGGACACAAACAAATGGAAGAACATACCATGCTCATGGATAGGAAGAATCAATATCGTGAAAATGGCCATACTGCCCAAGGTAATTTACGGATTCAATGCCATCCCCATCAAGCTACCAATGAGTTTCTTCACAGAATTTGAAAAAACTGCTTTAAAGTTCATATGGAAAGAAAAAAGACCCTGCATTTCCAAGACAATCCTAAGTCAAAAGAACAAAGCTGGAGACATCATGCTACCTGACTTCAAACTATACTACAAGGCTACAGTAACCGAAACAGCATGGTACTGGTACCAAAACAGAGATATAGACCAATGGAACAGAACAGAGTCCTCAGAAATAATACCACACATCTACAGGCATCTGATCTTTGATAAACCTGAGAAAAACAAGAAATGGGGAAAGGATTCCCTATTTAATAAATGGTGCTGGGAAAATTGTCTAGCCATAAGTAGAAAGCTGAAACTTGATCCTTTCCTTGCTCCTTATATGAAAATTAATTCAAGATGGATTAGAGACTTAAATGTTAGACCTAATACCATAAAAACCCTAGAAGAAAACCTAGGGAATATCATTCAGGGCATAGGCATGGGCAAGGACTTCATGTCTAAAACACCAAAAGCAACGGCAACAAAAGCCAAAATTGACAAATGGGATCTAATTAAACTAAAGAGTTTCTGCACAGCAAAAGAAACTACCATCAGAGTGAACAGTCATCCTACAGAATGGGAGAAAATTTTTGCAATCTACTCATCAGACAAAGGGCTAGTATCCAGAACCTACAAAGAACTCAAACAAATTTACAAGAAAAATACAAACAACCCCGTCAAAAAGTGGGCAAAGGATATGAACAGACATTTCTCAAAAGAAGACATGCATACAGCCAACAAACACATGAAAAAATGCTCATCATCACTGGCCATCAGAGAAATGCAAATCAAAACCACAATGAGATACCATCTCACACTAGTTAGAATGGCAATCATTAAAAAGTCAGGAAACAACAGGCGCTGGACAGGATGTGGAGAAATAGGAACACTTTTCCACTGTTGGTGGGATTGTAAACTAGTTCAACCACTATGGAAAACAGTATGGCGATTCCTCAAGGATCTAGAACTAGAAGTACCATATGACCCAGCCATCCCATTACTGGGTATATACCCAAAGGATTATAAATCATGCTGCTATAAAGACACATGCACACGTATGTTTATTGTGGCACTATTCACAATAGCAAAGACTTGGAATCAACCCATATGTCTATCTGTGACAGACTGGATTAAGAACATGTGTCACATATACACCATGGAATACTATGCAGCCATAAAAAAGGATGAGTTTGTGTCCTTTGTAGGGACATGGATGCAGCTGGAAACCATCATTCTCAGCAAACTATTGCAAGAACAGAAAACCAAACACCGCATGTTCTCACTCATAGGTGGGACTGAACAATGAGATCACTTGGACTCGGGAAGTGGAACATCACACACCGGGACCTATTATGGGGAGGCGGAAGAGGGGAGGGATTGCATTGGGAGTTATACCTGATGTAAATGACGAGTTGATGGGTGCTGACGAGTTGATGGGTGCAGTACACCAACATGGCACAAGTATACATATGTAACAAACCTGCATGTTATGCACATGTACCCTAGAACTTAAACTATAATAATAAAAAATAAATAAATAAATAAATAAATAAATAAATAAATAAAAATTAAAAAATAAAAATTGAATTACACACACACACAAAAATAATAGAATTGCACTATTTCAAAAGGTATAATAAAGAGTCTTCATGATAAAAAAAAAAAAAGAAACCATGTAGTATTTTAACTTTAGGAGGGCTTATAAAGCTAGAGTAGGATTTGAAAATAATTTTTTGGGGGACGAAAGAGACCCCACACAGTATAGAAAGGCATTGGCTATTTATGGAGTTTTCAGACTGATTCCTAGAGAGATAGGCTAAATGCAAATGGGAGCTTATGCATTTTAAACCCTTCAGTAACCAACTCTACATAAAAACAAACCTATTTTAGCAAAAGTCCACAGAACTGCTTCATTCTATTTAAAATTTGTGGAACAGTTTAAAGATACTCATAAATACATAATTCTTGAAGTATAAAGGATAAAACATTTTCCATAAATCAAAGACCTATAATAAGTTGAAAAACTACTAAAACAAAATGAAACAAATACAGTGTTCTTAGATTATCTTGCAGCAACAGGAGCAGAAGAACGTAGCCATGTAATTGAGCCTAAGGCAGTGGAATGTGAGAATTTCTGTGCAGCCATTCTAGGTTTGACTCAAAAAATCGCCTCCAAGTTTTGTTCTTCCAATTTTTTCCCTCTTCTAGAGAAGTCAGTGTCCAATGAAACTTTAGAAGCCCTGTGTTGAAAATAGCTATATTAATCAGCCTGTCTCACTGAAAACCACACGGAGTAAAGTCCTTCCTCCTTCCAGTTCTACCCCAAATTATGAGTAATGCTGCATTGGAATGTCATGTAGGCAAGAAATAGAAATACTGTTGTGTTAGATCTCTGAAATTTTGGAGTCTATTTTAGCAGCTAATGTTATGCTAACAAATACAGAAGTAACAATTGGAAAGTTGTTTAAAATACATTATCCTTTTTTTAAACAAAACTTTTTTGAGACGGAGTCTCTCTCTGTCACCCAGGCTGGAGTGCAGCGGCACGATCTCAGCTCACTGCAACCTCCGCCTCCTGGTCCAGGCAATTCTCCCTGCTTCAGCCACCCAAGTAGCTGGGATTACAGGCACCTGCCACCACTACCAGCTAATTTTTGTATTTTTTAGTAGAGACGGAGTTTCGCCATGCTGACCAGGCTGGGTCTTGAACGCCTGACCTTAGGTGATATGCCCACCTTGGCCTCCCAAAGTGCTGGGATCACAGATGTGAACCACTGAGCCTGGACTAAAATATATTCTTATTTAATGTGAAATGTTATTAAAGCTTTTTTCTTATTTAAATGTTTTAATTATCATTTTATAATGATTATTTGTAAAATATAATTGAAAACCTCATTAATGCATGATTTTATGTAGTATATATTTATTGAGAAAACTACTGTATGTAACATCTAATTTTCAATAGTAACAGATATAAATAATATCACATATATCCCCGTCAGCTAGGAACTTACTCTGCTTAAGGAGAAAATAAAGCATTCAACTAATAATAATTTAATATAATATTTGACAAGTAACCATAAATTGATGTCCATTGGCAATAAACCATTTTTAGAAAGTAGAGAAAGGACAGCTCACATATACATGGTAGAGAATGCTTGATGCAAGAGGTGAAATTTAAATTGACACAAATTGAAAACGTGAGAAAAAGGAAAGTAAGATGATAAGATATATGAAAGATCCAAGAATTAAATCAGGTAGTGATGCTTCACATCCATTGGGAAAAGTGGAAGAAGTACTCCTAGAAGTGGCAGAAAGTGGAGAAAGGGAGAGCAAATGTACTATTTTTAAAATTATATTGAGGAAAATCTGAATTATTTATATTAGGAAGAGACAGAGTTACTATTCCATCTGAAACAGATCAACAACAGAGAGTGACAGAAATTGTATCAACACAGAGGACTAAATTTATATTAAGGAAAAAGAGAATTACCAAAGACTTGTGAGTAGAATTCTATACAATCAAAATACTTTTAGAAAAGTGAATCTGTTGACAGTGTAGAAAGTGGAAAGAATGGAGAACCAGGTAGAAGGGTAAAAATTTCCAACAAACAAAATACTCTAATTATAAAGTAATCAGACCTTGAATGAGAGTTGTTGCAAGGGAAGTGGAGAATGAAAAGCACATTTGAAAATACTATATATAATATATATTTAATTATTATTATTATTATTTTATTATTATTATACTTTAAGTTCTAGGGTACATGTGCATAACGTGCAGGTTTGTTACATATGTATACTTGTGCCATGTTGGTGTGCTGCACCCATCAACTCGTCAGCACCCATCAACTCGTCAGCACCCATCAACTCGTCATTTACATCAGGTATAACTCCCAATGCAATCCCTCCCCCCTCCCCGTGATAGGCCCCGGTGTGTGATGTTCCCCTTTCCGAGTCCAAGTGGGAATAGGAACACCTTTACACTGTTGGTGGGATTGTAAACTAGTTCAACCATTTTGGAAAATACTATATATTTTAAGGAAAGAACACAATTTCAAGAATGAGTAGACTGGGCTAGGGACAAAAGAGATAATCAAACATTTGTTTTCTGACTATTCTAAATTAAACAGAGATCTTCCAAAGCATTTATGTAATTAGAAGTCTGCAATCAAATTTCAATATCATCTACTCTCTTGCGTGCTAGTGTATCATTAATGATAAATAATCTCTTGGACCAAAATATTAAGTAAATGCATATGGGAATATTTCCGTAATTTGGTTTCTAGAGTATTCTTTTTAATGACATTATTTTTCATTTACTTATAAATGATAAATTCCATCAATTAAACCTAATTATTTAAGCATTGACTGTCCAAAAAATTTCATTCTGTGTGGATGGATGCTCCAATGTTGACACAAAAGTCTGCCTAATGATAGAAACACACTGTTGACTAAGCAAGTTAAATAAATGAAGGAAAATTTCTTCCACTCTCTTTAGTGTTAATCGTAGATACCCACTCTAGCCCCCTCCTTCAACATTTTAGAGAAGAGATTGTAGCAATATCATGTATCTCTGTTGGCATCATTAGCTGGCATTCTTTGGATACTTTAAACCAAAATCAATGCAAAAATTAATTCAACTAGTCAAAAACACTCATATCTAAAGTTTAGAGGCTTCAATTTACATCACTGCACTTTAAAGACAGCCTGTTGTATGACTAGTTTGGGAGTCTCATCCTTCTAACTAAGAGATTGCCTCTCAGTTGAAGATGGGCAATCTTGAGTCTTAATCAAAATTAACAGAATTTGTATCAATTTCATTTCCTGCATAGGCAAAAATAGGAAAATAATTGACTGATACTAAACTGAGCATTTATAAGTTCACGAAGATATAAAAGAAGCCAAATCTTGAGAAAATTTTTAAAAATTGTTAGAGTTTGAAGATTCCATAACAAAGTTGGTGCAGAATTTCCATTAATCACCCTGTTAATTATAACACAATGAAAATAATATATTTGAAGTGTCTACTACATACTTAAATTCCTACATCAGGACAAGGTAAGGAATACTAGCAAAGAAAAAGATTGACTTTAATTTACCCAGTGTCTTGATCCATGTCTGGAATATAGACATTCCTTTGTTTCTCTCTGTTTCGGTAAGTAAGCATGGGGAACCCAGTTTGGTCATTCCTCTCCCTAAACATTCATTCATTCTTTCATGAAAAAAAAAATCCTATAATGCCAACTTGCTTTAAAAAAAGTGTTGAAATCAAGACAGGTACAGGGAAACATCCCTTTATCTCTATAAAGAACTGTAAACTATATTGCTAACAGTTTTATGGGTTAGTCAGAAAATAATTGACTATTTTAGACAAATAGCTGTTAGGCATTGGGAATTCATAGCCATCGTATTTTAAATAGATCTTCCTCTATTCAAAATGACTAAACAAACAAAAATCGTAAGACTCCCCAAAAGAGTATGCAACATAAAGAAAATAAAATAATGTATTGATAGAAAACATATTTATGTAATTAATTTTTCTGCAAGATGTAAAAGAAAGTTTTACTAACACTTGACTCCACCAAAAGCTTATTCTCTAAAACAGAATTGGGAGGTATACTAAATAAGTAAACTAAATTGCAAAAATGAAAAACAAACGCTTTTTGATAAAAAACATGTAGGAAAACCCAAAATGAAATAATAAAATAAAAATTTCAATATAAGATGATAAGAATCAGGTTTAACCTTGTGTAAAATTACATATGAGATATGGTGAGAAACCATTCCAAAATGCCACAGAATATGACAAAAAGTTAAAATAGTAAGCGAAGATGATTAGCACAAGATGTGAAAAAAATAGAGTAATAGGAACAAAAATAAAAATTAGATATAATTAAAGAAAACTTTCCTGAATTAAATAGTGAGCTTGGTCTACAAGTATCCCTTTATTCTTAAAGATCAAATACTTCACTGCAATATGTTTAATTTTCATTCCAAATATAAAAGAATATCTTGCAAGTGTTCTATCAGGAAGTAATATAGTTTACCAATAAAAGAGCAAAAGTAAGACTGATCTGAGACGTTGTCTCTGTAATGCTAAACATTAAAGAAAGTTTATAGAGTGTTATTAATAAAAACATTGTATTATAATTTAGGAATTTTATAATGATTTGGCTTGGTTTTGACCTACTAAGCAACAGAGAATTCCCAGAAGTATGAGGTTTTTAAAACGTAAATTCTTAAGTAAACTGGACAAAGAAATATTTGCCCTTCCCAGGAGTGAGTCAAAACTATATATTTAAAAAGGCAAAACAATATATAAAAACGTAAGAAGTAGCAATAAAATTAATTACACTGCAAACTCTGTGAGACTATCCTTTCCTTTTGCTACGGGTTTTTTCCTCAGTATGGACACAATGCCTGTCTCAGAGGAGGTGCTCATAAAAGTATGAAATACATAACATGATTGAAATAATTTTATATATGGTTACTAAAAAATTTCAAGCAAAATTTTGTAAAATCAGATATCTGTTTTTAATAATGTACAAACATAGTCTAGGTGTATCAACAGATACTAATTTATCAACTACTTGAAGATGGGGTAAAGGATAAGATAATGGAATTATCATAAATCACTTAATTTTATTGATCTTTAAAAATGAAAGAAATGTAAGCTTAAATCTGAATTTTATAAATGTAATGGCAGTCACAAATAGAATTAAGAGCAAGACTTCGAATTCCTAAATCTTACAGATAATAAGTACAAATAAAATATTTTATAAACTACAAAGAATACAAAAAAAGAAAATAAAACTAAGAAAAATAAATAAATAAAATTTCCAATAACACAAAAATATCAATTAAACAATGAAGCAACTCTACTTGCTGTATCTTCTTTTTAAAATCAAATCCTATCTCATGTTGTTTTTTGAAAAACTGGCCTCAAACTCAGGTGTGGTGGCTCACACCTGTAATCCCAGCCCTTCGGGAGGCTGAGGAGGGGTGTACCACTTGATGTCAGGAGTTCAAGACCAGCCTGGCCAACGTGGTGAAACCACATCTCTACTAAAAATATAAAAATCGGACAGGTGTGGCGGCAGGTGCCTGTAATCCCAGCTACTCTGGAGGCTAAGGCAAGAGAATCACTTGAAACCTGGAGGAGGAGGCTGCATTGAGCCAAGATCACGCCACTGCAGTCCAGCCTGGGCGACAGAGCTAGACTCCATCGAAACAAAACAAACAAACACACAAACAAAAAGGCCTCAAACAATATAACCCAGATTGTGAAGTAGAAAAACAAAAAGTTTACCCCACAAATACATTAATTAATTAAGCTAGCAAGCTGTGGTGTTAATATGCAAAAAAGTAAGACAAATTGCATTAAATAAGGACATGTTTAAAATAATAAAGGTGAAAAGTATATAAGAATGCAAATTGCATAAAGGTAGGTATCTATGTCGGTTTTGTTCACTGACTATCTTAAGTACCTAGAAGAATTATAGCCCATATATGGTTCTTGTTATAGATACTGTGGTGCATACCCCAGATCCCAGAATCCAACCCCAGAATGACGTTCTCATCCCCACAGGTTCTGGTAGTATTGGCTGTGCAGCATATTTCCTCTTACGACTAGCCCTCAGATTAACAGAGACACGTTGCCAAAGGCAATGCCTCCTTCCCTGTCCATGACAGACCAATTGAGGTGAGGATGTAAAGGTAATACAACGTCACCCCGATTCCGGATAGCTCTGAAAGGCCATTACAGCTCCAGAGCTGCATATAAGACCAGCCGAGGCTGTTGTAACTGCATCCCAGCCACATCTCTCTCTGTTCAATCTTGCTTCCTTCCTTTTTCAGCAGGTACTGTTGCACAAGTCTCCATCACAGTCTTCTTTCCCAGGTATCCTAATCCAAAGCAGAGCTAAAAATATTGTTAAATTAATGATGTAAAATAATAATCATGATTGTTCATGAACTTTATAATGTAACTTCAAATCTGTAACCAAATATCTGTTGTGACTTATAGAGATAAATATAAATATTTATAATGAGAAAGGATGCTATGCACTTACTTCTAACAGTATATGGCAGATCAGGAATATTAAGTGCAAAATAAAGTCATAATGGAATAATTCCGTTACCTTTAATTTTCTATACTTTTTTCCCAATGATTATCCTTTAGTATGCTTGCAGTCCCTAAGTGTATATTTTTCTTTCTTCTTTAAAGGTAACTATTCATGTAAGATCAATTTTGTATACATTTTTAAAAATCCACTGTACAGAGATTATAACTCCTTTCTTTCAGGTTTTTGAGAACATGTATGATTCTTTGCAGTGCAGAATAGAATCCACTTTCCTAAGTATTCCTTAGTACTGGAAAAGAAGCAACATTTGTTACATGTGAGAGTAACTGGGAGACATTCTCAGAGATGTGCATTTCAGAAACACGCCTCCCTACACATGTGGGCACAAGCAACATCACTGCACACTTTTATGTTACAAAAATTAGAACAAGCTCTAAATTTTTAGAATAACTCATGGCTATCTGAAAACACTGTATTAGAAATACTATGCTCTATTTTTATGTGTTAGAGCAGATTTTTCCTTCTAATTATCATGCAATAAAGAAAGGAACAGCACAAATAATACCAAACAACATGAGCTGAGCCAACGGAAACAAAGAAATTCTTGAAATTAAAACCAAGGGTCTTATTCCTCTGGGAAAAAAGCCATTGTGTGTGTTGAGCTCAGAGCCACCACATTACATATCAACAGGGGACATGATTCACACTGCATTTGACTTGTATTCTTTTGTGGCTTTGTTTTCTTTACATAATGCAAATATTTTCCACATCTCTAAATTCATTTTATGTGTTTTATGAAACAATTTGCATAGAGTTGATTTCATGTAAGTCAAGTGCTATATATTAGAAGAATATTCTATACATGTGTAATTAGGTAAAGATAAATTGTATTACCTGATATTCTATGCTAAGAGTAGCATGTCTTTACTATAAGTATAGACAAAGAGATAAAAACAAGGATAGAACCAGGAATTATCACTGCATTAATTCCTTTTTCTAACCAATGACATAACTAATAGACAATAAAACATTGTAGATACTCAAAGTAGCTGGATATTACAATGTGTTTTTTGGTTTCTTTAATTGCTTTAAAGTGGGTGTATCTGCACCCATATCACCGTCTTCTACATCAATGAAGGACAGGTTCTATATTATGTTAAGACTAATCATTCTTCTTATGTTTCACATGTCATTCAAAGCTTCCATTTCAATTATTATCCATTTTCCTGTGTCTGTGACAGACACTATAGGTTTGCATGTCCAATTCTCCACTGTCTTACCTGTCTCTCTTCTAAGGGCTATACAGACTTTAAAAATACATGATTTCTCAGCCTCCTTTTCCATATTGGTTGACCATGTGATACAGTTATGGTCAATGAGATTTAAAAGGATTTTCAAGGTGCCACCTTCCCTCTCCCTCCTTCTTCCTGACTGAAAGGATGATGTGAGGCACAGAATATAGGAAGCCTGTGATTATGAGGCCATAAGCAAGAACAAAAAGGAAGCACAGGCTGGGCGTGGTGGCTCACACCTGTAATCCTAGCACTTTGGGAGGCTGAGGTGGGTGGATCACAAGGTCAAGAGATCAAGACCATTCTGATCAACATGGTGAAACCCTGCCTCTACTAAAAATACAAAAATTAGCTGGGTGTGGTGGCACATGCCTGTAGTCCCAGCTACTCGGGAGGCTGAGGCAGGAGAATTGCTTGAACCTGGGAC
This sequence comes from Rhinopithecus roxellana, assembly GCF_007565055.1. Lineage (NCBI taxonomy): Eukaryota > Metazoa > Chordata > Mammalia > Primates > Cercopithecidae > Rhinopithecus > Rhinopithecus roxellana. The sequence goes on from NC_044552.1 coordinate 168,026,685, forward strand.
GTTCCAGTGAGCCGAGGATGACGCCATTGCACTCCAGCCTAGAAACACAGCCAGACTCTGAGAAAAAAAAAAAAAAAAAAAAAAAGGAGCACCGCAGGGATCATGAAGCAGAAGGCTACAGAAATTTAGTCCCTTAATGGCACAGTAGAGCTTCTACAATCCATACTGCTGGGCATATTATGTTGGAAGGAGAAACCTTTATTTCTTTTAGAAATGTAAGCTGTATTTTCTGTCAATTGCATACAAAAATATTCCTATATGTTATGCTCAATCTCCTCTACTTTCCACATCCAGTCCTCAATTCCTGTAAATTCTACTTTCTCGAATTCAGTGTTGTTCCATACATGCATCATGTTGGTTTAAACTCAGGCTATAGCTATTACTTATTTTAATGCCTTAGAAAGCTTTCTAGTCTTCCTGCCTGTAACAGCAGACGTCACCTAATCCACACTCATTTCACTAGTGTCTCTTGATTATTTTCAGTAGGAAGTCCAAGATTATTATAATGACACATGAGACCATTAAAACTGTCCTTTGCCTACCTCTCCAGTTTCATAGATATCAAAATGCTCCCCACTCCACACTTCAGTGTATCACCCTGGCTTCACATGCCTTTATGCCTCCATGCTGACTACTTGTTCAGCCTGGAATGTCTTGATTGTCACTCCCCTACACCTTGTCCCTATTTACAATTCTGAATCTTATTTATCATTCAAGATAGAAAAGTCTTCCTTTATGCTGTACTTTACAATTATCAATATTACATGTTCTATCAGCATACTCAGGTTTAACATTACTATTGGCATTAGTACTATATTATGAATACCTGTTTGTTGTCTATCTTTACCAACTGGTTCTTTGGATAAATTAGTGTTTATTTATTTTTACTTCCATACACATAATGGAACAGCTGGCATATATCAGATAATAAATTGGAAAAACCAAAAGAATGAAAAAACAAATGGTAATTAAATTTGATTGGAATCATATATAGTATCAATTAACTATATGAATAACTACATTTAAATTCTTATTAATTTCCCAAAGTAATTTACATCTGCTTATATTTTGTTAACACTACATCTTCATGCAAAAGTGTAGATAGCACAAGTATCATTTTACCCTGTGTGGCAGACAAGGAACTAAGGTATAAAGAAGAGATGTGACTTCTGTATTATAATAGAGTTAAAGATTAAAAACGAGGCTTTAAATTTTACTTTAGCATATTTTCCCTGTTATACAAATAGCTTTCTAAATCCTACACAAGAACACTCAAAATGCTTTATGTAATGTCATAAAAACATTTTTGTTGCAAATGTTACTGGTTTAAAATTGCATCTATAATAAAGTGCTACTCTTTTAATAGCACCAATATATAGTTCTCTGTATTTTAGAAACAATCCTATTTTGATTTTGATTTTCTTATTATCAATGCTAGCAATGAGATCTGCAAAGATTTGTCATTCAATTACATCTCCTACTTCAGATGACAAAAAGTAGGTCTCCTTAATATTATCTTTGCTGTTACAAAAATTAATGCAAAAAGAAAACATTCTCAAATACACAAACAAAATTAGAATCCTCTTAAGAGGTCACCTTTTGCCTGGGTTATTGTAATAATCTCCTGCACAAACCTGTTCACCAATAGTCCATCATGAAAAGCAGCCAGAGTAATCCTGTTCAAATGTATATTTGATCATGTCATTATTTAGCTAAAGTCTTTCCAATTATTCTCCATTTTTCTCAGAGTAAATGTCAGAATTCTTACAAAATCTTAAATGGCCATAGAAGACCTGGCCTCACATTATGGCTCTGATCTCATCTGTTTACTTTCCCAATATTTCATTCTTCTCTAGGTACAGGGCTCTTCGTGTTTTGGAATATACCAGATACATGCTTGCCTCGAGGCCTGTGCCCTGGAAAGTACCTCTTCATGGAGTGTGCCTCAGATGAAGGCCTTAAGATCATTTCCTTCCATTTTTTTCAAGCTTTTGCTACAATGTCAGCATAACTACCACCACAATGGAATTGCAACCACTCGTCCAAGTATCTTTGCGTTATGAAACAGTATTATTACCCACTAAAATGTGACATAATTTTCCCTTTATTAAACTCTTGCTTGCTGTTTGTACTCCCCCCAACACACACACACACACACACACACACACACACACACACACACACACACAAATGTCATTTTATAAGGACAGGGAATAAAATCTCTTTCAGATACTGATATAGACTCAGAGCCCAGAATAGTGTCTAGAATGGTACATGCACAACAATTTGGGATGAATATATTAAACATTGAAATATAGACCTAAGAAGAAGACAAAACCAAAAGAAAAAATCTCATAACAATACAATCCAATGCAAAATATTAGATTATCTGGTCTGGAGGAACTAATAATGTAACATACCTTGCTCCCACTCAAAAAGTTGAGAAACTGAAAATATTGGGACCTTTATTTTATTTCATTGCTTTTTGAGAATGTTAAGTAGTTGCTTCACTAATTTTCTGCGTGAATGTTTTCTGAAAGCTTGTTAGAAAGGTAGAATTTTGTTTCCACTGTGGACTTACTAAATCAGAAATTACATATTAACACCCACGATTTGTATGCACCTTGAAGTTTGAAAAGCACTAGCCTCAACCAATCAAAGTTTCAAAGTTGAAAAACAAGAGTGTAACCTAGTAATGCTACCATTTTAATAGTGGTTTACCAGTGGGACAGTGGAATCAGGCCATTCTGGGTATAACCAATTATTTAGAACTTACACCACCACCCCTTCCAAATTATTTGAAGGAAGGAGCAGGACTTTTATCATTGACATTGTTTAGAACTGTTAGCATGCTAAAAGTAAAGACTGATTTTAGTTAGCTTTATTGTTTTCAAATTCTCAATATGTACTCTTTTCCCTTATTGCTTGCACCTACAGTAGATCAGCCCCACTGCTCTACTCTTGGTATGTCATGGCTTATGGAATATTTTGCTGTTGTTGCTGTTGTAACTGTTTTTCTTATGTGACACTGTTTTCCACACATGTAAAATATTTTTCAATGTGGATGAAAAATGGCCATTATAGTACAAACTATCTTCCCAACATAATCCAGTGTCATGCAAAGAATGGTGAGCAAGTCTGGAAAATGCAGGGTACATTTCCAGATCTCCTTACTTTCACCTAAATGTTCATGAAACTGATTCCATAACAATGTCAATTTCCAAGTCCATCATGGGCAATTGAGTAGTGGCGAGCAAAAGATTAGGTCAATTTACATGTTATTTGCAACTAAGACCTTTGCTTGGCATCTCTAGCAACTCCCCCAGTTTACCCAGGTGTGCATGTACAACAGGAAAGAGTAACTGAAGGAAGCAAAGAGTGATGGTAACTCTCCACTTGATCTTAGCCAAAAGGCCGAGAAGCGATGTGATGGTAACTCTCACCTGATTTGCCTCTGTTTCATCAAGGCACCATGATTATGGTGTTTTGTTGTTGTTATTAACAAAAAAGATGGAAACAGCTGTTTTGAAACATTTAAAAACTACATCCACCCTTGACAAACAACATAGATTTCCAAGGGATTTTTTATGCCGTGTAAAAAGATTTTTTGAAATCAGAAAAAAAAAAAAAGTTAATTTTACTCAGTTCTTTTTTAGTATGCATGCATTTTCAGTCACTCACATTTTCTTTATAAATCAAGTAGAGGAAATATATTGCCTGTGGAGAGTAAAATGAATAGCATTTTCAAGAATATGAAGAAAGCAGCCAGTGTGCATGCTTTCAATCCAGCTTGATCAGCGCTTTCCAGCTCTGGCTGCAAAGAGTAGGTGCTGCGTTTTAGAGGAAAGCCTCCTCAAATGAACTCTACTCCAGGAGAAGTTATCGTGGACGAAAGGCCAGTTCTTTCTCCTCCATTTCTGCCATTTCTCTCTCTCAAGTCTCTCCATCATAACATTACATTGTATCATGAGATACATTTGAGATAGAATTACAGATGTCGGCTAGTCATCTATGCTTTTAGCACCATATCCATCACAAATAATTTATGTATTCCTTTTGTTTTATTGAAAGGAGCCTTCTTCAGATTTCTCTTATCTCACTCTGCATTTTGTAATTGAAAAAAAGTCTCATCAACATGCTGCTAACAGTAGTGGGGTGAATAAAATGGCATTGCCCAGTAGTAACCCATCTCTTTAGTTGATCTAACAAAGCCAACAAAAGAAACATGAGAACCCATAATTAATTTCCAATTTATGGTACAGTAATCAATGGATAATAGTGCCTAAAATGTGAAGAATTTTGTTGATGATTATCCGTATAGTTATTAGAGGCCTGCACTTGTAGAAGAATCAGGGGTGAGGCACTTTTCAGATAGTAGATGACTTTGTGCTAGAGGACACTTGTTTAGAGCTAGTCCAGGTTCAGGTTGATTTTCCCGGAAAGGTTAGTAGAAAAGCTGTTCTGTGAAACTGAACAGGTAACTTCCAGTTATGGCAGATCTGAATAATTTTATGACTTGAAAAATAATTTTAAACAAATGATGGATCATGAAATCTTGTTTACAATCAAGAAAAGATTGAAGGATGTAATCTAAGAATTTTATATACTTCTTAAGTGTGATGGGTGAATTAACTAATAAATGTTTTATTATAAATATTTCCTCTAAAAACAGTAATATGTGGGTTTTCCCTGAACAATATATTGTAAACCCAAGCTTATATCATAAACTCTTCTGCCCACTCTTTTATGCCACGTGTAGAATTAGGAACCAATTAAATCACATGAGGCACACGGGGCACAGCAATATCCCTGTGTTTGTTAGAGAGTCAGTACACAATTTTATTTTTTTTATCTTTATTTTTTTGTCCCTGGAGTTCACAATCTAGTGAAGTAAATAAGACACAAGCTAAAATGTAACAAAAAGCCCAATGGCTATTTATGATTGTATTGGTCTGGTTGCAGGTAATAAATACTATAGTATTTAAGATTACAAAGTTATTCCATTAAAGAAGATGTGAAAGATCCAATCATACACATAGAGGGAAATATGTGGATATCCTTGGAATCACAGAAAGTTTGCACTTAAAGGATTTTAGACCTACAGTCTGAGACCAATATTTGTAGGAAGATAAGCAAAAACCAGAAAGTAGCATAAGGCTTAAAGGTCTTCCTTCCATGTTTCTCTCTTCTTAAGGAAATGCTATTTCTGTTATGATATCTGGCTAATGTGAGGGGCATTTGTGACTTTGCCTTCAGCTGTTTCCTCAATGGTCTTTATTGACATTTTATTTCCTCTAAAATACCCACTAAACCAGTCCTGTGAGTAACATTTGGCTCATAAGATATACACATATGGTCTTGAAGGAAAGCTTTCTTGGTCTTCACAGCTGACTTTACACCTCTAGGAGGACTCTTGTGGAGTGTGAGTGAATGTAACAGGGAAAGCAAATGCTGGAATATCTGTAAACGGTAATTGAACATATAACAACACAATAATGTCCACAGATAGATGCAGTGGGGTATTCTATATAAGCTATGAATGTTGCAACATATATTCACTGCCTATCTTTCATGTTCATTCAACACTAATTGAACAAATATTACTGAGGGCCAGCAAGGTGCAAGACACTATTCTAGATTTTAGAGATAAGCTGTGAACGAAACAGTCAAACCCTCTGCTTAGTGGGGCTTACATTTTAGTTGGAAAGGCAGAAAATAAAACAAGCAAATAAATAAATAAATAAATTCGCTCCATGCCAGATGATAATAAATTGCTAGAATAAAACTATAGCAAGATAGAAATAAGAGACAGACATGAGTGTGATGTGATATATAGGGTTTTCAGAAAAGTTTTCCTAGTAAGGTGACACGTGAACAGATCTGAATGAGTGATGAAGAAAAATCTATCAAAAATTGGGGAAAACATATCCTAGGCAGTGGGGAAAGCCAGTATTGTGGCCACAAATGAGGCAGGAGTGAGTTTGGCATGTTTGGGAAAGAATGACAGAGCCAATGTAGCTGGCTGGGGTGAGGTGAGGAAAAGGGGGCAGGAGATGAGATCAGAAAGAGACAATAGAGTGGGCAAGAAGCAGATTAAGGGAATTTCAGAACAGCTTCACTTGACTCCAACTCTGCTGGAATAATTCATTAAAGATCTACTCCATACTAGACGAGAGGATATAGGATTAAGTGTGCAAATGCCTCTGCCTTCCTAGAGTTCACAGTATTAAGAGTGAGACAAGAACAAAATTGGAATATAGTGTGATATCTTTTCTTCTAGGTACAAGCTCAAATTGCCAGGGCACACTTAGAAAAATGTATATAAATGTTCCTGGTACAATCATGGAAGGCTAATTAGTGCACATGACACATAGGCTGAGCTTTGTAGGACAAATTAGAGTTTGTGAGTTGACCAGTGAGATGAAAATTATGCCAAGCTGCCTGAATGGTTTGTTCAAAATTACAAAGACATAGGCAAGCATTGCAAATTGAATTTGAGAGGTGTAGTGGAAAAGCAAAAAGCATTGGAGCCAGACAATGGTTTGAATGTTATCTCTAAAACAGAGAACGTTATTTAATCTCCCTTTAGAAAGAGATTTATAATAGTGCCTACCCTGTAGAATCAATGTGATGTTTGGTGATGCTAAATGTAAAGTGCCTGGTTTCTATTCTGTGAACAGTAAATCCTAGTTATTGTTTTCACATGCAAAGTTCTCATCTTAAAGATAGATATAGGGTTGGTTTCATTATTTTATTCTCAGACTTTGTTCACAATCTGAAGCAGAGTTGGTGCTCCATGAATATTTAGTATATAATGAATGAACTGGAACAGTTACTGATTCCTTTAAGTCACAATAATCCAGGTGATGGAGGCTAAAGAACTGAATTAAGACAATGGTAGTGGAAATAGGAAAAAGTAGAGATAATTCAGAGATAGCTAAGTGACAAAAGTAAGATAATATGAGGGAGAAGAAAAAATCAAGGATAACTTCAAGGTTGACAATTGAGTAACAGGAAGAATTTTGGTGACAGCCATAGAATAGGATAATCAGGAGGACCAGGAATCTGCTTCAGTTGTACAGGAAGAGAAAAAAAATGAGGCCAAGCTGATTTGATAATTTTGAGATATCTACAGTACATGGAGGTGAAATAGCCTGTAGGCAATCAGAAATGAAGTCTGTTACTCAGAAAATAGATACACCAGCATTAATTGAAGCCTTTGTGTAGATGAAATTTGGAAGATGTATTATTACAGAAGTGGATGAAGAGGGACAAGAATGTGTTCCAGACAACATTGGTATTTAAGAGGCAAGCATAAAGAAAAAAGATCCCTTGAAAAAATATCATGACTTCACAGAGAATTCAAGAGAATCACGAGAGACTGAAATCGCTTTATAACTTACTTTTTTCATGTATTTATAGATAAACAGTGCAGAGCATAGTTTGTTATAGCTTGAGTATTCTCTCGTTGATAACTCTCTAACTTAAATCACCTTAATGGCACATACTGTAAGAGCTCATAATGGTGTATGAGAAATGAGACATGATCAATGATAGTAAGACTCATAACTCAGAAGACAAAATTCTATTTGATTTCTATGATTTAAACATTAGGTTTCTATGATTTAAACATTTATCCCATTTTCATATTGGGCATCCAGCTTAATGTTATTTCATGGGTAATGAGCAGACAACTCAGATAAGTGATATTATTGAAGGAAACTTTTTCTGGTAGGTACCATTTATATTATCTGCTCATTTTCAACCTTTATTTATTTAGGTAAGATTTAAGGTTTCTATTATGTTCTCATTAAGCTTGAATACATTATTTGATACTAATCCAGATAAGGCAGTCACTAACACTCAAAAAAAGTTGGAAGATCTGTAGCCAAAATACCAACCTTTTTGTCATAACATCCGTTCAGTAATTGTGCCTGAACATTTCTTCAGTTGCTTAAAAACAGTTTTTACTTTCAAAATGCATATACTCCTATATTAGTTTAGTTGATTATAATTTAGTGTTTCGGTGAATTGGGACTAAAATTCATTAAACTGCATTGTTTCACTGTAAGAGTAGCTACTGTAGGACTGTTAGCAGACATTTCATATTCATTTGAGAAGTACAATGCTGAAATTATCGTAATGTGATCCCAATATTTCATGATTTTTGCAAAAGCATGGTATGGGAAAGCTTAGATATCAGTGAAAGCAAATGTAAGCATCCTGATGCAAGGCCTTCATTATTGACCTCATTTGCTTTGATATCAGAGTTAATTTGTCATAAATTGCTGACAAAATGAAATCAAGAATCCTCTACCAAATGAACAAAGTTTCCTTGTTTGTTTTTTTCTATCGAAAAAGAAAATTTCCCCATTATTATAAAGTGTAATTTTTCCAGATAGGACTTATGTATGCTAATTACAAATGAACACATACAAGCAAAAACAGATTTTGTTTGGCCAAAAATTGAGAAGAAACAAAATTAAGCTGATGGGTAGTAAAAACAGAAGGTAACATAAATGAAGAACGGGAAAACAGATAAATAAGCTGGAAGTTAGTGTTTTAGTTTTGGGTTGTGAGTTTGGACTTAAGAAACATTTTGAAACTGACTTCATTAACAGGAGGTGGAAAATAAAATTACACACTGAATTAGTTAAATAGCAATAGAGGGCTATGGCAGTTTCAAGGGCTTGGGGACAATTCAGAGGCTTCATGGAGGAGAGGGCATTTAAGAAGGGCTCTAAGGGAGAAAAATTGCAAAGGTAGAGGGGAATTCCAAAGTAATTTCTTCCATGAGGGATATTTCAAATTAAAAACTACGTATTTGTCATTAATCTTTGTTAGGGAAATTGGATGGATGAGTCTTACAATGTAAAGGGAAGGAAAATGTTTAGTATTTTTCCTGAAAATAATGGAACTTACAGTAAGTACAGAGTGAAAGAAGCAAATCTGGAACTTATAATAAGTACAGAGTGAAACTCAACCCTAGTATTTTGCAGCTTCACTCTACAAAATGCTGCAGTCACAGCAAAGAAGGCATGAGATGCTAAAATTTTAAAATAAAAACATGCTTTCTTTCAGGCCAGAGGGCTCAGAGAGAGGAGCCTGGAACAAATTAGGGAACCCAGGGCCTTTTATGGTTCATGTTTTCATCTTCTCCATGAGACACTATTACCTACCCAATTTCACATGGTTTTTATTTCCTCTTTTTTTCTCCAGGAAACTTATACTTTTTAAATTTAAGACTATGAATATACATACACACACGCACATACATACATACATACATATGAATACATGTATATATACATACGCATACATATATAAATATATAAAATGTCTAAGAATCTAAAATATCTCAAAAACAAATCAAAATTGATGATCTATAAATACCTGAATAATATTTCTTTTCTTTCTTTTTCTTTTTTTTGGAGACACAACCTTGCTCTCACCCAGGCAGGAGTGAAGTGGTGTGATCTCCGCTCTCTGCAACCTTCACCTCCTGAGCTCAAGGGATCCTCTTGCCTCAGCCTCCCGAGTAGCTGTTATTGTTGTTATTATAGGCATATGCTAACACACCTGACTAATTTCTGTATTTTTTTAGTAGAGATGGGGTTTTGCCATGTTGGCCAGGCTGGTTTCAAATATCTGGCCTCAAGCAATCTGCCTGCCTTGGCCTTCCAAAGCTCTGCGATTACAAGTGTGAGCCACTGCACCCAGTCAGTATTTCTTAAAACTCTTGATGTCATCACAGATAAGGAAAGTCTGAAAATATGTCACAGGCCAGAGGAGCATAAGGAAAAATAATATCTAAATGACATTTGGTATCCTGGATGGCATTCTGGAACACACACACAAAATAGGTAAAAACTAAGAAAATTGGAATGTAACTTTAGTTAATAATAATGTATCAATATTGGTTTATTAGTTTTAAATAATATATCATACCAAATTAAGATATCAATAATAGGTGAAGCTAGATGTAGAGTATATGAAACTCTGCATCATCATCACTATTTCTCTATAAATTTAAAACTATTCTAAGAAATAAAATTTATTACAAAAATTAAAGGAGAAATCATCAACCAGCCAACCATAACCTAAAATTTCACATACATTTCTCAATAATTGTTAGAAAAACTAGACAAAATCAAAAGACTTCTAGTATTTAAATCATTTGCAAACATCATGACATAATTGATATTTTCAAAATTATAATCCACCAACTGCAAAATGAAGGCTTTTTTCAGATGCACATAGTTTATTTACAACGATAGACTATATTCCAGACCATATTAAAGGCCTCAATAAATTTTAAAAAGACCCAAATCATACAGAGTATGTTCTCTGAACACAGTCTAATAAAATTTGAAATACATATCTTATATCTAGGAACATTCAAAATTTATACAAATTTAATAATATACTTCTAAGTAATCACAAAGGTAAAATAAAAAAGGCAATATAAATTATTATGACTTTGAGTTTGGTGTCAGCAAGATGGCAAATAGTTTTTCTACTCATATTCCCTCCATAGCAACAATAATTTGGCAGTGACTCATGGAAAAATTTTCTTCATGGGAACTTTGAAATCCAGTTATAACATATGAAACCCCAGTACAGCCCAAGACCAGGAAGGACCATTTTGAGAACACAGGCCCATGCCTTAGTGGCAGCCTCACTAATTATGGCCCCAGCTACAAACCCTGAAACAGCCCTGTATTAGAGCGGACTCAGGGAAAGCCTCATTTGGCCTTGGTCCTGCTACTGGCACTATCTGCCAGGGAACTCAGGAGTAATATCCACTTATGCTCATATAGGCAGACCTACTAGCTTTGATCTGACTTCAGATCTTAAAGAGGCCCCGTAACCTGAATCTAGACCTTCCCAGCAGTCCTGCCCAACCAAGAACCTGATGGGAACACGTCCATCCATGTCCCTAAAGGCAGGCCCACTGATCCTGGTCCAACTTTGTATCTTGACGTGATCCTGTAATCAGGCTCCAGCCCTCTCAGGCACAGTCAGGGAGTAGTCCTGCCTCCCTAGGGACTTGGAGGGAGGCACACCCATCAGTACTACCATATGCATGCCTACAGACCTAGGAGGACCTGAAAGCAGACCTGTGGTTCAATTCAGGGCTGCTCAGCTATGATCTAAGGCAGGTCCTGCCTGCTTAGAGACACACCTAGAGATCTGATGGCAACCTTCTCAGGGATATAGCAGAAACCACATTTATTTGTACATCTTGTAACAGGCTCAACATCTGCAGACCTCACTGTAAATCCTGAAGTAGACCCTTGTCTCAGTGCCAACTCTACTGATCCAGGTCCTAGAGGCATCCAGATAGGACTTATGATCACTTTAGCCTCTGGTAACAGGCTCATCAACTGTAAACCACACTGCAGAACCAGCAACAGCCACATAATATGGCTTTAATTTCATTCAATTGTAATATTAGAAGGAATCCTACCAATTCAGGGATTCAGCAGGAGATGGTATATACCTGCAAAAACTACTCTATAGAGACTGGAAGAGGCGTTACCGTTTCAAATGCAGAGACCACAATACTAGACTGCATAGATTACAATGAATCAGGCAAACATTACACCTCCAAGGGAAACTAAGAAAACTTCAGCAATCAAATCTGGACAACTAGAGATCAATGAATTGTCTGACAAGGAATTAAAATAAATTAAAATAATAAAGGTCTCAATAAAATTTAAAAAGACCCAAAACATAAAGAGTATGTTCTTTCAACACAGTATTATTAAAATTGAAATAAATATCATATATCTAGGAATATTCCAAATTTATATAAATTTAATAATGCACTTCTAAATGATCACTTCTAAAATAAATAGTACACTTCTAAAAATCAATTAAAATTTCATTATCAAGCGAAATTAGAAAAACAATGTATAAAAATTAGAAGTTTAATAAAGAAATAGAAATGATAATAAAGAACCAAACAGCTATTTCAGAGCTGAAGAATGCACTGAATGAACCAAAAACCTTAATCGAAAGCTTCAGCAGCAGACAGCCATGCAGAAGAACCAGTGAACTCAAAGACAGGTCATTTGAAATTAGCCATTAGGCAAATAGAAAGAAAAAAGAAATAAAAGGAGTAAAGAGAGATTACAGGACATGTGGAATACCATCAAAAGAACAGATATACACATTATGGGGTTTCAGCAGTAGAAAAAACAGAGAAAGGGAAGGAAAGCTTGCTTAAAGAAGAATGACTTAACACTTTCCAAATCTTGCAAGAGATATGGATATCCAGATTCATGAAGTTCAAAGGATATCAAGTAAAATCACCCCAAAGATTACTCCAAAGTGCAATATAATCAAAATTCAAAATCAAAGAAAGAGAATTTGAAAAGCAGCAAGCGATAAGGAACTCAGCACATCCAAGGAAACCTCCAGTAAGACTATCAGAAGACACGTGCAAGCCAGGAGTGAATGGGATGATATAGTCACAGTGGTAAAAAAAAAAAAGAACTTTTTCAAACTGGAATATTATTACCAGCAAAATTGCCCTTCAGAAATATAGATAAATAGAAACTGAGAAAGTTCATCACCAGTAGACCTGCCATATAAGGGAGTTCATCAAATTGAAACAAAAGGATGTTAAGTAACATGCAATTTGAAAATATAAAAATTTCTGGTGAAAGTAAATATAAAATCAAATTCAGAATACTCTAATACAGTAATGATAATGTGTAAATCACTTTTAATTATACTATAAAAGTTTAAGATCAAAGGTATTAAAATATAGCTACAGTAATTTGTTAACAAATATACAATATAAAATATGTAAAATGGGACAGCAATGACATAAAATGTAGGGAGGGGGTGAAAGTGTAGAGTTTTTGAATGATATTTGTTGTATTAGTTAAAATACACTGTTAAAACTGTAAAATGTTTAATGTAAGCCTTTTGCAACATATGCAAAACAATAAATGTGATACACCAATTAATAGAATGTGGAATAAACACCACAAGATAATCTCATTAGATTCATAAAAAGCATTTCATGAAATTCAGCCTCCTTTCATAATAAACACTCTCTCAGTAAATTAGACATAGAAGGAAGGTGCTAACCTCCCAATCAAAAAATAAATAAATAAATAAAACAACAACAACAACAACAAAAAAAACACAAGTAGTAGATATATAGAAAATAAAGAGATAGACATCAAAATATACCACTGAAAAGTCAATAAATAACAAAGATAGACAGCAAGGGAAGAAGAAATGAACAAATGAATTACAAATAAAAAATAAAATAGAAAACACTTAATAAAATGCAATACCTTTCCCTTACCTATCTTAATGATACCTTATAAAGACCAATGTCTTACCTATCCATAATTACTTTAAATATAATGAGTTAAACTGTCTAACCAAAAGATATAAAGTGGCTGAATAGGCCGGGCGCGGTGGCTCAAGCCTGTAATCCCAGCACTTTGGGAGGCCGAGATGGGCGGATCACGAGGTCAGGAGATCGAGACCATCCTGGCTAACATGGTGAAACCCAGTCTCTACTAAAAAATACAAAAAAAAAAAAAAAACTAGCTGGGCGAGGTGGCGGGCGCCTGTAGTCCCAGCTACTCGGGAGGCTGAGGCAGGAGAATGGCATGAACCCGGGAGGCGGAGCTTGCACTGAGCTGAGATCCGGCCACTGCACTCCAGCCTGGGCCACAGAGCGAGACTCCGTCTCAAAAAAAAAAAAAAAAGTGTCTGAATAAATAAAATAAATAAGATCCAACAATATGCTGCCTACCAGAAGCTCACTTTAGCTTTAAGAACACACAGAGTTTAAAAAGAGAAGAGATGGAAAAAGACAGTCCATGCAAGTGATAACCAAAGAATCAGGAGTGGCTATACTTATATCAGACAAAATAGGCTTTTAATCAAAATCTGTCACAAGAGACAAAAAAAGTCACTGTATAAAAGCAAAATGATCAATTCATGAAGAGGATATCATATATATATATATATATACACACACATACCCAATATGGGAGCAACAAAATATACAAAGCAAATATTAACAAAACTGAAGGAGGAAATACACAGCAATTTAATAATAGCAAGAGACTCAATACTCCACTTTCACCAATAGACAGAATATCCAAACTGAAAACCAATAAGGAAACAACCGACTTGAACAATATGGATCAAACGAATTTGAGAGACATATAGAGAACATTCCATCCAATAGCAGCAGAAAAGACATTCTTTTCATGCACACACTGAACATGCTCCAGGATAGAATATGCATTTGACCATAAACAAATCGTAGCATATTTAAGAAACCTGAAATCATATTAAGTATCTTTTCTGATGACCATGTTATAACTAAAAATCAATAAGGTGATAATATTGGAAAATTCACAAAACAACACTCTCCTGAATAACCAATGAGTCAAAGAAACAACTGAAAAAGAAATAAATTAATATATTGAGGCAAACAAAATTGGAAACCAGTATATAAAAACATATGAAATATTTCAAAAGCAGCTCTAGGTGGGAAGTTCATGGTGATAAATGCCTCTGTTAAGAAAAAAGAAAGATCTTAAACACCTAATTTCACACCTCAAGGAACTAAAAAAAGTATGAACAAACTAAGTTGACAGGTAACAAAACTATGAAAATCATAACATTAGAGTAGAAATAAAATTAAATAAAACTAGAAAGACAATAGAAATGATCAAGAGATCATTGTTTGAAAAAATAAACAGAATAAACAAATCTTCAGTCTAAGAGAAAGATAAAGAGAACTCAAATAAATGAAAGAGCAGACATTACAATTGATACCACAGAAATACAAAGGATCATTAAAGACCACTGTAAATAATTATATGTCAACAAATTGGGTAAGCTAAAATAAATGGATAACTGCCTACAAGACTGAATCATGAATAAATAGAAAGTGTAAACAGATCAATAATGAGTAAGGAGATTGATGCAGTAATCAACAAAATGTTCCAAAAAGAAAACACCAGGAACAGATGGCTTCATGAGTGAATTCTAACAAATATTTAAAGATAAATTAATATCAACCCTTCTCAAACTCTTTCAAAAAACTGAAGAAGACAGAAAATTTCCAAATTAATTTTATTAGTCCAGCATTACCATTATACAAAAGCCAGGTAAAGACACTACAAGATAATAAAATTACAGGCCAATGAACAAGAGTGAACACAGCAAAAATTCTAAGGAAAATACTAGCAAGCCAAATTCAACAGCACATTAAAAGAATTATAACCAATTTATCATTGGCATGTAAGGATAGTTCAACATATGCAAATCAATAAATGTGATATACCACATTAATAGAATACAGAATAAAAACCACAAGATCATCTCGTTAGATTATAAAAAGCAATTCACGAAAATCAACCTCCTTTCATAATAAACACTCAGTAAACTAGATATAGAAGGAAAGTACCTCAACATATTAAATGCTGCATATTAGAAGTCCATAAATAAAATGCATCCAAACTGGAAAAGAAGTAAAATTATTTCTGTTAACAAATAACATGGTCCTATATGTAGAAAACTGTAAGGACTTCAACAAAAAACTATTGGAGTGAATAAATGAATTTAGCAAACTCTTAGGATACAAAATTAACGTATAAAATGTAATTCTTTCTATATATTAACTATAAACCATCTGAAAAATTAGGATAAAAATTTCATTTACAATAGCATCAGAAAGAAAAAAAGTACTGAGAAATAAATATAACCAAGGATGTGAAAGACCTACACCTAAAAACTAGAGCACATTGATGAAAAAAGTTAAGAGACATAAATACTTGAAAAGCTGTCCCATGTTTGGGCATTGGAAGAATTAATAATGCGAAAATGACCATATTATGCAATGCCTATCAAAATTCCAATGGCATTTTTCACAGAAATAGAGAAAATAATTCTAAAATTCCTACAGAACTACAAAAGACTCCAAATAGTGCAATCTTAGTAAAGAAAAAAAAAAAAAAAGACATCGCAATTCCTGATTTCAAATTTAATTATAAAATTATAGTAATATAAACAGTAAAGTACTAGAATAAAAACAGACACACAATCCAATGGAACAGACTGGATAGCCTAGAAGTAAACCCACGCATACACAACCAACTAATCTTTGACAAGGACCCAAAGAATGCACATTGGAAAAATGATAGTCTCTTCAATAAGTGATATTGAAAACACTGAATATCCATATGCCAAAAAAAGAAAAAAAGAAATAAACTGGATCCCTGTTTTATACATACACAAAAGATTAACTCAAAATGGATTAAAGACTTCAGTGTAAGACCTAAAACTGTAAAACTATAAAAATTCTTACAAGAAAACATAAGGAAAAAACTCCTGGACATATTGGTTTTGGAAATCATTTTCTTGGATATGACACCGAAAGTATGAGCAGCAAAAGCAAAAATAAATGAGCAGACTACAACAAACTGAAAAATCTTCCATATGGAAAAGGAAACCATGAATAAAATAAAAAGGCAACCTACGGAACGGAAAATATTTTCAAATCATATATCTGATAAGGGTTAGTGTCCAAGATATATAGGAAACTCATGCAACTTGATAGCAAAAAAACACAACCCAATTAACAAATGGAAAAAGAACTAAATAGACATATTTCAAAAGAAGTTAAAGGGCCAACGAGTATATGAAAAAGTGCTCAAAATGACCAATAATCAAGGGAATGCAAATCAAAACCATAATGAGATATTGCCTCGCTGTTAGTAGACTATTAACAAAAAGATGAAAAAAAAAATAAGTGGGAAAGATTTCATAAGACACCAAAAGCAATTGCAACAAAAGCAAAAATTGACAAATGGAATCTAATCCAAAGAGCTTCTGCACAGCAAAAGAAACTATCAACAGAGTAAACAGACGATCTACAGAATGGGAGAAAAGTTTTGCAAACCATACATCTAACAAAGGTCTAATATGCAGTATCCACAAGGAACTTAAATTTATAAGAAAAAATGAACAACCCCATTAAAAAGTGGGCAAAGAATATGAACATACAAATTTCAAAAGAAGACATACATGCAACAAACATATTTAAAGGGCTCAGTATACAGATCATTAGAGAAATGTGAGTCAAAACCAAAATTAGATACCATCTCACATCAGTAAGAATGGCTATTTTTAAAAAACCAAAAAATAACGGATGCTGGCAAGGTTGGGGAGAAAAGGGAGTGCTTATACACAGTTGGTGGGAGTGTAAATTAGTTCAGCCATTGTGGAAAGCAGTGGATTCCTTGAAGAGCTAAAAATGGAAGTATTATTTGACCTAGCAATGCCATTACTGAGTATATACCCCCCAAAAATAAATCATTCTACTATAAAGACACATGTACATGTATGTTCATTGCAACACTATTCACAATAGCAAAGACATGGAATCAACCTAAATGCTCATCAGTGGAAGATTGGGTAAAGACAATGTGGTGCATATATACCATGGAATACTATACAGCCATAACAAAGAACAAGATCATGTCCTTTGCAGGGACATGATGGAGCTGGAGGCCATTATCCTAAGCAAACTAATGCAGAAACAGAAAACCAAATACCACATGTTTAGTGGGAGCTAAATGATGAGAATACATGAACACAAAGTGTGGAATAACAGACACTGAGGCCTACTTGAAAATAGAGGGTGGAAAGTGGGAGAGAATCAGAAAAAAATAGCTATTGGGTACCAGGCTTTTTACCTGGGTGATGAAATAATCTATACAACAAATCTCCATGACATGAGTTTCTCTACATAATAAACCTGTACACGTAGCCTTAGACCAAAAACAAAAGATTGTTATTGTTGTTGTTGTTGCTGTTGTTCTTCTTGTTGTTTCATATAAGTGTTGGCAAGGTGGCGGAGAACAATTAGGATAACAATTTCATTTACAATAGTATATTACAGGTGGAACCCCTGGTGTCCAACTGTAATAAAAAACCACATGCAAAATCCTCATAAAATTAAAACAGAACAATATAATTAAGCAATCCCACTACTGAATATATATTTAAAGGAAATGAAATCAGTATCTTAAAGAGATACTTGCACCTCCATGTTCATTACAGCAATATTTACAAGAGATGAAATACAGAAACAACCTAAATGGCCATCGACAAATAAATGGATAAGAAAAAAATGTATTTGAAATACAAACAGGCACACATATGTACATAAACACACAATAAAATATTAAATGTTTAATGTAAGCATTTTGCAACATATGCAAAGCAATAAAAGAAAGAAGAAAGAAAGAAGTCCTGCTATTTGCAACAACATTGATGAACCTGGATGACATCATGTTAAGTGAAATAGACACAGAAAGACAAATACTGCATGATCTCACTTATATATGGAATCTAAAAAAGTTGAATTCACAGAAATAGAGAGGGAATTGTGGTTCATAGGGGCCAGCAGATGAGGACTTGGGGAGATATTAGTCAAAGGGTGCAAACTCTCAGTTATAAGATGAATAATTTCTGGGAATCTAGTGTATGACATGGCAACTACAGTTTATAATGCTGTATTGTAAATGTGTAATTTGCTAAGACATTAGATCTTATTGTTCTCACCACACACATTGTATTAGTCAGGGGTCTCTAGTGGGACAGAACTAATAGGATAGATGTATATATAAAGG
Source organism: Rhinopithecus roxellana (assembly GCF_007565055.1). Lineage (NCBI taxonomy): Eukaryota > Metazoa > Chordata > Mammalia > Primates > Cercopithecidae > Rhinopithecus > Rhinopithecus roxellana. Next base: position 168,045,371 of record NC_044552.1, read on the forward strand.
GGAATTTATTAAGGAGTGTTAACTAACCTGATCACAAGTTCTTACAATAGACCGACGGGCAGGCTGAGGAGCAAGGAAGCTAGTTTGAATCCCAAAGCTGAAGAACCTGGAGTCCAATGTTGAGGGCAGGAAGCATCCAGCATGGGAGAAAGATGTAGGATTTTCTTCTGTCTGCTTTTGTTCTAACCTTGTTGGAAGCTAATTAGATTGTGCTCACCCAGATAGAGGGTGAGTCTGCCTTTCCCAGTCCACTGACTTAAATGTTAAGCTTCTTTGGCAACACCCTCACAGACACACCCAGGAACAACACTCTGCATCCTTCAGTCCAATCGAGTTGACACTCAGTATTAATCATCACACACATATGTAAAATAACTATGTGATGTGATTGATATATTAATTACCTTGACTTGGGTAATCATTTCACAATGTGTTTACATATTAAAGTATTGCGTTGTACACCTTAACTGTACAACATTTTTATTTGTCAATTAAATCTCAATAGATAAAAGAAAATTGTGCTTTATTTGCATCATTTCTTGAATTTCAACAATATCTAGTTAGTTTACCAATTTAAGTTATGTGGTAATACGTGATTAAATATATTCTAACAACTTCAGTATGTTCATTGCTAAAACAGGTATACAAAGGTTTATACCAGAATAAAAACCGTGTGAATTTCAAACTGGAACTTAAGTTAGGTCAATGACATTACCAATTGCCACTTAGGGAACACTATCCAGCTTAAGTTAAATATTCTTTGAAAACATATGTTCATTGATGTCTACAAAAATTAGAGATTTATTTTGGAGGAAAGATTATATATGTTTGAGCTAAAATCCATTTAGAAAATATTATGACATCTTTTGAAATCACAGGTAATTATAACTATTGTACAATTTGTCTGACAGATATTTATTTAGCTATGTTGATTCTTAATTGGATGTGTATGAAGTTTTAAATCTGTGACGATATTTGTGTTTGTGTGTATGTTGGCATTGTGAGAATATTGGTCAGTTTCCTTGTTTATTATTGGATAAATTATCCAGAGAATCCTGTGGTGTATTTGCCAGCAGTGATAATTAGAATGAATAGAACATAAGAACTCAGGTCTGCTGTCTTCAGTCAAAGTTTTTAAGCAATTGAAGACTTTTCTAACTTATTCATATATTTTGTTTTAATTTATATTATTTAGTATGTATTAGAAGAAACAAGTGTTTAAGCCTCAGAAGCTGTTTTTTTCCCTGAAATATTTTAGGAGTCTATCATTAGCAGAAGAGCTGAAGACTTAAGGGAATGGGCATGTGGAAACTGTCTTGAACTCTCTCTCTCTCTAACTTTTTGCTAACTTCCTTTACTTTTACTTCTTTAAACTATCGGCTGCTCTTTTTACCCATTTCAGTACTAAATTTTGTGTCATTTTGACTCTGTCTTGATAATAAGCATTATCAGTCTTCCACTACCCCATTCATTTTTTGTCTTTTGGTAAAAAACTTAAAATTGTAACTTACATTTATCTATGATCATAATTTTCTACCCTGAAGAAAATACAGGCATTTCGGATATAGAAAGATGGCTTGAACGGCCTAAATTATGTTTTCACAACTGTGAGAGCTGCTTTTTCAAAGCACCTCACACACTTATTCAGGCTCTCATTTACCAAATATTTCATACCAAATGCAGGTGACTGGACTTATGTTGATCCCAGTTTTAGAATAGAATATTGTATTGGGATAAATAAATCAGCCCATTTAGCAGTCATGTTCTAATAGAGTTAGCTTACTTAGCCTAGCTATAAAACACTAGAACATAAATAATCATAAATGTCTAATAATTTTGACATTTTAGAGTTTTTTGTTACCTTCAGGTGCTTATTTGACATTATAGAATGTATCAGCAGGGACCAAATTGCAAAATCAAAAGTAACCATATTTCTCATTCAACCGTAATTCCTCCTTACTCTTAGTCACACTAATTCCCTGTTTAAGGATAAATTCAACACTAATGATTAAAAAAAAAAAATTAAAGGTGGTGTCTTAACTAAGGACTAACCCTCACCCCAAAATAAGTACAAATAAATTACTCCTTTACGTATTTTATTTATATTTGACTAGCTCAGAAGACTAGCACTTAGTACCTGAATATGAAATGTATGAAACATATAAAATATATGTTGGCAGAGTCATCCAATAAATTAAAATTTAGACTGTTAAATATCTCCTTGGCTTTTTAAATTTTAGTTTGTGTTCCTGTTCATTTTAACCCCTTCACCACTGCAGAGCTCATTGGCAATAGTAACATGAAAAACATGATTAATCTATATTTTTTGAGTGTTGGTTCCCTTTTGAGTTCAGAGCCAATCATTTACAGAGCAGGAAATAATGACATACTTTTCAGTAGCCATGGAAACTGGTATGTAGCACGTTACATACAAAATAAAATTTCAAGAATGCTAAGTCCCCAAATTTATAGCTCAGTGATTTTTGACAATTAAATATGCTTAGAGAATTTTTTCTCTTAAACGTGGGAATCTCAATATTAAAAAAAAAAAAGAAAGATGTAATCAAAAGTTGAAAAGAGATTTGTGGATGCGAGAAAACATAGGGAATAGGTCTAAATCTGTAATTAACTTATATGTGACCCTCACCTTGTTACTCAACTTTTTCAAGTTCTTTGTTTTTCCCATCTGGACCACATTATTTGCATCCCTTGCTGGAACCTTGTGAAGCTTAGTGATTGTGAACCACTTTGACTTCCACAGCTAGAGGATGTTAGAGAAATGCAAATTATTATTGTTGTTATTTATTATTTATTGCTTTCTATCCAAACTTAGTTTCAGTCTCAGCAGGCATACTCCTTGAGCTATAGAGGCAAATTAATAATAAATTCAGTATTAATCCCTCAGCAAATACCCAGAATAGCCTCAACAAGAACCAGTTAAAAATTGGTCTATAAAAATATTCTTATTTTACACTTCTATTAAAAGATCAACAGTTAAAAGTTTTAAAACTTGCCATAAAGCTAATAATTTTATTTCTATTAACTGGCTCTACTTTGAATTACTGAGGATTTTCACTGCATGCAGCATTTTTACTGAGTTGAGATAACACCATTTTGAACTGGTAACATGTCTCTGCTTCACGTTTTCCTACAATTGGTAGTTTTAGTTTTCTTTCGATTAAAAAAACATACTTATCAAGTTTGCTTAATTCACAAAAATCAAATTTGAAAAGATTATTACATTAAGCTGGGCTAAAACCTTTTGGGTTTTTATTTCTAAGCAGATGTTGATCTTCTTTTTAAGATTGTTTCCCTTTCATAGTGCTTATAATCACCATATAACCTGAATTGTATTTTGTAAATGTTGACTAAAAATGGCAGATACTCTTATATTGAATATATACTAAGAGATTCTTATCAAAAATACAGTTACTTTTTTATGGAAAATAATAGTAAAATGGAAAAATTAAGGCTACAAAAATGGAGTAGAGAAAATGCTTTCTTAACCCAATAAGCATTCTACCTCATGAGAAGAAAACAATGTGCATTTTTCTTTTCCTCACATACTATTGTCTCCATATGAATTACACAAAATAATAATGAAAATGTGATTCATATAAATGTCATAATACAGTATTGATGCATATAATTATTTGTAGTTTGTATTCCAAGGCAGGTAGTTTCTTGACATACATATTGTACATCTAGTACATTAATCATTATATATACATTTCATCTATCTCAAACATGTATTCAACGGCTATATTTATTTTTGTTTTCTTCATATATATTTGTAAGGGGTATTTATTTTATCAGCTTTAAAGCAACATTTTACAAAAATTTTAAAGTATAAATTGTATACGTTCAGTTCATAGGTCAAAAAATCTGCAAAATCGGTGTGAAAGAAATATTAATGCATATGTCAACACTTTAAAATGCTCTGAATATTATAAGTTTTCTCATAGCGATAATTTATCATCCATTCTTCTGATACAATAATATAAATCACTGGAAAATAAAATACTGGAAGAAGAACAAGAAAGCCAATTTTAATTTATTATTTCATTTTTCAAATATGATGAACAACTTATAGAGTGTAAGAAACTATCTGAAACTATGATTTGATTGTTCTGGATGGGGCCTCTGCATCAGTTTTTTTTCAAAGCTGCAGGTAATTCTTATGGGCAGCCGGTATATACTAAAGACAGAGATTACACAGATAAAATGATCTAATGCATTCCCTCAAAGTTTTGGAGTACAGTAGGGAAACAATCATCCAAATAAATAATTGTGTTTCAATGGAAAATAGAGAAGGGTAGGGGGAAATGAGAAGTTCCTCAAGGGATAGAAGTTTCAGTTATGCAAGATGAATAAGTACTGGAGATCTAATGTACAACAGAGTGAGTATAGCTAACAATATTGTATTGTGTACTTGAAATTTGCTAAGAGGGTGGGTCTTAAGTGTTTCTCTCTCTCTCTCACACCCTCACACACAGGCATGCACACACACAATAACAACTATGTGAAGTTATGCATACATTAATTAGGTTCATTGTGATAATTATTTCACAATGTATACACATGTCAAAAGATTACATTAAAGATATATAATTTTTGTCAATTATTTTTCAATAAACATTGTATATAAAAATAGAGAAATATATAAAATAGAGAAAGAAAGAGTAAGATTTCTTCAGAGGATGCAGCTAAGAGTTTAGGGACTACACCAAAGAAATACATAGTTTAATAAAGGGATGAACCAATTATGCAAACAATTAACAGTAGTAAGTGATATGTGAAACATGTATAAAAGTGTTACTGTAAATTAAAAGAAGGAGAGATCACTTGGTGATCAAGGATCCTATTGACCATATGGCAATACTAAACAAGCTGCAAGCTGTTTTGTATTTAGACCAATGTACTCCAATGTGTGTGCATATACCCAAGGGAGCCATGTAGAAAATATTGGCTTATTATATTTGCATTTATTTTTATTTACTTTATATTTAGAATGCATGTGTGGTTTAAAAAAATTTAAATATGCACAAACTTTGAGTATTACTCATCCAAACACACTACTTTATTAAAGTTTATGCCTATTTCAGGCTAAGGCCATGTAATCCTTTTAAAAATATATTCTTTAGCATGCTTCCCTACATTGAGCATTGTCCTACGTCTCAAAATGAATTCTCAACTTGAACTTTTGATGACTTTGCTGATGCACTTTAATGAGATATTTTTATGAGAATGGATTGGTCTCTACACAAAGTCTTATATTCCAGTATCATTTATTGTCATGAGGTAAAAAGAAAAAAAAAAAAAAATGTGTCCTATGAGCAGAAAATAGATGTTATGGGCTTACTCATACATTTTTTTCCAAGAGGAGAATTGATACATTTTTGTTGTTTTCCACACTAAGACACTCACATGTTAGTCAATAATATTATTATAAATTTCTATTTTTGAACAATAACTAGTTATAAAGAGGAAGAAGTTAAAAGAGCAAAAACAAATAAGTTTCTTCTTTTCCAGCTTTAGCAGCTACCTTTTCTTCTCTTCTCCCCATGTCTCTGCCAAAATGTTGATAATTAACTGAGTGCAGCTGAGCTCACAAGAGATTTAATGTTATTGTCACTTCTCACATCTCTTTGAGGAGTCAGTTCTAATATAAGAAACACTAGGAGTTTCTAATAGAAGTGTTATCAATCTCCAAGGCATGGGTGGCTGGGGCTTTTGATTTTACTACACATTCACTTAAAATACTCACCATTTTATCATTCATTTGACAAATTTCCAAGTTCCAGAATTCCCTTTAGCTTTCTGAGGCAAATACCATTCCCAAAGGCTATGTTTTCCTCCCTACGAATAGACTCCTCATTTTATGTTTAGATAACCCTGCAGACATTCCCCAATCTTTTTTTTTTTTTTTTTTTTTTTTGAGACGGAGTCTCACTCTGTGGCCCAGGCTGAAGTGCAGTGGCTGGATCTCAGCTCACTGCAAGCTCCGCCTCCCGGGTTCACACTATTCTCCTGCCTCAGCCTCCCGAGTAGCGGGGACTACAGGCGCCCGCCACCGCGCCCGGCTAGTTTTTTGTATTTTTTAGTAGAGAAGGGGTTTCACCATGTTAGCCAGGATGGTCTCGATCTCCTGACCTCGTGATCCGCCCGCCTCGGCCTCCCAAAGTGCTGGGATTACAGGCTTGAGCCACCGCGCCCGGCCACATTCCCCAATCTTTAGGAAAGCAGGGACCCTCCTACAGCCTCAGTGGGTGGTTATGATTTGTGAAAACCAAACACGGCATCCCCTTTGTCAGATGTTTACTGTCAGAGGCTTCCTTGCTCCAAAGAGTGCCATGTGACATGGCCAATGAGGCAGAAGAAGCCCTCTGCTAAGTTTCTGAGAAGACTTCTTTCTCTTACTATAAAAGCATGCAGTTCCTACGTTTCCTTCTTTTATGGAAAGACAGTGTGGAACCTAATGAATGCATTTCCCCAGCCATCTTGTAAACCAAAAAAGAAAGAACAAGATAATTGTGAAGATTTTCATTAAAAGCCATGCTGTTTAACAAACCCTGACCTGTCTAAATAGAGTTCTGATGATAAATAATTTTATTACACAAACTCATCAGTTTGTCAGCTTTCTACTACATACTGAAAAAAACAATCTTAACTAGTATACTTTACCTAAATGCACCAATTCTCATTAATCTTATTCTCCATGCTTCTGTAACACATATAGTTCCTACATATAATTTAGTACTAAATTTTATGGTAATTTATATTGCTTGATATTTGTTTTTACATGTATTCTGGCCTATAACATAATTGCCTTGAGTGTGGAAGCCGGATTTTATCTTTCCTGTGTATTTTCCCTTACGCCTTGCACAATGCTGGCTCATAAGAAGCTTAATGTATTTGAAAAAGAAGTGTGTGTGTGTGTGTGTGTGTGTGTGTGTGTGTGTGTGGCGGGGGTGTGACCTGCACACAGGCACGTGTCTGTTGCCTTTTTCTTGCCTTAAAACTCAAAACTCTGTCATTGTTCTCCTGGAACATGGGTCTTTGTCTATTTTGTTCTTTCCCAGACTAATTCTTCTTTTTCTTACTTGCTCCTCCTCTTTCTAGAGTCTATTTGTAGGTACTCAAAAAGCTTCATCTTTGATGTTATTTAATTTTCTTTTCTTTTCTCTTCCTTAAAGATTGTATTCACTATGATGCTCATTTCCCTCACACAAAAATGACTGTTACGTGTGACTCCTACTCTGATCTGTATCCCACATATCTACTGGTCACTGCCAACTACCTTATATTGGTACTTCCCACTAATATACAATTATAACTTCATTCTGCATTTAGTCATTGCAAGTTAAAGTATAAGCTCTCTCCTCTGAATTTTTACAGCTCTGTGTTTGTACCAGCTGAACACACTATACATCTACTGCTTGTTTTAATAATTTATCATCACTTAGACTTTAAGCTCCTCAAGAACAAGGATTCTAGCTTGTTAACCTTTAATTACCCTCTACCTATATATGTCTCATATATTCTATGAAATCAATAAATGCTTGAATGAATATTTGCTTCCTTTATTTTAACATAGAAGCATATCCTGTTAAGAAGAGAATTATTTTTTCTCTTTATATATATATTTCAGTATATTCGAGGTATCATCTATTTTACATATAGCTAGGGAAGATATATTTTCATTGATCTGCTCAGTATGCAGAAATATGTGGATTATGTTTTCAAAATTCCATGCTAGTACAGTTTAATTAAGATCAACTTTAATTTTTAGCATCTTGTTAATAGAAATAATTATATGTTGTTAAGTTTATATATTTTCATAAACTCGCACCAAAAAAAAAAACAAATATCATTTAATCCCTCTTTATTCTGAGGGTAAACATTTCATGAAATCCACTCCAAGGATTGAAAACATACATCCACACAAAAACTTGTACATGGATGTTCATTGCAGTATTAGTCATAATGGCCAAAAAATGGAAAAAGTTCAAATGTCCAACAACTGATGAATGAATAAACCAAATGTGGAAAATATATATATATATATAATCAAAATTTTTAGCCATAAAAGGTAATAAGGTACTGATTTTTGCTATTGCATGGATGAACTTTGAAAGCATTGTAATAAGTGAAAGAAGTCAGATACAGAAGGCCAAATATTATATGGTTCCATTTATATGATATGTACAGAACAGGCAAATGCCTAGAGTCAAAAAATAGTGATCACTGGAGTCTGGGGAATGGAAGAAATACACAGTGGCTACTAATTAGCACTAAATTTATTTTTTTGGACGATTAATATGAGTCATCCAAGGTCTATTAAAATTCCTAATTACCTGGAGTGAGGGAGTGGTAATGATTGATCAACTTTGGGAATATACTAAAAACCACTGAATTATACATATTAGAGGAGTTACTTTTATAGTATGTAAGTTATATCTCAATAAATTTTTTTGGAAAAAATAACTTGATGAAAACTAATGATTCTTGGCTTTCAGGACATTTGGATTCATAATATATCAGGATACTTAGATAAAGCATGGGTTTAAATTAAAAAGCCCCATTTTTCAGATATGAAAGATTTACTGAAATATGATAATCTATACTTTGTCAATAGTGAAATCTATTCCTATTATTCATATATTACCTCACTTGTGTATTACCTACTACTCTGTAGGGAAGGCTGAACTGTAAATTGTACATGAGTGACATGTACAATATTAACTAGCATTCAGTAAGTAACAAATATTTAAGTAGCATAAAAATACTGTGGGGTAATTGAAAAAAAGGGCTCTTCATTTTTCTTGGGGTTGGAAAATTGGATAATGTTTATTCTTGCTATTGGAGAATGAGTAGAAGTTCACCAAGTGAGCACTTATTCCACACAGAGGAAATAAAAATATAAAGAAAGCATATAAAAAGCTTACAGAATTATAAGTCATCTCTATGGCAGAACCTAGCATGTACTCTTGTGTAGGACTCAGTAAAGACTTACTACGTCCCCTCGTGTCATTCTGTGACTTCCCCATCTTCTGGCTGCATTATAAAGGAAACTTCTAGATTTTGTTTAAAGTAATCCTTAAAGACCAAAAACGTTAAATTGTAATGCATTTGTATGTTTGATATAAAACAAATTTTTATTCTTTATTACAGTAACACCATTTAAATAAGTATAGTGAATTGACTGCCACTACACAAATTTGCAGTCATGTTAAGATAGATAATCCTAGAGATCTAACGAACAGCATGAGAACTGGTAGTTAATATTATTGCATTGTGTACTGAAAAATTTCTAAGAGAGTAGATTTTATGTGCTTTTACCACACACACAAAGGGAGTTATGTGAGGTGATGGATATGTTAATTTGCTTGATGGTAGTCATGGTTTTACTATGATGATGTATATCAAAGCATCATGTTATATACCTTAAATATATACAATAGAAAATAAAGAATTCAGCTGTGAGTGAAATCAAGAACACCATCCCATTTACAATAGCCACAAACAAATGAAATATCTAGGAATACAGCCAACCAAGGAGGTAAAAGAGCTCTACAGGAGAACTACAAAATACTCCTGAAAGAAATCATGGATGACACAAATAAACACAAAAGCATTCCATGCTCATGGATAGGAAGAATCTGTATAATAATAATGACCATACTGCCCAAAGCAATTTACATATTCAGTGTTATTCCCATCAAACTACCAATGTCAATCTGCACAGAATTAGAAAAAAAAAAAAAACTGTTCTAAAATTCATATGGAATCAAAAAGGAGCCTGAATAGACAAAACTGGAGGCATCAGATCACTACCCAACTTCAAACTATACTATAAAGCCACATCAACCAAAACAGCTTGGTACTGGTACAAAAACAAACACATACACCAAAGAACAGAACCATAAACTCAGAAATAAAGCTACAGACTTACAACTATCTGATCTTTGACAAGGCTGACAAAAGCAAGCAACGGGGAAAGTACTCGCTATTCAATAAATGGTGCCAGGATAAGTGGCTAGCCATATGCAGAAGATTGAAGCTGGGCCCCTACTTTTTACCCTATACAAAAATTAACTCAAAATAGATTAAAGATTTAAATGAAAGATCTCAAACTATAAAAACCCATGAAAGACAACCTAGAAAAGATTCCTTGTGACATTGGCCTGGGCAAAGGATTTTTGGCTAAGTCCTCAAAAAGCAAAGTAACAAAAACAGAAATCAGCAAGTGGGACCTAATTAACCTAAAGAGTTCTGCACAGCAAAAAAAGAAAAAAATAAAAACTATCAACAGAGCAAACAGACAACCTACAGAATGGGGGGAAATATCCACAGCTATGGATAAAAAAAAGAAAAAAAGAAAAAAAAAGAGCCTAATAACCAGAATCTATAGGGAACTTAAACAAATCAACAAGCAAAAACAGCCTCATTAAAAAATGGGCAAAAGACATGAACAGATATTTCTCAAAAGAGGACATGCCTATCAATATATGAACAAATGCTCAACATCACTCATCATCAGAGAAATGCAAATCAAAACCACAATGAGATACGATCTCACATCAGTCAGAATGGTTATTACTAAAAAGTCAAAAAAACTACAAATGCTGTCAAGGCTGCAGAGAAAAGGGAATGCTTATACACTGTTGGTTGGAATATAAATTATTTAAGCCATTGTGAAAAGCAGCCTGGAGATTCTCAAAGGACTTAAAACAGAACCATCATTCAACCTAACAATTCCATTACTGGGTATATACCCAAAAGAAAATAAATTGTTCTACAAAAAGACATATGTAGTCATATGCTCATTGCTGCACTATTCACAATAGCAAACACATAGAGTCAACCCAGATGTCCATCAGTGGTAGACTGGATTTAAAAAATGATAAATATATATCGTAGACTATTACACAGCCATTTAAAATAGATGAAATCATGCCCTTTGCAGCAACATGTTTAAAGCTGGAGGACATAATTATTATTTTTCTTTTTTGAGATGGAGTCTCACTCTGTTGCCCAGGCTGAAGTGCCGTGGCATAATCTCAGCTCACTGCAACCTCTGCATCCTGGGTTCAAGCGATTATTTTGCCTCAGCCTCCACACCTGGCTAATTTGTGTGTGTGCGTGTTTAGTAGAGACAGGGTTTTGCCATGATGGCCAGGCTGGTCTCAAACAGGGAGGACATAATCGTAAGCAAATTAAAGCAGGAATAGAAAAATCAAATACCACATGTTCTCTCTTATAAGTAGGAGCAAAAGTTCGAGTACATGTGGACATAAATATGGGAACAATAGACATTGTGGACTACTAGAGGCTCAAGGGGGTGAGGTTGGTCTAAAAAACTACCTATTGGGTACTATGCTCATTACCTCAGTGATAAGATCCATACTCCAAACTTCAGCATCACGCAATATTCCCGTGTAATAAATCTGTACATGTACCCCCCATATCTAAAATACAAGTTGAAACAAAAACATTGCGAATATGTTTTGGCTACTGACTTGTACACTTAAAAATGACAAGTTTTATGTAATTTATTTACAATAAAAGATAAACCTTTACACATTACAATAAAACATGTATACTGACAAAATTACAAAATTTTAAGAAAGGATTGATTAAACTATAAAAATCCTAATAGAGTCAACCAAAAATATATATGAAAATTATTTTATACTTTTTACATGTAAATAGTTGTTCTAAAAATTGGAAAGAAACAGTATGATTTACAGGGCATAGAGAGTTCAGTCTTTGAATATAAGTTATTTATGTAAATACCTGAACAAACCAAAAGGAAATAACTTTCAGGGAGGTGTCTTCTGCATCTAGCTAACAAATAGTCAGATTTATGTAGAAAGATCCATGAGAGGAGGATAAAGAAAAAGAAGGATGAAGAAAAGGAGAAAGAGGAAAAAATCAAAGGACGGGAAAAGGAATAAATGGGGCAGATGTTCTATATAGAACTTTCCAGCTAGTGTTCTTAATCAGACCACAAGCTCTAAAATACTCAGTTACATTGTGTTCTCCTAGGAATTCAGCTTGGAACATACTAAGCGAGGAGGCTACAGGCCCCTCGGGTCATCCGGGATAGAGCCAGAGTAATTGGTGCTTGCCTAAGGATAGCATCCAGACACATACTGCTTCAAATTCTAGTGACTAAGTTTGAGCATTCTGCTACATTTCTTCTGATAAAATTGCTTTTCCCATGTCAAAAATGTCTTCAGTAACAGGCAAAAAAGTCAAAGGTATTTTTTGGATTTAGTAATTTACCAATTATTCAGTGTATCGATTTATTAAAAATATAACCTAAAGTTCTATAATGGCAAGGTGTTGAATGCAGAGTTTGAAACCCAAACTAAATCTCATTGTAGTTCATTTGCTCTTTATGACATGAGAGGTGCTAACACCAAGGTTATGGGTGTAGTGTAATTGAAAATTCAAAGTAAAAAATAATCACTTTTTTCAATCATTCTAATGTCTGATATCCTTATGCCTCCCTTTCTCTGTTTCTAGTAATCCCTTTCAAATATTTGCTGAGAGGTAAAAAGCTTATATTTCATTCTCCAGCTGTATCTACCTCTTTACTTGCATACAAATAGGACTCTTCCACACAAACATGATTTCCATGAATGACGTTTCTCAGAGGCTGTCTCTTCTTCAGAATTGACACATTCACAAGTGTTCAATCAGGGAAGTGAAGCGATCCAATGTTGTTTGGCATTGCACAATGACATTATGATCAGCATCAGATTAAAGCACCACATAGAATGGTGATAAGCTAGTGTGACATTCATATTTTGCTACTTGGAAAAGGAATTCTTGCCCCATAACCATGACTGAGCTTTCCTTTTTTTCTTAATCAGTTTTTGATCCAGAAAAAATGGAAGGTAGGAGAAAACTCCAAAAAGACAAAAGAAAACTCTGAGATAGTTTATGCCAAAAACTGTTCTTGCCATTTTCACACAGGTTTCCTTTTTGTTGATTAAGTTGTAGTGGGCCGAACAGGATGGGAACTAGCCATACTGTCCGATGATCAGCACAAATTTCAGAGATAATGGATCAAATAGATGATAGGTAGGTAGATGGATAGATAGATACATAGATAGATACATATATACATACATACATACATAGATGATAGAATAACAGACCTATTTCCAACTTCTATGTCATCTCTAATCATGCCCTGTGATCTCTGCCTTCATCAATATCTGTAACATAAGGGCAATGCCATGAGTGGTCTTAGCCCTAAGCTATCTACAAAATCTATTACATTCTGTCGTTCTGAAGAACTCACCATCCTGTCCCCATCACAGTGCTGTCTGTACCTTGTGTCCCTGTGTACACACATGGATAAATTGTTGTCAATGGAGAGAATTGGGTGCATAGCTTACTGTGGGAGTTAATGCTTTCAAATTCTGGCTATCAGAGTTTCTCCAGCTGACAGTTTACACTCAGTACTCTGCCAGAGGCATCCCATTTACAAATAAGACTACCCTAAAGATGAAAAGAAATAAATGGCTATTAATAAATCAAATATTTGAGAAATGCACTTCATGAAAACATGGGTCATTGGGTCATTTTATTTCAATCTTTTAGTAAGTAATCAATTTAACATATAGGTAAAGGGCACTGGTTCAGCAGCCAGATTTCCTGGATTCTAATTCCTTCTCTGTCATTTTTCTAGTTATACGAACCTGTGCTGATAATCTCTTAGTGCCACAACTCCACATCTGAGAGATAGGAAGAACAATAACACCACCTCATAAGGCAGTTGTGATGACTAAATGAGATGGTATGTGTAAAGAGCATAGAATGGTTCTTAGCATGTAGTTAAATATGGAAAGGGTGAATATTGTTATTCTTATCTTAGACTTTTCTCTGAAAATATCAAATAGTTGTAATTTTAAAATTTTTATTGCTTGTTAAAATGTTTGTGCTATCATGGCCCTCCACCCTTTTAATTTATCAAACTATAGGCTCCAAAACTGTTATCTATTTTACTTTAAGCATTTTACAATTTCTCTGAGCTTTCATTTTCTGGACAATAAAATAGAATCAAATTACTTAATTCAAAATGGTGAACTAAGATTATATGTTTAACTCTACATACCTCTTTTTGCAGATTCTAACCCACCACAATCTCCACTAAAACGACAGTAGAATAGAATATAAAAGTCTAAATAATCTTAATCAGGAAATCAGGAAAGGCAAACTTCACAAAATTTTGCAAGATATGTTAGAAATAAGACAGATGAAAGACAGTATAAACTGTTCTCTTAAAAGAACCCAATAACAGCCTTACATTTGAACTGGATCAAATTCCCGCTTATTTTAAATGCTACTTATATAAAATTTAAATCCTTATAATTACATAAGAGAATAATTCTATGTATATTATTACCACAGCGCTATCATATGTTAAGCAAACTCATAGGTTATTACTATCATATCAAATCAACACAAATCAGAAATCTTACTCACCAAGCTTTACTAATTTTTAAAAACACAAGCAATCAAATAGCTCAGAAGCAAAGAGATGCCTGGACTTTGAGAGCCTATCCCAGGCATTTCCTTTCTGTATGGGACTGCACCTTTGACCCAAAATAGGTAAGGTCTCTAAGTGAGCCTTGCAGGAATCCTCAAACAGTAGCGAGCATTTAATTTATGTAACATGGTTGTTTTATTTCCCCACAATTGTATAGGCTATGTGGCATTCTCCAGGGAGTCATTCCTCGCAGACTTTGTGTTCTATTTACTAGAGGTAATCCTTATCCAGGAAATTCTGCCATGGGCATTTCAGGGACAAGGTCTCTTCCTTCTAGCAAATATCATTAGTCTATTTACCCAGAGGTCCTATGGACAAGAAAATTAGTCCAGTTTATCTGCCTTATTTTATTTTCTCCTGGCATGTCCCTACAATAGAGCTGGTAAATTTTTTTCTGTCTGGCTACTTTAACTATTTATTTCCTTTAATCACTTTTAATATTTCAGATTGTCTTATAAGCATATTGTTACTGAATGATCACAGATCTACAAGGTAGGAGAGTGAATATTATTATCTCTGCATTAAAATACAAAAATCAAAGTTCAAAGAGATTGGAGTCCAGCATATCAAATTTCCAGAACCAACAGTGCTGTCTTTAGATTCTCAGTTTACAGCCCACATGCACGAAGGCACATAATAAGGATTGCCTCCATTTGGGAGCCCCCATATAAAATACAGGAAGGGTGCTTGAAAAGGACATTAAGCAAAGATAATTCTCTCTTTAGAAACAAATAAGAAATAAAAATAAAACAACTTTTCTTCTCCCCAATAGCTTAAGAAAGGGAGATCAAAACAATGAAAAATATGTGTTTATTTGTATATTATGCTTATCTCAAAAGCTCCCTTAGGTTGGGAATATACTGGTGGTCATTATCAGCATTATCAAGTAATATTGTCCTGGAATCAGAATGAAAGTATTCATTTAATTTAGAAATAAAGTCATATATTTACGATGGGTCCCTTCTTTATATACATTGCCAATGATAGAATTAATGGTGTATTCATGACGTTGCTCACAGAATATTTTCACTTAAATGAAAACACTGATAATAAGGAAAATTGGGAGTGTTTTGTCCTCACTAAAGCAGGACTGTTCCACACAATGACCTGACAGATACAAAGATTTATCTGAGAAGTTGTTCATAAACTTTGAGCTGCTCCCTGAAGAGAGAAGAGACAACCACAGGATAATGATTGAAATTAAAGTTTTAAGAATGGAGATAGCATTTTTAATCTTGGGGAAATTGCCATCTCAATATTCTTAAAAGATGTTCAATATTTAAATAAGATCATTCTAAGATCTAATGAAGCATATGCAATATTTAATTGAATCATAATTTTCCTTTAGAAAACAGGGAGCCTCTCACATATAATGTACATTATTGTCAATTATGCAGTAGCTCTAAAGTTAAGGTTTATCTTAAAAAAACAAATTAATCTTCACAAAAATTAATTTTAAAAGACTCATAGCTCTTTAGCTATGCAAAACCTGAATGCAGCTGCCCATGAAGCTCTGTCCTGTTAATGCAAAGTTAGAACCAGTATTTGAGTATGGAAATTGTGTCTTGATAGATGACACACATGAGTAATTTACATTGGTGTAATGTTGAAAAGACCCTTAGATTCTGGTAACTCTTTTCTCCTGTAACTACAAATAGTTTTCAAAATTTATTTTACATTGTAGAAACTAACTATAAATAGCCAATTTTCATAACAAATACTTAAAAACGCCTGTTAAATTAAAATGCAAACAATTCATAATGTATTCATTTTAACAAACCTTAATTGATTGCCTAGTAGGCAATTTTTTATGTGCCACTTAAAAAATATCATAGCATCAAGTGAATGTAACATACATATTTAATAATGTGTCATTGTTATAGTCTTCATCTTTTGAAATAAATTACTTAAACAAATCTTCAGTTTTGATCATTTTTTTCCTGAACTCAATGATTTGAAACTTTCTGTTGCTTCAGTTGAAACACATTTTACTAATAATTTTCTTCTCCAAAACTAGTTTTCTAAATAAATTCATAGTTAAATTTTAAAGTGTATGAACACGGAAGTAAAGAGAGGCTGCTATCGTAGGCTTTAAGAAGGATTATGAAGGATTAGGTGACTGAAAAGCCCTGTTGATGGAGAATTGAGAACTTATGGGTTGTCTACCTACGTCTTCTTTGTTTTTACTTTCCCACCCCCTTAGAGTTGCGCTACTGACAGCCACTTATGTACTATGTAATGCTCCTTTCCTAGATACTGATGATTAAGTCCATCAAATTTAGAAAAGGGATTCAGAACACATGGTTAGTCTTTGCATATGGTCAAAAATTTAACATACAGTCTGGGTAGCAATAGGGCAGCTATGCACCACTGTGAGGATGGAAAAGCAGAGTAGAGAACTGGTGTGTTGAAGAGCAAACAGGAAGGAAGCAGGTGGATGGGAAGAGGAGAAAAATATCTGCATCCATATCCGTAATTGCTTTCTAGCTTCTGTCACCATCTTATCCTGGACTTGGGAATATTCCTCTCCTTGGATTATTGGATTCCATAATATAATCTTGTAGCATTATCATAATATCCCTCACCTGTTGTCTTCTTAAGCTACACTGAGTTGTTGTTCTTATATAAACCTGCTAAGATTTAAATAATATAAGGCATTATGGGGAAAATAAGAATGGGCAATAAAGTAAATTTTCTACATCCACTTTTTATAAACGTTTATATCCCCTAAAGTCATAAAGAATAATAGTGAACTAAGTTAACAACAGTTTTATTTTGCTTAAATTATTGACTCCTGCCTCTCTTATATACTATGTCCTAGAACCTTCTTAAAGGTAAAACTCTCCACTGCAGATTCTACCATGTCTTCAGATGTGAAAGCACTTAGCTATTAGGAGCAGGGACTTTCACACAGTATGTCTTTCTTCCTCCCCAGCATTCAGATGGTTGCTGGTAAGCATCTTTATCCGAGGACTCCTGCTGTGAGTCCTTCTTCTCTACATCCATATTTCTCATCAGTTTTTCCTCAAAGCTCTATTTAAAAAAATTATTACTCAAGACTCATGACATTTCCTTTTTATGTTCTCAGTACCCAATTTATTCTCCTTCTAAGCCATTTCAAGAGACACAACTCCCTATTTTTACTTGAAACCAAATGCTTCTACTTATAAATATTATTTATAGAATAAACCTGTTTATCCCACATAATCTCAAAGAGGAGCAGTCTCAAAGAGATCTTGCTCTGGGGGAGAGGTTAATGTATTTTCAAGCAATTATTTTATTTTTTAGCAGCATTTATAGTTAATAATATAATCATCACAGATTTTGTGTGATCTCTACAGTATATAGTTCTTTCTGTTGTCAGAGATAATATATAATTATATTTAAGTTCTCGTTAAGAATTTTTATGAGATTTTCTAGTAGCCCCAATTTTTTCAGTTGGTTGTAAAAATGACATCCTTAAAAATATTTAGCAATAGTATAGAATAACATAATCATGTAATCAAATGCTTAAATCGGAATTTACCATTCATGCCTATTAATTGGTCAATAATATTTTTGCTGTGAATGACAGTGTATTAGTCCATTCTCACACTGCTATAATAACTACATAAGAATGGGTAATTTATGAAGAAAATAATTTTAATTGACTCATAGTTCTGCAGGGGGTACAGGAAGTATGACTGGGAGGCCTCAGGAAACATACAATCATAAAAAAGGTGAAGGAGAAGCCAGTGTGCCTTACCATGGCAGAGCAGGAGAGACAGAGAAAAAGAGCAAAGAGGGCAGTGCTACACACTTTTAAACAAGCAAATCTAATGAGAACTCACTCACTATCACAAGAACAGCAAGAGGGACATCTGTGCTGTAGAAGTAGCCAGGCCACATCTTGAATACTTTGCTGTTTAGAAATTTCTTCTACCAGATACCCTAAATTACCTCTCTCAAGTTCGAAGTTACACAGATCTCTAGAGCAGGGGAACAATGCTGCCAGTCTCTTTGTTAAAGCATAGCAAGAGTCAACTTTACTCCAATTCCCAATAAGTTCCTTATCTCCCTCCGAGATCACCTTGGCCTGAAATTCACTGCCTATGTCACTATCAGCATTTTGGTCAAAGCCATTCAACAAGTGTCTAGAAAGTTCCAAACTTTCCTTCATCTTCCTGTCTTCTTCTGATCCCTCCAAACTGTTGCGGTCTGTGCCCATTACCCTCAGTTCCAAAGTAGCTTCCACATTTTCGGGGATCTTTATAGCAATACCCAACTTCTCCAGTACCGAATTTCTGTATCACTCTGTTCTCACACTGCTATAAAGAACTACCTGAGACTGGGTAATTTATGAAGAAAACAGGTTTAATTGACTCACAGTTCCACGGGAAGTATGGCTAGGAGACCTCAGGAAACTTACAATCATAGTGGAAGGGGCACGGGAAGCAAGAATGTCATGGCAGAGCAGGAGAGAGAGAGAGCGCAAAGCGGAAAGTGTTAAATTCTTTTAAACAACAAGATCTCATGAGAGCTCACTCATTATCACAAGAATAGCAAGGGGAAGTCTGCCCCATTATCCGATCACCTACCATCAGATCACCCCCTTAATATTGGGAATTACAATTTGACATGGGATTTGTTTGTGGATACAGAGCCAAACCATATCAGAGAGGAACTCCTTTCAATGTTGGAGATTTAGCAGAGAACAAAAACCCTCCACTCTTGCAGTTTGCCTTCCATTGTGTGCCAGTGAAGTAAGGGGTGATAGAGAAGATAAACAATTAAAAGTGTAAGGAAAAATAAAGCAGAAAAGGGATTAAAAGAATGATAGTATAGGCTGAAGAACTAGAGAGAGTGTAGTGACAAATAGAGTTGTTGGAAAAACCAACAGAGGAGATGGTATTTTAAACATGATGGAGGTGAGGGAATGAGACCTAAGAATTTCTGCAACAGAATGTCTCATACAGAAGAGATAAGTGAAAAAATCCCTGAAGCAGGAGCAAGTCTAGGATGTTCAGGGCACAGTAGGATCAGTATCATATGGTGAGTGAGGAAAATCTGATCTGAGTTTACAGCCCTGTCACATGAGGTGAAGTCAATCACTGCACAACTTTGGCTTTTACCTTCACATGACTGTAAAATGACACTTTGGCTGAAATGTAATGCAACATTGTTAAGACTCTGGCTTTTGCTGTCATATCACTGTGATGTTCTGGGATTGGAATGGACTCTTTGCCAAGTACTCAAATACTGTCATCAGAATTACATTCCTTTTTCTCCTTTCCTCTTATCTATCTTCCTTCTCAGTTGTCTATTTCTCCCCTCAAGCCACAAGTAGGAGTAGTGGACCTGATCAAACCCTGTGGCTTATGTGAAATTTTTTTTTTTTTTTTTTTTTGAGATGGAGTCTGGCTCCGTCACCCAGCCCGGAGTGCAGTAGCACAATTATCGGCTCACTGCAACATCCGCATCCCCCACCCCCTGCCCAGGTTCAAATGATTCTCCTGCCTCAGCCTCCTGAGTAGTTGGGATGACAGGTGCATGCCCCTACACCGAACTGATTTTTGTATTTTTAGTAGAGACGGGGTCTCACCATGTTGGCCAGGCTGGTCTTGAACTCCTGACCTCAGGTGATCTGCCCCCCTCAGCTTCACAAAGTGCTGGGATTACAGGCATGAGCCACCACGTCCGGCTATGTGATTCTTATAGCTAGCAATTTCATAAATAGGGAGACTTTCTCCTAATATTCATATCAGTTTTCCCCACCAGGCTCCAATGGTCCACTTAGGGTCATGTGTCCAGCTCCATTGTGAGGACCCTGGACCAGTTAAACAACAGTCTCATCCAAATCACATGGAATAGGAGAGGAGAGCTCCAAAAAGGAAAGAATGCAGGATTTTTCAAAAGTTAGAGAGGTCCATCAATACTGTGTGACAATGGAAAAGTTAGAACACTCTTCAGCCTCAGTCTCTTCCTTAGTAAACTTGGGGAAATGATGCTTACCTCATAGGATTGCTGTGGGTAGTATATTAGCAAAATGTTTTCTCTAAATGGGCACTAAATGTTACCCATTACTACAATAACCTATTGACAACTGTCTTTGGAAACTCTAATATATATTATAAAGTAATAAATATTGATTTTTAAATTTCCAGTTATTTTGGTGAGTAATATTGATCTCTCCGAGGCAAAACAGAATCTTACAAACTGAAATTTATAGAGAAAGTTCAGAACCTATAATAGTGAAGGTCATATTATTTAAATCAAAGTAATCTGGTTAGGGTTATCAAGAGTACTATGATTTGCTTTTCAAATAAAAAATCTAACCACTGCATTGATAACAGGGATGAATATTTGACATGAGAATTAGTTACAAACCCACTTAGCTTCCCCAGCTTTGACCCTTTACCAGAGCGTATGCTCTCATTCCCTGCCAGCTAGTATCTCATCTAATGGTTTTGTTGTCCCCTAATAACATAAGGGGGACCATGTATGATAGATACATGGCTGTATAATTATAGCCACAGGATTGAAGATAATGGACACAGGGTTAAAGACAAAGAGTTTTTGATATTAAGTGTGTTAATTCCCTTTTACCACACTCATTTTTCTAGGGTCCAAATATTCCTGGAAATCTCTTTCAGGAATTTGGTTTTCCAGATGAAAATGTGCCAGCATCACACTATATTTTAAAGCAACCCAGTAAGTTCTTGAGAGATGTTTTTATTGTGAATACAGTCCTTTTACTGATTTTTAAAAATAAATTACCATGGGGACACTTTAATTCTGCATATTGTGAAGAGAGTGAGGTGTTATCATGGGCATTAAAAGAGGAAAAAATTCCAACTTTCAGAAGCCAAGTATACACCAACAGTATTTTGATTTAATCCTGCATGCCTGGCTTCTGATTACTTCTAGCTCAGATGATAGAAAGCAATTTTCAGCTAAGTGCTTAACTTCAGAAGTTTGCTTTCACATCTGGACCTCCAGGGCCTTACTTATATATCCCATCATGTAAAGTGTCTCCATAATTCTCAGCTTTTCTTGGAAGAATACATCTACAGAGAGTTTACATGACTTTCCATTTCAATCACTACGTTAAGCCCAAAGCTGTGAAGTTTTTCTTGCTTTCTCTACTTTCTGAACTACTACATTTCCTATGATAAAAGTCGAAAAGAGAAAAATTCATTCTTGCAATTTAATTTCTGTCACACTAGATGTGTTTATCTGTTTAATCAAAACCAACAGAGAACTCTGAGGTATGTATGCACTGCTGATCAGTTTACAACTGTAAACTGAAATTAAAATAGACTTGGGCAAAATGACTGTGACAAATTTCATACATGGCACGTAGGAAGAAACTGAAAAGCCATGGGTGACTGAATAGATGATCCAAATCTTGGAATAGAGATAAATAAATAAGAATGAATTATCCTTGACAGTGTATTTTTTTTTAATTATTCTGGAACCTAGAGCATCCTCATGAGACAAATTGTGGCTCACATAAAGAATCTTCGGGAGGTCATGGTCAGTGGTCATTTCTGATTCCCTACCATAGATACACTTTTTCATAGAAATTATGAAAAATGTACAGAGCATTAGTCTGTAGTTACGATGACGAAATCTGAAGATCTCAGTGAAAACCTTGGACCACATGATGAAATAAGAGAAAATGTGTAGATAAACTCAACATAGAACAATGTGGCCAAAATTGACAGCAAGACAATATCAGTAACATTTAAAATGGACTCTGTATCACTATGACTCAATAAATTTGAAAAAGCATGTTTAATATGTTAGTGACTTGTAAGCTGTTTCACAAATAGATTTTAAAATTTGGGGAAAGTTTACATTGTTCCCCTAACTAGGTTCCCCCCACCTCAGCTTTATTAAGGTAAAATTGACTAATATTGTATGTATTTACGGTGTACAACCAGATGTTTTGATATATGTGTACATTGTAAAATGATGAACAAAATCTAACTAGTTAACATGTCCATCATCCTACATAATCATCATTATTTTGTTCTGAGAACATTTAAGATCTACTACTTTAGCAATTTCCAAGTAGAAAATGTGTTATTATTTTTGGAATCACCAAGCTATACAATCGATCTCCAGATCTTCCTCATCCTATCTAACTGAAACTTTGTACCCTTTGGCCAATATCGCCTCATTCTTCTACCTCAGCTCCTGAAAACCCCCACCATTTTAGTCTCTGCTTCTATGATTTCTACTGTTTTAGATTCCACTTATAGTTGAGATTAGGCAAAATTTGTGTTCCTGTGTCCTGTGCCTGGATTATTTCACTTAGCATAATAGCCTTCACTTTTATCCATGTTGTTGCAAATGAAAGACATCCTTCTATTTAAAAGGTGGACAGTAATCCATTGTACTGTGTGTATATATTGCACTTTGTATCCACTCATCCAAAAGTGGGCACTTAGGTTGATTCCAAATCTTGGTTATTGTGACTAATGCTGCAATCAACATGGAGGTGTAGATGCCTCTTTGAGATACTGATTTTATTTCATTTGGTTATATACCCAGAGACAGGTTTGCTGGATCATATGCTAGTTCTATTTTGAATTCTTTGAGGAACCTACATGCTTTTTTTTTTCCTTTTAATTTTATGTTAAGTTCAGGGGTGCATGTGCAGGATGTGCAGGTTTGCCACATAGGTAAATGTGTCATGGAGGGTTGTTGTACAGACCATTCCATCACCCACATATTAAGGATAGTATCCATCAGTTATTTTTCCTGATCCTCTCTCTCCTCCCACCTTTCACCCTCCAATAGGCCCCAGTGTGTGTTGTTCCCCACTACGTGTCCATGTGTTCTCATGATTTAGCTCCCACCTATAAGTAAAAACTCATGCTGTATTTGGTTTCTGTTCCTGAGTTAGTTTGCTAAGGATAATGGTTTCCATCTCCATCCATACCCCGCAAAGGACATGATCTCATTCTCTTTTTTGGCTGCATAGTATTCTATGGTGTCTATGTACCACATTTTCTTTACCCAGTCGGCCACTGATGGACCTTTAGGTGAATTCCATGACTTCGTTATTGTGAAGAATGCTGCAATAAACATATGTGTGCACATGTCTTTATAACAGAATGATTAATATTACTTTGGGTATATACCCAGTAATGGGATTGCTTAATTGAATAGTATTTTTGTCTTTAGGTGTTTGAGGAATCACCACACTGTCTTCCACAATGGTTGAACTAATTTACACTTACACCTACAGTGTGTAAGTCTTCCTTTTTCTCCACAACCTTGCCAGTGTCTGTTATTTTATGACTTTTCTTTTTCTTCTTTTTTTTTTGTTTGAGATGGTATCTCTCTCTGTCAACCAAGCTGCAGTGTTGTGGCTCAGTCTTGGTTCACTGCAACCTCCACTTCCTAGGCTCAAGTTATCCTCCCACTTCAGCTTCCCAAGTAGCTGAGAACACAAGAACACGCCACCTACACTCAGCTAATTTTTTGTATTTTTGGTAGAAATGGGCTTTTGCCATGTTGCCCAGGCTGGTCTCCAGTTGCTGAGCTCAAAGGATTCACCTTTCTCAGCCTCCCAAAGTATTGGGATTACAGGCATGAGCCACCATGCCCAGCCTATTTTTTGACTTTTTAGCAATAGCCATTTTGACTGCTGTGAGATGGTCAGCATTTCTTTGTGGTTTTAATTTGCATTTCTCTAATGATCAGTGGTGTTCAGCTTTTGTTTATATGATTGTCGGCTGTTTGTATGTCTTTTTTTTGATAAGTGTTTGTTCATGTCCTTTGCCTACTTTTCAAAGGGATTATTTGTGGGGTTTTTTGTAAATATATTTAAGTTCCTTATAGATGCTGGATATTAGATCTTAATGAGATGCATAGTTTGTAAAAAATTTATCCTGTGCTGTAGGTTGCCTGTTTACTCTGTTAATAGTTCCTTTTGCTATACAGAAGCTTTTAAGTTTAATTAGATTTTATTTGTCAACTGTTGCTTTTGTTGCAATTACTTTTGCTGTCTTCATCATAAAATCTTTGCCTGTGCCTATGTCCTGAATGGTATTGCCTAACCTGTCTTCCACGGTGTTTGTAGTTTTGGCTTTTGCGTGTAAGATTTTTATCCATCTTGAGTTAATTTTTGTATATGGTGTAAGGAAGAGGTTCAGTTTCATTTTTTTGCATATGGCTAGCCAGTTATCCCGGCATCATTTATTGAATAGGAAATCATTTCCCCTTTGCTTGTTTTTGTCAAGTTTTTTGAAAATCAGATAGTTGTAGGTGTTCAATCTTATTTCTTGGTTCTCTAATCTGTTCCACTGGTCTATGTGTCTGTTCTTGTACCAGTACCACACTGTTTTGGATAGTTTAGCTTTGTAGTATAGTTTGAAGTCAGGTAATGTGATGCCTACAGCTTTGTCATTTTTGCTGAAGATGACATTAGCTATTCAGGCTCTTTTGTAGTTCCATATGAATTTTAAAATAGTTTCCTCTAGTTGTGTGAACAATGTCAATGGTAGTTTAATAGGAATAGCATTGAATCTATAAATTGCTTTGGGTGGTTGGCCATTTTAATAATATTGATTCTTTCTACCCATGAACATGGAATGTTTTTCCATTTGCTTACATCATTTCTGATTTGTTTGAGTAGTGGTTTGTAGTTCTCTTTGTAGAGATCTTTCAACTTCTTTGTTAGCTGTAGTCCTAGATAGTTTATTCTTTTGGAGGCAATTGTGAATGAGAGCTCATTTGTGATTTGGCTCTTGGTTTGACTGTTGTTGGTGTATAGGAATGCTAGTGATTTTTGCACATTGATTTTTCTGTCCTGAGACTTTGCCGAAGTTGCTTATCAGCTTCTTAAGAAGCTTTGTGGGTGAGACAGTGGGGTTTTCTGGTTATAGCATCATGTAATCCACAAACGGGAATAGTTTGACTTCCTCTCATCCTATTTGAATATGCTTTATTTCTTTCTCTTCCCTGACTTCCCTGGCTAGAACTTCCAATGCTATGTTGAATAGGAGTGTAAGAGAGGGCATCCTTGTCTTTTACTGCTATTCAAGGGGAATGCTTCCAGTTTTTGTACATTCACTATGATGTTGGTTGTGGGTTTATCATATATGGCTCTTGTTATTTTGAGGTATATTCCTTTAATACCTAGATTATTTTTTTACATGAAGGGATGATGAATTTTTCAAAATCCTTTTTTATATCTATTGAGATAATCATGTGGTATTGTCTTTGGCTCTGTTTGTGCGATGAATCACACTTACTGATTTACATATGTTGAACCAACCTTGCATCTCAGGAATGAAACCTACTTGACTGTGATTGTTAAGCTTTTTGATGTGCTGCTAAAATTGGTTTGTCAGTTTTTTGTTGAGGATTTTTGCACAGATGTTCATCAAAGATACTGGTGTGAAGTTTTCTTTTTTTGTTGTGTCTTTCTCTGGTTTTGATATCAGGGTTACGCTCATCTTATAGAATGAGTCAGGACGAAGTCCCTTCTTTTCAATTTTTTTGGAATAGCTTCAGTGGGAATGTACCAGCTCTTCTTGGTACATCTGGTAGAATTCAACTGTGAATCTGTGTGTTCCTTGGGTGTTTTTTTTTTTTTTTTTTTTTTTTTTTTTTTTTTTGGTTGGTAGGCTATTTATTACTGCCTCAATTTTAGAACTCATTATTGGTCTGTTCAAGGATTCAGTATCTTCCTGGAAGGGTATATATGTCCAGGTCTGGGAAGAGTGTATGTGTCCAGGAATTTATCCATTCTAGATTTTCTAGTTTATGTGCATAGATGTGTTTGTAATATTCTCTGATGGTTGTTTTTATTTCTGTGGGTAACAATGGTTGTGCTAATTTGCATTCCTACCAACAGTGTACAAAGTTTCTCTTTTCTCCATGTCCTCACTAAGACTTATCTTTTATCTTTTTTATAATAACCATCCTATTAGATGTGTTTTTTTGCATTTTTCTGATGATTAATAATGTTGAACACATTTCCATATATCTCTTGGTCATTTGTATCTAGTATTTTGAGAAATGTCTAGCCAGATATTTTGCCCATATTTAATTGGATTATTTGTTTACTTGCTGTCACGTTAGCTTAAGTTCATTATGTATTTTGGATATTAACTTCTATTGGATGAATGGCTTACAAATATTTTCTCCCAATCTGTGGATTGTCTTTTCACTTCATTAATGGTTCCTTTGTTTTGCAGACACTTGTTAGTTTGATGAAGTCCCATTTGTCTACTTTTCTTTTGTTGCCTGTGTTTTCAGGGTCATATCCAATAAACTCATTGTCAAAACCAACATGAAAATGCTTACTCCCTATGACTTATTCTAATAGTTTTACAGATTCAGAACTTATATTTAAATATTTACTGTTATCAGTTTTTCCTGGTATGCTATGTGAAATAAAGGTCCAATTTTATTCTGTGTATGGCTATATAGCTTTCCCAACACTATTATTCTAGCTGGGTTTTAAGACATTTTTCTCCTTATCAGTAGAGTATGAAAGAATTATTATAAACATCTAAAAGAAGGAATGGAGTCATTGTCAAAAAATAAAATTATAGGGTAGAATTGTAACAGAAACCTAATGATAATTTTACGTCCTCAGTTATAAAAAAATAACATGGGGCCAGGCGCGGTGTCTTATACCTGTAATCCCAGCACTTTGGGAGGCGGAGGCGGGCAGATCATGAGGTCAGGAGATCGAGACCATCCTGGCTAACACGATGAAACCCCATCTCTACTAAAATTACAGAAAATAGCTGGGTGTGGTGGCGGGCGCCTGTAGTCCCAGTTACTCAGGAGGCTGAGGCAGGAGAACGGCCTGAACCTGGGGGGGTGGAGCTTGCAGTGAGCCAAGATCGCACCACTGCACTCCAGCCTGGGAGACACAGCAAGACTCCATAAAACAAAACAAAACAAAACAAAACAAAAAAAACAAACAAACAAACAAAAAAAGATATAATCCGAGTTTGAAAAATAAAAGATAGTGGGGTATTTCTCCAAAGTATGAAAGGTAATTAACACAGACAAATATTTTGGGGTTGAGGGAAGTATCTTTTCCATATGGCGCATATTTAGAGAAACAAATTGTCATTTCCAGAATTTACATGTATAATTAGGATCACTTAAACTATTGACTTTTTAAAAAATGAATGCTAAAGTTCTAATATGCAATTAGCATACAAAAGGTATTGACTAATTTTGATAAGGTAGATGCAACTTTTATAACACCGAATAGGAAAAATGAGAAAAAATATGACATGTTTAATTTGTAGCAAGATTTACTTAAATACTAGCTAAACTCATTTTTACTTTACTTTACAGGTTGTTGTCATGATTTCAGGTAAGTTTATATGCTGGAAAACCTCCTGTCTCTCAGGTTATTATGCATTCATTGAAATGCATCAACAGATAAATAGAAAACAGCCTGTAATTTTTAGATTGTTCATAATGAAAGTTGCATCATTAATTCAGAAAACAGCCTTTAGTTTTAAACAATTACTTAGTTATTTCTTGATGATGATCTCTTTAGAGAGCTTTTACTTCCAAATGACTAAATTCAGAGCTCAACTCAAAGATTAATGTAGCTATAAATTATTAGCATAAACCACCATATGGTGCAGAGCCTCCCCATTTATTCGTCACCCCCAAGAAATTCTCCAGTCTTAAAATGAATGCAGTTTGCTTTGAAAAGGGCAGATACTTTAAAGACTATGTATTTATAAAGTCCACTATTTTGTTTTATCACACCTTTGGGTACCTTGAATTACTGGTATTTTTACAGTAATGAGTTGACCTTGGAAAAACTTATTTGAAAATAAATGCTATTCTACTCTATTCTTACTCCAATATTCATTCAAAACTCTTCAGACATTTTCTGTGTTGGTAAATCCCAGAGAATTGGTACGTTCACCTATTTAAAATTACCAAGATTAAAATACATTGGCATTCATTGTGAAGCAATAGGGTTTATTAATAAGAAACTCAAGAAAAAGTATTTTACTCACTGTTTCTCTTATATTGGTAAAGGCTATGAATTTTATGGAAAATTCTGTTAAAAATAATTAAAGGTAACAGCTCTAACTGTAACTTATTACAAACCTTAAGGTAGGTCTTCATAATGTTTCCTTTCTTATCAGTGTTTCTTCAGTGCTGGCAGATCAAAGAGGAAAAAAAAAATATATTGAAATTCTATACTTGGAATAGTTACAATGGTTTATTGTAAATGGACAGGATAATTTTATTTCTGCTACTGTTGGTTATCAGCGCTCTTCAAACTTAAAGCTGGGATTAGGATTAAGTAACAGTTTGACTTTGTTTAGGTCCACTTTCTTGTAATTACTTCCTGTTGACGTCAAGGAACAAAAAGCAAGGGCATTGAATCTGCAGGCCTGCCTTGTAAGAAAACACATGGAATAAAGCTCCATTTTTCAAGGGACAAAATACATTCTTCATTTTCATGACAAGGTTTCTTGGAAATAAATCAGCATTATAAGACAAGGCAAAAAAAAGCACAACGAAACTAAAGATTAATGCTCTGCTGCAATGGCATTGGGGCACTGACCTTAGATCTGGACCAGAAGGGCTCATCCCGTGTCCTGAACTGCAGAGTGCCTTCATATCAGAAAGACAAAACACCTAAACCTAAACACATTTTTGTTGATCTTTTAAGCACTTTTTTTTTTATTTTTTAGTTCAGTTACTGGTTAATATTAATAGATTGAGAAGGTTACCCGAGCTGAAAAGAGCCTCCAGATCAGAGAATGTAAGAGTGAATACTTGAATACAGAGGTAGAAAATAGGGGAGAAAATCACAATGTTTGTGTTGGAAAACTGAAGAATTTAAATAAAGATAGTTTCAAAATCATCCAATTATGCGTGTCTTAGTAGAGTGGGTTCTGCCAACAACCAGACCACTGTGGTCCCCCTCTATGCAGCTTTAGTCATCTAGTTTGGAGAGGCACCTAGGTGCCTAGAAATCCTGAGCTGGAAAAGAGAAGTCAATGGATGGTAAACTCACTGACCATCGTTCCTTGGGAAGTAGTGTCTATCCTGACTTAATCCCAAATTCAGGTGGTTTTGGTCACTACCCAGGAGATCCTTGGTCACTGCCCAGGTTTGCAGAGTCCTGTCCTAGCATATCCAATTCTCTCAGACTCACAGGCAGTGGAAAAGAGTTAATTTTGCCTCCTGAGTATAAGGGCCGTCACCAGGGAATGGGCTGGGGTCTTGGGTGGGAATATGAACAGGGAGATGGACATGAGTTGATTTATAAGTTTTAAATGTTGAAGGCATCCGATACAGTAGACTTATCTGTACTTTTGCCCTGCACATGGATGAGAACAGTCTGCATTTTGCTGTCATATTCAGGCACATTATGCAGCTTGTCTTCTTTCAAACTGTTGTACTTTTCATACACTTTGACTTTCCATAGGCTTTTTTTTTTTGTCCAAATTAATGAATAATCTTCTATTCTTGATTATAATAACTTATCCCAGCATAACTTAAAATTTTCTTCACAAAAATAATTTTAAAATTAAATGAAAAAGACAACCTTTCAACTGTGCCCTTGGGAGCGTCATGTTCCATGTGAAAGGCACTAGCCTCTGAAAGTAGCTGCTGAGGAAGCCTCAGCAGCACATGCCTAAGCAGCTTAGATTCCACACAACTGTGGGTGTTTTTTTTTTGTTGTTTCTTTGTTTTTGTTTTTTAATTTGTTACTTTTTTTATTATTATACTTTAAGTTCTAGGGTACATGTGCATAACGTGCAGGTTTGTTACATATGTATACTTGTGCCATGTTGGTGTGCTGCACCCATCAACTCGTCAGCACCCATCAACTCGTCATATACATCAGGCATAACTCCCAACGCAATCCCTCCCCCCTTCCCCCTCCCCGTGATAGGCCCCGGTGTGTGACGTTCCACTACCCGAGTCCAAGTGATCTCATTGTTCAGTTCCCACCTATGAGTGAGAACATGCGGTGTTTGGTTTTCTGTTCTTGCAATAGTTTGCTGAGAATGATGGTTTCCAGCTGCATCCATGTCCCTACAAAGCACACAAACTCATCCTTTTTTACGGCTGCATAGTATTCCATGGTGTATATGTGCCACATGTTCTTAATCCAGTCTGTCACAGATGGACATTTGGGTTGATTCCAAGTCTTTGCTATTGTGAATAGTGCCGCAATAAACATACGTGTGCATGTGTCTTTATAGCAGCATGATTTATAATCCTTTGGGTATATACCTAGTAATGGGATGGCTGGGTCATATGGTACTTCTAGTTCTAGATTCCTTGAGGAATCGCCATACTGTTTTCCATAATAGTTGAACTAGTTTACAAACCCACCAACAGTGTAAAAGTGTTCCTATTTCTCCACATCCTCTCCAGCACCTGTTGTTTCCTGACTTTTGAATGTTTGCCATTCTAACTGCTGTGAAATGGTATCTCATTGTGGTTTTGATTTGCATTTCTCTGATGGCCAGTGATGATGAGCATTTTTTCATGTGTCTGTTGGCTGTATGCATGTCTTCTTTTGAGAAATGTCTGTTCATATCCTTTGCCCACTTTTTGATGGGGTTGTTTGTTTTTTTCTTGTTAATTTGTTTGAGTTCTTCATAGGTTCTGGATATTAGCCCTTTGTCTGATGAGTAGATTGCAAAAATTTTCTCCCATTCTGTAGGTTGCCTGTTCACTCTGATGGTAGTTTTTTTTTTTTTTTTTTTTTTTTTTTTTTTTTTTTTTTTTTTTTGCTATGCAGAAGCTCTTTAGCTTAATTAGATCCCATTTGTCAATTTTGGCTTTTGTTGCCATTGCTTTTGGTGTTTTAGACATGAAGTCCTTGCCCATGCCTGTGTCCTGAATGGTATTACCTAGATTTTCTTCTAGGGTTTTTATGGTATTAGGTCTAACATTTAAGTCTCTAATCCATCTTGAATTAATCTTCGTATAAGGAGTAAGGAAAGGATCCAGTTTCAGCTTTCTACTTATGGCTAGCCAATTTTCCCAGCACCATTTATTAAACAGGGTATCCTTTCCCCATTTCTTGTTTTTCTCAGGTTTATCAAAGATCAGATGGCTGCAGATGTGTGGTATTATTTCCGAGGACTCTATTCTGTTCCATTGGTCTATATCTCTGTTTTGGTACCAGTACCATGCTGTTTTGGTTACTGTAGCCTTCTAATATAGTTTGAAGTCAGGTAGCATGATGCCTTCAGCTTTATTCTTTTGACTTAGGATTGTCTTGGAAATGCGGGCTCTTTTTCAGTTCCATATGAACTTTAAAGCAGTTCTTTCCAATTCTGTGAAGAAAGTCATTGGTAGCTTGATGGGGATGGCATTGAATCTATAAATTACCTTGGGCAGTATGGCATTTTCACGATATTGATTCTTCCTATCCATGAGCATGGTATGTTCTTCCATTTGTTAGTGTCCTCTTTTATTTCACTGAGCAGTGGTTTGTAATTCTCCTTGAAGAGGTCCTTTACATCCCTTGTAAGTTGGATTCCTAGGAATTTGATTCTCTTTGAAGCAATTGTGAATGGAAGCTCATTCATGATTTGGCTCTCTGCTTGTCTGTTACTGGTGTATAAGAATGCCTGTGATTTTTGCACATTAATTTTGTATCCTGAGACTTTGCTGAAGTTGCTAATCAGCTTAAGGAGATTTTGGGCTGAGACAACGGGGTTTTCTAAATATACAATCATGTCATCTGCAAACAGGGACAATTTGACTTCTTCTTTTCCTAACTGAATACCCTTGATTTCGTTGTCTTGCCTGATTGCCCTAGCCAGAACTTCCAACACTATGTTGAATAGGAGTGGTGAGAGAGGGCATCCCTGTCTTGTGCCAGTTTTCAAAGGGAATTTTTCCAGTTTTTGCCCATTCAGTATGATATTGGCTGTGGGTTTGTCATAAATAGCTCCTACTATTTTGAGATACGTTCCATCAATACCGAACTTATTGAGCGTTTTGAGCATGAAGCGCTGTTGAATTTTGTCAAAGGCCTTTTCTGCATCTATTGAGACAATCATGTGGTTTTTCTCTTTGGTTCTGTTTATATGCTGGATTACGTTTATTGATTTGCGTATGTTGAACCAGCCTTGCATCCCAGG
The DNA here is from genome assembly GCF_007565055.1 of Rhinopithecus roxellana. Taxonomy (NCBI): domain Eukaryota; kingdom Metazoa; phylum Chordata; class Mammalia; order Primates; family Cercopithecidae; genus Rhinopithecus; species Rhinopithecus roxellana. The sequence continues at coordinate 168,078,053 of NC_044552.1, forward strand.
GATGAAGCTCACTTGATCATGGTGGATAAGCTTTTTGATGTGCTGCTGGATCCGGTTTGCCAGTATTTTATTGAGGATTTTTGCATTGATGTTCATCGGGGATATTGGTCTAAAATTCTCTTTTTTTGTTGTGTCTCTGCCAGGCTTTGGTATCAGGATGATGGGGCCTCATAAAATGAGTTAGGGAGGATTCCCTCTTTTTCTATTGATTGGAATAGTTTCAGAAGGAATGGTACCAGCTCCTCCTTGTACCTCTGGTAGAATTCAGCTGTGAATCCATCTGGTCCTGGACTTTTTTTGATTGGTAGGCTATTAATTATTGCCTCAATTTCAGAGCCTGCTATTGGTCTATTCAGGGATTCAGCTTCTTCCTGGTTTAGTCTTGGAAGAGTGTAAGTGTCCAGGAAATTATCCATTTCTTCTAGATTTTCTAGTTGATTTGCGTAGAGGCGTTTATAGTATTCTCTGATGGTTGTTTGTATTTCTGTGGGGTCAGTGGTGATATCCCCTTTATCATTTTTTATTGCGTCTATTTGATTCCTCTCTCTTCTCTTCTTTATTAGTCTTGCTAGCGGTCTGTCAATTTTGTTGATCTTTTCAAAAAACCAACTCCTGGATTCATTGATTTTTTGGAGGGTTTTTTGTGTCTCTATCTCCTTCAGTTCTGCTCTGATCTTAGTTATTTCTTGCCTTCTGCTAGCTTTTGAATGTGTTTGCTCTTGCCTCTCTAGTTCTTTTAATTGTGATGTTAGAGTGTCCATTTTAGATCTTTCCTGCTTTCTCTTGTGGGCATTTAGTGCTATAAATTTCCGTCTACACACTGCTTTAAATGTGTCCCAGAGATTCTGATATGTTGTATCTTTGTTCTCATTGGTTTCAAAGAACATCTTTATTTCTGCTTTCATTTCGTTATGTACCCAGTAGTCATTCAGGAGCAGGTTGTTCAGTTTCCATGTAGTTGAGCGGTTTTGATTGAGTTTCTTAGTCCTGAGTTCTAGTTTGATTGCACTGTGGTCTGAGAAACAGTTTGTTATAATTTCTGTTCTTTTACATTTGCTGAGGAGTGCTTTACTTCCAATTATGTGGTCAATTTTGGAATAAGTGCGATGTGGTGCTGAGAAGAATGTATATTCTGTTGATTTGGGGTGGAGAGTTCTGTAGATGTCTATTAGGTCTGCTGGGTGCAGAGCTGAGTTCAATTCCTGGGTATCCTTGTTAACTTTCTGTCTCGATCTGTCTAATGTTGACAGTGGAGTGTTGAAGTCTCCCATTATTATTGTGTGGGAGTCTAAGTCTCTTTGTAAGTCTCTAAGGACTTGCTTTATGAATCTGGGTGCTCCTGTATTGGGTGCATATATATTTAGGAGAGTTAGCTCCTCCTGTTGAATTGATCCCTTTACCATTATGTAATGGCCTTCTTTGTCTCTTTTGATCTTTGATGGTTTAAAGTCTGTTTTATCAGAGACTAGGATTGCAACCCCTGCTTTTTTTTGTTCTCCATTTGCTTGGTAGATCTTCCTCCATCCCTTTATTTTGAGCCTATGTATGTCTCTGCATGTGAGATGGGTCTCCTGAATACAGCAGACTGATGGGTCTTGACTCTTTATCCAGTTTGCCAGTCTGTGTCTTTTAATTGGAGCATTTAGTCCATTTACATTTAAGGTTAATATTGTTATGTGTGAACTTGATCCTGTCATTATGATATTAACTGGTTATTTTGCTCGTTAGTTGATGCAGTTTCTTCCTAGCCTCGATGGTCTTTACATTTTGGCATGTTTTTGCAATGGCTGGTACCGGTTGTTCCTTTCCATGTTTAGGGCTTCCTTCAGGGTCTCTTGTAAGGCAGGCCTGGTGGTGACAAAATCTCTAAGCATTTGCTTATCTGTAAAGGATTTTATTTCTCCTTCACTGATGAAACTTAGTTTGGCTGGATATGAAATTCTGGGTTTAAAATTCTTTTCTTTAAGAACGTTGAATATTGGCCCCCACTCTCTTCTGGCTTGTAGAGTTTCTGCCGAGAGATCTGCTGTTAGTCTGATGGGCTTCCCTTTGTGGGTAACCCGACCTTTCTCTCTGGCTGCCCTTAAGATTTTTTCCTTCATTTCAACTTTGGTGAATCTGGCAATTATGTGTCTTGGAGTTGCTCTTCTGGAGGAGTATCTTTGTGGCGTTCTCTGTATTTCCTGAATTTGAATGTTGGCCTGCCCTACTATGTTGGAGAAGTTCTCCTGGATGATATCCTGAAGAGTGTTTTCCAACTTGGTTCCATTTTCCCCCTCACTTTCAGGCACCCCAATCAGACGTAGATTTGGTCTTTTTACATAATCCCATACTTCTTGCAGGCTTTGTTCATTTCTTTTTCTTCTTTTTTCTTTTGGTTTCTCTTCCCGCTTCATTTCATTCATTTGATCTTCAATCGCTGATACTCTTTCTTCCAGTTGATCGAGTCGGTTACTGAAGCTTGTGCATTTGTCACGTATTTCTCGTGTCATGGTTTTCACCTCTGTCATTTCATTTATGATCTTCTCTGCATTAATTAGTCTAGCTGTCAATTCTTCCACTCTTTTTTCAAGATTTTTAGTTTCTTTGTGCTGGGTACGTAATTCCTCCTTTAGCTCTGATAAGTTTGATGGACTGAAGCCTTCTTCTCTCCTCTCGTCCAAGTCATTCTCTGACCAGCTTTGATCCGTTGCTGGCAATGGGCTGCGCTCCTTTGCAGGGGGAGATGCACTCTTATTTTTTGAATTTCCAGCTTTTCTGCCCTGCTTCTTCCCCATCTTTGTGGTTTTATCTGTCTCTGGTCTTTGATGATGGTGACGTACTGATGGGGTTTTGGTATAGGTGTCCTTCCTGTTTGATAGTTTTCCTTCTGACAGTCAGAAGGACTGTCTGTTGGTCTGTTGGAGATTGCTTGAGGTCCACTCCAGACCCTGTTTGCCTGGGTATCAGCAGCAGAGGTTGCCGAAGATAGAATATTGCTGAACAGCGAGTGTACCTGTCTGATTCTTCCTTTGGAAGTTTCCTCTCAGGGGTGTACTCCACCATGTGAGGTGTGGGGTGTCAGACTGCCCCTAGTGGGGGACGTCTCCCAGCTAGGCTACTCAGGGGTCAGGGAACCACCTGAGCAGGCAGTCTGTCCGTTCTCAGATCTCAACCTCCACGTTGGGAGATCCACGGCTCTCCCCAAAGCTGTCAGACAGAGTCGTTCGCGTCTGCACCGGCTCCCGCTACTTCCCCTGTTGGTCTTCAGCTGTGCGCTGTCCCCAGAGGTGGAGACTACAGAGACAGGCAGGCTTCCTTGAGCTGCTGTGAGCTCCACCCTGTTCGAGCTTCCCAGCGGCTTTGTTTACCTACTTAAGCCTCAGCAATGGCGGGTGCCCCTCCCCCAGCCTCGCTGCTGCCTTGCGGATAGATCGCGGCAGACTGCTGTGTTAGCAGTGCAGGAGGCTCCGTGGGCGTGGGACCCTCCCAGCCACGTGTGGGATATATTCTCCTGGTGTGCCTGTATGCTTACAGCGCAGTATTGGGGTGGGAGTTACCCGATTTTCCAGGTGTTGTGTGTCTCAGTTCCCGTGGCTAGGAAAACGGATCCCCTTCCCCCTTGCGCTTCCAGGTGAGGCGATGCCTCGCCCTGCTTCAGCTCTCGCTGGTCAGGCTGCAGCAGCTGACCAGCACCGATTGTCCGGCACTCCCTAGTGAGATGACCCCAGTACCTCAGTTGAAAATGCAGAAATCACCGGTCTTCTGTGTCGCTCGCGCTGGGAGTTGGAGACTGGAGCTGTTCCTATTTGGCCATCTTGCTCCCCCCCTCTATTTCTTTTATTTTAAGAATAAACCTGTTAGGAAGACATTTATATAGGTAAGTCATTTGCAGTTAGTTTAAATGAATTGCCGTAGATCACTCAGCAATAATGAAAACTCTAGCATCTAGTTTTCTCTAAATCTAGACTGCAAATGATAGCAATACTAAAATAAAAACACAGGATTTGGTTTCAGAATAAAATTTACTAAGAGACAGCAACAAAAAGTCTATGAAGTCAAGATTTTTCCTGTTTTCTCAAACTTTTATAGCCTAACAGAATTTAATTTAATGACTGTATAAATGTTTTCTTTCTCATTTACTTAGTCTAACTAAAGAAATAAAATTAATAAAATTCATTATGTGTGTCTTGGATCTAAATGATGAAAATCATTATTTTAATGATACTTTCCATCTTGTCAAATTTTTAAAATGCACAGTTTCAAAAATTAACATACTTCAATTTTTTTTTTTTTTTTTTCAGTCGGAGTCTCGCTCTGTCGCTGAGGCTGGAGGGTGCGATCTCCGTTCACTGCAAGCTCCGCCTCCCGGGTTCACGGCCATTCTCCTGCCTCAGCCTCCTGAGTAGCTGGGACTACAGGCTCCCACCACCACGCCGGGCTAATTTTTTTTTTTTTTTTTTTTTTTGTATTTTTAATAGAAACAGGGTTTTACCGTGTTAGCCAGAATGGTCTCGATCTCCTGACCTCATGATCCGCCCACCTCTCGGCCTCCCAAAGTGCTGGGATTACAGGCTTGAGCCACCGCGCCCGGCCACTTCAATCTTTTTTAAGTGAAGTAAGGGTACTAGTGACTTGTGTAACGTATTCAATACCATATATAATACATGCGGTAAATAAAAAGAATTACACTATGTGATGGCAGAGCAGCTCCTAAATTTTTAGCTCAGTAAAAGCTACCAAGATATGATTATTATTTTCTTTCATTAAGTAGTTAATACTTCTAAGCACTTGCAGATGGTCAATTCTTGCTGAGATAAGTGAAGATCCTTTCTTCCATAGAATAAAGCTGACTTTTTCCCTTCAGCATTTCCTAACCCAAAGCAAGTCATGCTGTTTACACCTCTATATGGCATATGAAGTGAAATAAAAGAAGACTTATCTTCTTTTGTCACTTTTTTATAGAAACATTTACAGTTTTGTAAATGATGTTAACACATTCCCACTATTCGTGAGTTTCAGTAACAATTTAAAAACTTTCATGAAATTTTTAGTCTGATGTATCTAGTTACCTTCATATTTTACTTTTTTCTTTTGTCCTTTAAAAAAACCTTCCAATGTGTTTATAACTTGCAAACATTTGGCTTCATGGCCATTCAAATACTACTGAGCCAAATTTTCTCATATAAGTTATAAATATTTGGCACACTCTTTAGTTATATATATTTTGGCTTAGAGTGCTATAATAAATGTAGAATTATCAAGAAACTCATTTTCTTATGTAGGGAATGTTGACTTATGAAATAGTGTACTTTTGTATTATAACATCATTACCATTAGCATCATTACAGACCATGTTTCAAAAATTTTAGTTATACATATTTGTATGAAAGTGAAGAGAGAGCATTTTATTTGGCTTAGACATTGGAGTCCAAGCATATCTAAGAAAGGATGAAAAATCTTAATACTGTTAAAATTCAACATTTATGTTTCTGCTATGTGTCATTCACTTTCCCAACTGTTCAACTGGTATTAGTTTGAAGGGCAAGCCCTAGGCAAATAGAAAAATGGTTGTTTTTTTATACAAGTTGCCATCCCATACGTCCTCTCATACTGCTCCATTGTCTTGATCCTACTGGGTCAAGTACACTTGGTACGCTGGGTTTTATGTACACTTGTGTTTATTTTCATGTGTGAGAACTTGCATGTCCTACAGCACACATTCAGAGTCTAAGAAGTCAGCTAGTGAATTAGCTTAATGCATTAGAGTGTTCTAGAGTCATCTGGAGAATGCTCACATAAATTATACACATATATGCAATATGCTTTCAGTTTAACTTGATCTCATGGAGATACTGTCCTCATATTTGATAGTTATTGGCAACTGAAGATTTCAGTCCTTTAAAGAAAGTTTGACTCTGGGTCTTGCAATATGAGTTCAATTTTGTTATTCTGTACATTTCTTCGCAGCCCTTCACAAAAGCTGCTCACGAATAGCTGCAAATTCTCAAGCAGGTTTATTTGGATATGTACAAGCTATTATTGATGTATCTAAACTTTTCAAAAGTCAACAAATTGAGCTGAAAGTTGGTTACTTCCTGAAGGTAAAGACCCTTTAATTTATCTCTGTAACCTCAGTACCTAGCATAACACCTGGGGCATAGTGGATTCTCAATATATTTTTGTTGAATGAATGAATAAATAAATATACAAATGAGCAAATGAATAAATGAAAAGGCATTATATTCCATGGGAACATAAAATATGTCTGTGTTCTTGAAGATATTCAATAATTTACATTGCTTGGAACTATAATTTACCTACTGCTGAAATGACTTTCAACTTGTTCTTAATAAAAGGCCTTGATCAAACATAGCTTTGGATTAAAAATGGCCTCGCACATTTTGTACCTTTTGACAAGGTCATCAGAAAATAGTGAGATATTTAATCAACCTTGATGAAATCTAAAAAATATTTTGTCAATTATTTAACCTCATTACGATTCTTACAATATTGAGGAAATTTTTAAAATTGTATAAATTTATATGTACTAAACCTTTTTACATACATATGTATGCCTCAAAAAAGTATATTCAATAATACATATACATTCTACTTACTCAGTTAGTAACATTACATATTTAACATAAATAATGGTAATAACAGTACAGTAAATAATAGTATATTTCTCACCCATTTTTTTAAACTGCATATTATAACAATAGGCAACTATAGCCTTATTCTTTTTTTTACAGATGAAGAAATAAGAGTTTAAATGGGTAAAGAGATTTCCTCAGGGCTACAAGTTAAATAAGAGTTCAATATATGCCCAATAATTCTGACTCCCAAGTCAATGTCCTCTTAATTAAAAGATGATACTTCCTAGCTCTGTAGTAGTGCTCTAAAATTACTCTATAAAAGAATTTTATTTGTTTAAAAGAGGGTATGTGAAACTAAAATTCACAAGATCTCAACATCCTAGGCTAATGATGGAGCTTAAGTATATCAGTCTTGAGTAAATTGTACCATTCCAAACATTCATTAATTCGTTCATTCAATAAGCACTCACTGACCAAATACTTAGAGCAAGGCACTTGGTACAGAAATGAATTTGAAACTGTCTTTCACTTTAAAGAGCTCAGAGTATAGTGAGATGGACAGATGTTTCAATAAATAAGTCACAGAGAAAAATAATAATTGATAAATAAAACCTACGAGCAAGTAACAGTAGGAACAAAAGAGAAAATTTTGTAAGATGTTTTCATAATTGAGAGATGCTCTGCTTTTATAGAACTTGCTCATAGTTAGCCAAATTGAGAGATGGAGAGTACGGTCCTCCAGATTGTCAAGTCTGTCCAAGTCTTCCAATCCCGACTACAAATGGCTGGGGTCCAGCTACAAAGTTAGAGGAAATAGTTTACAAAAGGCAACTCGCACTTCTGACAGAAAATCCAAGTTTAGGCGGTTTACCAAAACTGCTCTAACCCTAAAAAGACTTGCAGGACTCCTCGAAACATATTATACTCATAATTTTGTTTATTACAGGTAAGAGACACAAATTAGAACCAGCCAAAGGAAGAGGTGCATGGGTTAGAATCTGGCAGCCTAAATGCAAAGCTTGTGACATCGTCAGGATATATAACCCTCTCACATCAATGCGTGATAATGTGTATGTTGTATTACTATGCTAATCCAGGAAGCTCACCCAAACCTGAGTGTCTAGAGACACTGGCTGACTCATTGCACAGCCATGGGTGACTGATTCAGCCCTATGGTTGAATTCTATCTCCTAACCTCAAATAACTCAAAGCCCAAAAACTCTAATAACATAATTGGTCTTTCCGGCATGCTCAGCTCTCAAACTTAGACTATTGCATATATCTGGCCCGACCTTTAGTCATCTATTTAACATAAACTATCAGATGTGGTCTCATCGTGAATGAGGAAGACACTCCTATCACTTGAGAAATTTCAAGTAATAAGAAGGTTGCCACCCAGAAGCTAAAGACAAAAGCAAGCCCTGTCTCTTTGGACAAATTCTTTACTGCACAAAATTGTATGTAATTTATACATAATACAAACATTTTTATTCTATAATCTGCCAAATTTAATTTCTAGTTAAAATACTCTGATCAAATCATCTAAACAGCTGAAATGATTTTCGTGGGATTCTTCTCATTTCTCCCAAAACACCCTCAGATGAGGGTGTTTTTAAATAGAGAAAATTGCAAAATCAGGAATCCACTAAAGAAATAGATTTCCTAAAGACTAAATATTCAACACCTTAATAATTATATGTAATAATAGAGTCACTCTCTTCTGTGGTCAGGGCATTGTGCTAAATGCTGTGAGAGACTCATGTAGATGACATTCTCTACCCTCAAACAGTGCACATTCTACTAATGGAAACAGATATGAGCATTATCTAACTACAATACAGAAAGAGCACATTAAAGGCTACAGTACAAGTTCAAAGGGCTTTGGAACAAAATACAAAAGAAAGGATTACTTTGAGGTAATAGCATACAGGTCATTGAACTTGAATGAGGCTTTAGAGGATAGATGAATCTTAATTGGAGGACCTTGGGGAGAAGTACATTTCTGTGTACAGTACAGCGAGAACATTTCAGTGACTTAGAAAAACAGAAAATGTGTTCAGAAAGAAAGGTAAACAGAATGTGTGAGCTCCAAACATCTTTTGGGGAGAAAAGCTTAAGTTAAATTGTGTTGGACACTAAAGTCCATGAAAAGAAATGTTGAATCTCTTTTTTTGTAAGCAGTTATGATTGCTTACAAAGGAGGCATTTTACTTATTATAATAATCTGTAGATGGATTGTTGTGAGAATAACAATTTTCTCTTGAAAATTTATGTAGTGAGTTTCACTATAATATGAATAATGGATGAATTTATTTAAGTATGGTTTACCCAAGTAATAAAAATAGCAAACCACTGTAATCCCAGCACTTTGGGAGACTGAGGTGGGCAGATAATGAGGTCAGGAGTTCGAGACCAGCCTGATCAAATGGTGAAACCCCATCTCTACTAAAAATACAAAAATGAGCTGGGTGTGGTGGCAGGTGCCTGTAATCCCAGCTACTCAAGAGGCTGAGCCAGGAGAATCATTTGAACCCGGGAGGTGGAGATTACAGTGAGCAGAGATCGTGCCACTGCACTCCAGCCTGGAGATGGAGTAAGACTCTGTCTCAAAAAAGAAAAAATCAAAAAACAAAACAAAACCAAAAAAAAAAAAACAAACAAAACATACATGCTAGAGCATAGAATATGAATGTATGTAGTATAGTAAATTTATTTTGCTATTTTTATTACTTGGGTAAGTCATATTTGAATATCTTGTTGCATTATTCTTACTTTTCCTCAATTATGGAACAGATCAGAATTAATTGAGGTGCAGAATTGCAAAGGAAATTTGAGGACATTTGAACAAACCATTGAGAATTACTGAAACTGTTTAATATTAGAAGTTTATTCATGGACTTCTTCAAGATAGCATTTTCTGGTTTTACACTCTCTTCTCAAACGTTCCTGGAGGATGGGAGATAATTTGTTTTCCATTTCCATAGACTATAAACATTAAAATGATAAGCCTTCTATACATAAATGGAATGTGTTTGAAACAAAATTTTGGCACTCATTCAGAGTTCCAAATGATTTTATTTCACAGGCTTATTGACTTCCACCCCTAGAACTATTTGTATCTCAAAGAGAAAAAAAAAAAGGAAACCTCTTTTCTCTTATCTATGTTTTAACCTGTGTTTTCTTATTGTCATAGACCATTGGTGTTGAAAAGAGTTCCAATAATAAAAAATATACTCTCTGAATTCGTGTAAGTGATGGGTACCTACACAGGAAGCAAGTTTAAGCATTTGTCATAGGAATAACACATTGTTATTTATAAAATGTTTCCTTTCCTTTCCCAAAGCTACTTTTCAGTTTCACCAATATTTTTGTGAAACTTGACTTTTTGTATCAGAAGATTAAGTGTTATTCGTTTATTTTAATCTTGCTTTTCCTTTTATCTGTATGCTAACAAATTTACACAGTATTTGGTTTTCAAATTTTCCTTCTTCTAATGATTGACCTACTCTTGGTACTTCATCTTTATCTCTATCCCCACCTTAAATTATAATTAAACCCAAATTAAAACAATTTAATTCAGTGCTTATGCTTAGGTAACTAGCCCTTATTCTATACTGTAAGAGATGATTGGATCGTAAATCCAAATTCTTTCAGAAAACTTATCAGTTAAGTTACTATTAGGAGTGAAATGACGTTGCGATTAGTTTTTTATGAAGTAGTTTGGGTGGGTGATAAGATTTATGGTAATGTTTTATCAATTAAATATTATAAAACATTTAGTGCATTTCAAAATGATATGAAACCTATAAATTGAGTAGCTCAGGCACAGCGTCAGTCTCTCCTTCTTCTCGCTCTCTTATTTCTTCTCTACTACTCAGCAGAAAGAAGAGTCACATAGTCAGCACTTACAGGTCAAGGGGCTGTGTCTCCCTATTCAGCATACTAAATCACTAATAATTTTTTACATTTATATTTTAGATGTCAAATCGTGATTTATTTATTTTGTGCTGCATAGTACCTATGCGTGAGATTTACATAAATGATACTTAAAAATTAAAACTAAAGACTTCTCTTCAAGGAACGATACCTAAAGGAAATATTCAAAACAAAGATGGTCAAGTAAATAAGTGTATCTAGCATAGTTTGAGGCCACCTGGAAAAGTAAAGGAGTAAGGACAGCTTGTATCAAATAAATAATTTTAATTTCAGTTTCCTGTTAACTGATAAATCATGGTGTCAAGATGGCATTGATATATGGTGAAACTGTTACTGCTGGTGCCATATAAAACATATCACACAACTCTGGCCGCAGACACCTGTCATTACAGATATCACCTGGATTTTGCAAAGGGGAAGGGTCAAAATTGATTATACTGATTAAAGTGATACACTCCCAGACTTCATAAATTGGCAGCACACAGTGCACATTACAGCATATTACCGCATTTAGCATTCAAACGGGCCCCCAAAACAGAAGGGGCAAAATAATATTACTCTTCCTTTGATGGAATGACATCTGGGAAAGTTCAAGTGACTTGATAAGAAATGACATGTTAGTCGATGAAAATCAAGATTTCAACAGTGACTTTTCTTCTCCCCAACCCCCAGTCCCTCATAAGAAACTAAGGCAATGGGCTGCCAGACCATTTTCTTAGGTTGCAAACTCTAGACGCTATGGGAGAAGCTCACTTTTATAAGTGGTCATGACAGACAACACTAAAAAGTGGAAATATTAATAGTGCCCTCCCTGGCACCAGGCAGACCTGAATTTGAGCTCCAGCACTGCCTTTTAATCTTAAACAAATTGTTTAATCTCTCTGCATCTTGGTTTTGCAAATTGCTTTAAAAGGCCTGGCTTTGTAAGATATCTCTCTCTCTCTCTCTCTCTCTCTCTCTCTCTGGAGAGATCTCAGCTCACTGCAAGCTCCGCCTCCCGGGTTCACGCCATTCTCCCGCGTCAGCCTCCCGAGTAGCTGGGACTACAGGCGCCCGCCACCACGCCCAGCTAATTTTTTGTATTTTTTTAGTAGAGACGGGATTTCACCGTGTTGGCCAAGATGGTCTCCATCTCCTGACCTCGTGATCTGCCCGCCTTGGCCTCCCAAAGTGTTGGGATTACAGGCGTGAGCCACCACACCCTGCCTGACTTTGTAGGATCTCTGTAAGGATTAGAAACATTTGTGTATTTGTTTGCATGCTAATTTTCAATAAATGCTATTTGCCCAGTGAGGGGTCAGAGCTCTGGCAATGGAGAGTGGTTGGATTGCTGGTGGTAAAGAGAATTTACCAACAACAGTATAGGTTTGAAGAGGAAAGTTTTATTAGATAGAAAAAACGGTGCCTTCGAGTGCAGGAGAGAGCTTTAGCAAGACAGGACTGAACACATTGTGGTGGACTTTCCTTAGAGGAATTTATAGACCTTGTAGCTGGAGTTTAAGGGTAATTTGGACCCTATTGGCCACATATGATAAATCATCATGATAAATGATTACATTTGTAGACATTTTAGTGCCTTAATGTCAGCAAGGGTTGCACAATGAGTTCTCACGTGCATGCATTCTGGAGATGTATAGAAATTCTAGTTACTTACACATTTTTAGGGAGAAGCCAAACATACCAGATGCCAGCTTTAGATAATAGTGAAGTCTAATTACTTCTGAATTCCTCAGATAAGGAGTTTTACTTTCGGATGGTCTGCTTGATGGCTATCAGATGGTCTTTGCTCTCCTCGCTATTATTATTCATTTCATATGATAATTAGTGCTCTGAACAACCAAAAGAAGTAAATGACATTGTCGTAATTTAAGTGGTACAGACACTGAAGCACAGAAATGTTAAAAAAAAAAAAAAAAAAAAATGCTCAAGATCTGGCCGGGCGCGGTGACTCACGCCTGCAATCCCAGCACTTTGGGAAGCTGAGGCAGGCAGATCACGAGGTCAGGAGATCAAGACCATCCTGACTAACATGGTGAAACCCCGTCTCCACTAAAAATACAAACAATTAGCTGGGTGTCGTGGGGGGTGCCTGTAGTGCCAGCTACTCAGGAGGCTGAGTCAGGAGAATGGCGTGAACCCAGGAGGCGGAGTTTGCAGTGAGCCCCGAGATCAGACCACTGCTCTCCAGCCTGGGCAACATAGCGAGACTCCGTATCAAAAAAAAAAAAAAAAAAAAAATTTGTTCAAGGTTCCTGGTCAGTGGTATAGTCAGGGTGCCAATCCACATATGTATAACTTCATGTATCTTAATTTTTAATATGAAAATTCCAGTTCATATTACAGTTCAATCATGGAGATGTGGGGCCAAGAATAAATAAGAAGCACAAATAGTCTGGTCTATTAGTTGAATCCCTATTTCTGCATTTAAAAACAGCAATGACTAAAGGCTAAACCAAGAAAAAAATATTGATGGGAAATTTTATTTTTCCATGGTGTGAAGTTATTATCTCACAGATTACATAATGTTTAAAGTGGGGAAAATGAAACTTTACTTTGGAGAAACAGGGTTAACAGCAGCTTAACTGTGTGGTACATCTCAATAGATCACTAAATGTCAGACAACCAGACATTATGTGGCCCCTACTGACACAGTGTCACTTACGAAGTAGAATTCTTGCCAAAAATGTATAATCTAGAGTGGTTCACCACGAGTGATTCTCCCAACTAAAATCTCAGCAAGTTTTTTTGTAGAAATTACCAAACTAATTCTAAAATTCATCTGAAAAACGTAAATAACTTAGAATGGCCAAAACAATCTTAAAGAACAAAGTTGGAAGACTCACATTACCTGATTTCAAGAATTTTTACAAAGCTACTTTTTTCAAGGAACTGCTGTATCAGCATAAAGATAAAGAAATAGATCAATCAATCATGCAGAAAGAGACTCATGCATGTAGGGATGACTAAAGTTCTAAAAACCTGTAGAAACAATTCACTGAAAGAACACTCTTTTCAGTAAATGATGACAAAGCTATTAGATATCCATATGCAAACATATAATAATTTGGATACATACCTTACACCATTTATGAAAACATAACTGTAAATGGATCATACTTGTAAATGTAAAGCTTAAAATTATAAAATGACGAGAAGAAAACTTAGGAGAAAACCTTTGTAACTTTCAGTTAGTGAAAGATTTTAGACATGACACTAAAAGCACATCTGTAAAAGAAAAACTAAAACATAAACTGGATTTCTCCCAAAATTAAAAATGTATGCTCCTCCAAAGACATTATTAACATTTTTTAAAGTCTGAAAAAAATTGCAAATCATGTAAATTATAAAATTTGTGTCTGGAATACATAAACAACTAGAAGCTCTATAATAAGTAAACAAATGACTTAACTAAAAATCAGCAAGATCTTTAAAGACTGAAATCTAAGACCTGAAATCATAAAAACTCTAGAAGATAACATCAGAAAAACTCTTCTAGATGTTTGTTTAAGCAAAGAATCCAAGACAGAGAACCCAAAAGCAAATGCCACAAAAACAAAACTAAATAAATAAGACCTAATTAAATTGAAAAGCTTCTGCATAGCCAAAGAAATAATAAGCTGAGTAAAGAGTCAACCCCTAGAGGGGGAGACAATATTTGTAAAGACCTTATCCATGTAACCAAAAACCTCTCTACCCCAAAAAATTACTGCTTCTGGAAAAAAAAAAAAAAAATATGAGCAAGATCCATAAGATAAGCCTTAAATCAGAACTGTAACAACATATATTTGGAGTTGCCTTTGCTTTGTTTTGTTTTCAAAGATCATTTTTTTTTAAAAAAAGAGATCACTTAAGGCAAGGATATATTTTTTCTCCTACCCTACAGTCAACAATACCAACCAATCTGTATTCCTCACCTCAGTTTTCCCAGGTGCACTGGCTCAAAAATAATTATTATTTTGTTTGCTCCCCTTTTCCTTCACTGCTACATTCACCTGCTCAACAAATTACGCTATTTATAATATCAAACCCTCTGTCATATTCATATACTTCTCATATTTACACCACCATTGTATAGCTCCTGAACCATAGCTTCATCCTCTTACATATGGTTTCCCCCCTCTATAATCCTTTTAGCCAATTGCAGTAAGATTGCTTTCTAAAACAGATTATGTGATCCTACGTTAGCCAGTTAACCCCTGCTCCCAAATTCCAGGTTGTCTTCAATGTAAAGGGAAAATAATTGTTGACCTGTAATTTAAAGCATTTCAAAATTTCTCTTTATTCTTTGGCAACTTTATTTTCTATACCACCTGACCTATGGGATGTATGCCTTAGCCTCATCACTGTCTTTACCATTCCCTAAATGTAAACAAAAGTAACAAGTAAACAAAAGAGCCAGAAAATTGTTTCTGTTTTGAAGAAAATAAAGCAGGAAAATAGAGTAGAAAAAACTAGGTTGGGGACACTACTGAGGTGCTTAGGTAAAAGCTTCTCTGAATTCAAACGCAAAAGGCAAAGTTTCTGGGGTGAGTATAAACTGGCTATATGTAAGGAAAAAAATATGTCGAAAGAGTACAAAGATGAATGAGAAGAGAGTTAGGAATTTAGAGCAAGGACATGAACAGAAGCTGATTCTACAAAGACTTGGAAGCTATGGTGTAGAGACTGGATTTTATTTGAATAACAATGGAAAATTCTTTTTTAGTTAAGGAAAAAGGTAATATAATTTCTGATTTTGAAAGATCATTCTGGCTGATAGACATGACCAAACTGTACTAGGGAAGAAATGAAAGCAATAAGAATAATTAAGAAGCTATTGTGTCAGTCAAAGCAAGAGATGATGGTAGTTTGAACTTGGGAGACAATAGGAAAACTAATGTGATCAAATTAAACACATATTTTGGAGACAAAAATAATATAACTTTCCAATAGATTATATGAGAATGTGGTCATAACTTAAAGAAAGAACTAAAACACAAATTTTAAGTTTGTAGTGTGAATAACTGGATAGATATGGTGCCATATGTTGAAATGGGAAAGTTCTACTCCTGGAAAAGGTGAAGTAGTTTATATCATATCGATGCTCCTGTAGATAATAATTATAAACTCTGGACCATTTTTCAAAAATCAACTTTCTGAAATAGTGAAAGTGAATAAAACCAGAAACAAACTTCAGGGAACTTGACAATTGGAGAAATAAGCAGTTCTAAATGAGTTTTCTAAGTTTACAGCTGTTTGGAAGAAGATACTTCCCAATCAGTGCCTTATATGAACAGCTAAAATTGAGAGAACATTGAAAACTTTCTGTCTGAAATATCACAAGACAGAGTTTGAGAAAAACACCAAAGCTAGGAATTGGTAAATCCACAAAGGGAGGAGAGAGTCACAAATAGAGAATCCAATATTCTACTTCTATGCTCTGAACAAATAAATAGAAAATTATTGAATTATATATAAGTTGAATGAACTCAAAAGCATTCCACTAAAGCTAAAAGAGCTAAAACAAGCTTCAGCTGGTGCCTAATAAAGCAGGTAGATTATTTAGAGTTTGAGTTCAAGTAAATTAACTGCCAATCAAATGAAATAAAATAAACCACGAAAATATTTACAGAAACATAAGAGAATAGAATCACTACATATACAATTTACAATGTCTAGTATACAAGCAAAATAAATTAGACAGATTTTTTAAAAAAGGAAATGAAAATTTAATCAAGAAAAAAGAATGTAGATGAATGATGAGATGTTTCGATTATTAGAGAGAGATTTATAAACATGCTATTAAAAGCATGTACAACAACATAATGATGGACAGAAGGAAGAAAGGAAGGAAGGAGGAAAAGAAGGAAGGAAGGAAGGAAAAAAAGAAAAAAGAATACTGTCAATATTGAATTGAATGCATTGAAGTCGATTGCTGTCAATATTGAATTGCATTCTATGAAGTTACCCTTCAAAAATTAAACAAGATATTTTCAAATAAATAAAGTCTAATAGACATTGTTGCCAGCACTGCTGCATCACAAAAAGATGCTAAAAGAAATTCTTTGGATTGAAAACCAATAAGACCAAATGAAAACTCAGATTCTCAAGAAGGAAAGGAGAGCATTGGAAATGGTAAATGTGTATGTGTAAGTATAAAATATTATTTTCTTAATTTCTTTAAAACACATCAATTTAGGAAAAGTATGATGATATACTCTGAGGTTTACAGATTAATATCTTAGATTAAAATATACTTAAGGGCCATATGAAACTATCTAGTCATAATATTCTCAAATTTTACATGAAGTAGTACAAAATTAAGTCTAATTATAATTATAAAAAGTTAAGAAAACATATTGCAATCCCTCAAACAGCTACTAAAAATAACACAAAGAGGTATAGCTTTAAAAGCTGAAAGAAAAATTAAATGATAAAGAGGTCAAACATGAAATAAAAATAGGAACAGAGGAACAAAATTTGGATTATAAACAAAAAACATAGAACAAAATTATATAATTAAGTAGAATGTGCTTAATAATTGCATATCAGACTTCCACCATCCAATTGAACAAGAGAGACGTTCCATGTCAAGACACCTTCACTCACCACATCTCAGTCACGTTTCTAGTGCCTGGGTCTCAAATATAAAACAGTGAAAGATTACTAGGTATTTGAGGGAAACATCTCATATAAAGGAAATAACAAAAAAACAAACAAAATAACAACAGACAACAATAGCAAAAGAAAAAGGAAATTTGAAGAAAATATAAGAAAAATGAAAGATAAGATAAAATGCCTTTAGAGCAGTAACATTTAAGAAGCTCAAATAAAAAATAGTATTCATAGATTTGAGAAACAGTTTAGGAAATCGTGTAAAGCAAATAGAAATGGAAAATGTGTGTGTGATTGTGTGTGTATGTGTGTGTATAATGATTTCCACAATGAAAAGACACATGAAATTAAGAAAATTGTTCACAAATATTCAATACAAAAATATTTATAGGAATTAAGGATGGAAAGTCTATATTATAAAAAAATTATTACTTCTTAGCCTAACAAATGTAAAAAAAGATTCAAAATCCAGACAAAGAACATAAAATTGTAAACAAAAAACCCCACAAAATTTAGATAAGAATAATATACTAAAATCTGCCAAAGAGAAAAAGACGGGAGGATGAGGCCAGATACCAACTATTAGTAATCATAATTTAAGCTCTAAATACTGATTTAAGAAGTTTATATTTGTAAATGATGAGCCTGTGTGTGGATTGGTGATGTGTAAGAGAACCAGATCCTTAAGTTCCATGTTAAGAAGTGAAAAGTAATGTCTAAAACTGAAATGTCAATACAGAGGAGCATAAAATAAGATAGAAAGGAGGAGGAACAGACTAGGAAAAAAATATAAAAGAGTGGAAGAAGTCTTTTTTAAGGTTGAATTCAGATAGGGAGTGTTGGGGGCAAGGAATTACTGTTTTCATTATAAACCCTGAAAGATTATTTTAAAAATACTGTTCAAAATCTGTGCATATTTTTATTTTTAAAAGTATATTAAATATTTTTTTGTATTTGATAAAAATGAAAATTTTACCATTATGTTTGATCCAGCATTTCCAGTTCTAGGAATATATCCTAAGAAGATTATTGCAGATTAGTTTAAAGGTAGAGATAACTGGTATTTATCTAACTAGCTACAACAGGGAAATCTGCAGGACAATTTAAATTGCCAACAATAAAGTTTCAGTAAAATAAGTTATATGTAGTCCTTACATAAAATATTAGAAGTGAATATTTAATGACATGGGATTTTTTAATGTATATATTGTTTAGAAAGACTTTAGGTCCAGCGTATTGTTACTATCATGAATTCACCAGTCTCAGCTGGGCCCTGCACATCAAGCTCACTTCATTTTCTCTCTAATCATCATTCTCAGTGTTTAGACCTGTTCTATTCTCTTTATACTTGTGACTCCTCCATTCATCCCTGATTCTCTGTAGACTACCTTGACTTCTATTCCACAAAGATAAAGGGAGGTGTAAAACAAGCTATACCACCAAATTTCCCACCACCAAGCTGACAGGTCATCCTGGATCCTCCTTTCCTGTTATAATTAATGGAATGCCTTTCTCCTGTGGAAGATTAATCTGTCTTGTGTAATCTTGAGCCCGCATCCCGTTATCTTTCTGAATCTTTACTCGTCTTCTCTTTGATATTTCTTCTTTTTTCTACTGCTCTCTAAACTTTACTAGGTCTTTCAAATAAATATTTATACATGTTTTATTCTTTTCTATCTTCAACAACACACACACACACACACGTTTCTGGATGGTGATTTGAGGTAACTGGTAGATGTCTCATGTATGTGCATGTATGAATTTTGTGTATTCCTATGCAGCTTGGTTTTGCTGAGTGAAGGTTTCTGCATTTGTTTAGTGTTTCTTCCATATGAAATGGCATATAGGCACATGAAAACTGAGTAATGCTTAGAATGTTCCCTAATATATCAGTCTTATTGGAAGAAATTTATATTTCCCAGCAGGGCATGGTGGCTCACGCCTGTAATCCCAGGATTTTGGGAGGCCGAGGCGGGTGGATCACCTGAGGTCAGGAGTTTGAGACCAGCCGGGCCAACATGGCAAAACCTCGTCTCTACTAAAAATACAAAAATTAGCCAGGCGTGGTGGTACGTGCCTGTAATCTCAGCTACTCAGGAGGCTGAGGCAGGAGAATCGCTTGAAATCGGGAGGCGGAGGTTGCAGTGAGCTGAGATTGTGCCACTGCACTCCAGCCTGGAAGACAGAGCAAGATTCCATCTCAAAACAAACAAACAAAAAAGAAATTTATATTTCCTGAACAAGCATGAATTGACTCTACAGAATTAACTGTACATGGTATTTTTCTTTTCCAGATTACCACTCTAAGTTTTTGTTTACAAAAAAAAAAAAATCATTAAGTCTTAAATGTCAGCTTGAAATTCAAAAATAACATCAAGAATTTGAGCTAGCTAGATTGATAGAGAGATATAATGCTCCAGATTTGCATGAATTGTTTGAGTAAAATATGCTAACGAGTCACAAAGAGCAGCCAACCAAACAGCAATAAAAAAAAAAAAAGGTCTTCTGATAAATATAATACTCAAAGATATACATTGAGAGAATGTTGAAGTGTTCTCTGTGCTAAAATGAATGACTTTGAATTAAATGAGAGCACTAAAAATAAATGTTCAGCGATACCCCAGAATCCTTCTCTTACCCTTCAATAATGAAAAAGCTGATTTTGCACGGACACCTTTTATGCAACATAAATTTAAATTGCCCAGAATTCATGCAATAGAAAATGGGTAGTGTATGACATGAAGCTCTCTTGGTTATCAACGTCTTTCGGACGGAAGCTATTCTAAGCGTGTTGTAAATACTTGTTTTGTGAACTGCTTCCTTGCTATACAGTGAAAATGTCACTGTTGATACTCAACAATGTTATAGTCTGTATTTATTGCCTCATAAAGTTAAACTAACTATGTGTTAGCCATGCTGCTGATGGAGACTTGCCTTAATGTGGTTTATAGTGGTGCCCGGGTCCCACACCGCAGCCGGATAGGGGGGTAATGCTGTCATCAATTAAAAGAATTAAACAGACTTTTCACATGTGGCTCAGAGCCCAGCTTTAATTACCCTTTGGCTCCAAGGCCTCTAGTGGGGTCATTTCTGCAAGTAGCTTCTTAGGTTGCTGACAGAGCCTTCTGTTCTTGACAGATTCCGAGAAGGCAATGGTGATGGTTTCACCACTTGTATCATTAAATTTCATTTTAAGATTATAAGGAGTAGTTAGCTGGCTAGTTGAAAAATGATTAATGTTTCATTGACAACCTTATATGAGAGGCTGCAATTTATTTATAGACTTATAAGTAAAATCAATTTGGTTCTGTTCTATTTTCTTTCTTTAGATGAGATTGGTGGTCATTCCATATTTATAGCACCAACTGACTTCAGAATACTAACTTTCAAGACTCTCCACATATAAATCCTTAATAAATAAAATCCCAATATGGCAATGATATTACCAGTAAATCTAGTAATATAAATGACACTAACTTAGATCCTACTGTGTGTTAAGTGATGTTCTATATGTTTTTCATGTATTCTGTCTTTTATGCCACTGTCAAAATCCTGTGTGGGTAGGTTTCATTATTATCCCCATTTCAGAGATGTCACAGGGACAAAGAGGGGTAAAGTAACTATCCCAGGCTCTCACAAGAAAGTAACTTGGCTGATATTAATCTGTATTCTTTCTTCTCCTGCAACTCTGGATCAGTTTTAAAACCTCCAAAAACTTGAACGTATAGCACAATGAACAATTTTTAACTATCACATTTGCCTTACTTAGCTTTATTTTTTTGCTAAACCATCAAAAAGTTTCACAAATTCTGACTTTTTTCTAAATATCTCACCATTCAACTCCTTAAAAAAGGCATCCTCTTATATAATACATTGCTATTATCATACCTAAGAAAATTAACATTCAATAATCTCCTTAACTGTAAAGTTCACGTTTAAAATTTTCTAGTTATTCCCCCAAAAAATGTCTTTTATAGGTGTCTTTTTCCTTAATCCAAGATCCAATGAAGCATCATTCACTGCTTTTAGTTGTTATGTATTTTTAAAAGATCCTGAACAATTTTCATTTCCCCCCTTTTTTTCTTGATACTGAATTTGGGAAGTGTTTAGGTCAGTTGCCTTTCAGAGTGTCACACAGTCTGCATTAATTTTTCCCTCGGTCCAAAATTTTTTGACCGAATAATATTCAGGAGATGATCTGTACTTATTGTATCACATCTGGAGGTGAGAAACTTCTACTGGTATCATGAGTGATGATGTTACGTTTGATCTCTTTGTTAAGGTGGTGACAGTGGAGTATCTCCACCATCAAGTTAACTTCACATTTGTAATTAAGAGTTGATATTTCCTATGACTACTTTGTTTCCCATAAGAAGATGTTAATAAATACCAATGAACCCTTCGTGAAATAATTATTACACTGGAAATTGCAAAACAATGAATTTCAAATTCTATCTTTCCTTTTACATGTATTAGCTAGCATGTTTTTTAAATAAGACATTTCGAGGTTTTATTTTGTTTGCATTCCTCCCATTTATACAGACTCGTAGATTTTTTTAAATTTACTGTTTTATAATGCATTCCCATAATGTTTTTTAGATGCTCAAACATCACAAATTTAGTCAGCAGCAACCTCTTTAGGTAGAATTTTTTGTCTTTTTGTATGAATCCATTGGTCTTTCAGAAATCCTTGCTTTCTGATACAAGATGACCTAGGCTCACCACTTTACATTCTTTGCCCAAATCTATAACTAGTCATATAGCCTAGGATCAGTAACCCCTTAGTAGAGAAAGTTATTTGGAAATTAAGTTCTGGTATTAAGTATATATACTGCTCTGAGGTGTAATTTTTATTACACCCTTTTAGTGGACAGAAGCACATATACACATACACATACTCACACATTTATACTAATACCTACAATTTAAATCCAATGTCACAGTAAAACATTTAGAAGAAAACATAGGGGGAAATATTTGGAAAATGAAATTGGTAATGATTTTTTAAATATGATACTAAAGCACAGGCAACAAAAGAAAAAAGTATATATGTAAGATTACATCAATATTAAAATGTTTGTGCAGCAATGCATTCTATCAACAGAGTAAAAGGGCAACCCAGGGAATGGGAGAAATATTTTCAAATCATCTATCTGATAAGGGATTAAAATTCAGAATAAAGAAAGAACTCCTATTACTTAACAGTCAAAAATATAAACCATTTAATTTTTTAATGGGCAAAGAATTCAAATGTACATCTCTCTAAAGAAGATGTTCTATTGGTCAATAAGCACATGAAAGCATGGTCAATATCACTTAGTCATTAGGGGAATGGAGATCAAAACCACAGTGAGACACCATTTCACACCTATTAGGATGGTTATTCTTTGAGAGAAAGAAGAAAAGAAGGAAAGAACGAAGGAAGGAGGGAAGAATGAAAGAAGGAAGGAAAGAGGGAAGAAGGAAAGAAGGGAGGAATGAGGGATGAAGGAAAGAAGGAAGGACGGAGGGAAAGAGGAAAGAAGGAAGGAAGGGAGGAAGGGAGGAAGGGAGGGAGGGAGGAAGGAAGGAAGGAAGGAAGGAAGGAAGGAAGGAAGGAAGGAAGGAAGGAAGGAAGGAAGGAAGGAAGGAAGGAAAGGACAGAAGGAAAAGGAAAGTGTTAGCAAGGATATGGAAAAGTTGGAACCTTTGTACACTGCTGGTGGTAATGTAAAATGGTGCAGCCACTATGAAAAACAGTATGGTGGTTCCTCAAGAAATTAAATATAAATTTTCCATATAATCCAGTAATTACACTTCTGAGAAATACTGAAAAGAAATGAAAGCAGGAACTTAAACAGGTATTTGCAAATCAACGTTCATAGCAACAATATTCACAAAAGCCAAAAGGTGGAAGCAGCCCACGTGTCTATTGATGGATGAATGGTATATATGTACAATGAAATATTACTGTCTATTTGTTCTATAGATTATTAGGAGAGGTATTAAGATTCCTGACTATTATTGTGTATTTCTCTATTCCTTCTTGCATTTATAGCCATGTTTGCTTCATATATTTTGGAGCTGTTTTATGATGATGATTTTATTATGATGTCTTCTTAATTAATTGATGCTTTTAACATTATGAAATAGCACTTTTTATTACTGGTAATATATCTTGTTCTGAATCTACTCTGTCTAATATTAATATAATGATGGTAGGTTTATTTTGATTAGTATTAGCATGTTATGTCTTTTCCAATTATTTCACTTTTAATTTATGCATGTCTTTATATTTAAAGTTGGATTTGTCAATGTTCTATACAGTTTGTTCTTATTAATACAAGTTGTGATATATCACCTTTAATTGGGATGTTCAGTCCATTTACATTTAATGTTCTTATTAATATGATGGGTTAGAGTCTACCATCTTTCTCCTTGTTTTCTGTTTCCCAAATATTCATTATGCCCTTTAATTCTTTTTTTCTTACTCTGAATTAATTGAGTACTTTTATAATTCCTTTTATCTTCTTTCTAACTTATTAGCTGTAACTCTTTATCTTAGCAACTTCTTTAATGTACACAGTATACACCTTAAACTTATCTCAGAATTCCTTCAAATCATATGATACCACTTCACCTATAGTACAAGAAACTTACAACAGTATACTCCATTTCACCTTCCTGGCCTTTGTGCTATTGTTACTGTGCATTTTACTTTTATTTATGTAATAAATCACACAGTATGTTGTTACTAGTTTTACTTTAATTAGTTAATTATCTTCTAAAGATATTTAAATAAAAAACATATCTTTATACAGCCACACTTGAGAGACATTCTGGGTTCTGTTTCAGACCACTGCAATAAAGTAAATATCTCAATAAAGTGAGTCACACATGTTTTCTTGTTTCCAGGGCATATAAAAGTTATGTTTACACTATACTGAGTATATTAAGTGTGCAATATCATTATGACTTAATAAACAATATGCATATCTCATTTTGGAAATACTTTATGGCTAAAAGCGCTAACCATAGTCAGAGCTTTCAACTAGTCTTGCTTTGATGTTGATGGCTGCCAGCTCATCAGGATGGTGATTGCTGAAAGTTTATGCAGATATGTCAGTTTCTTAAAATAAGAAAACAACGATGTTTCCCATGGTGATTGACTCTTTCTTTCATGAAAAGTTTCTCGGTAGCAAGGAACACTTTTTGATGGTATTTTCCACACAGGAAAACTTCTTTTAAATTTAGAGTCAATCCTCTTAACCTCTGCCATTGCTTTATCAGCTAAGTTTATGTAATATTCTAAATACTCGGTTGTCATTTCAACAATGTTCACAGCGTCTTCATCAGGAGCAGATTTCATCACAATACACCACTTTCTTTGCTCATTCATAAGAAGAATCTCCTCGCCTGTTAAAATTTTATCATGAGATTACAGCAGTTCAGACACATCTTCAGGTTTCGCCTCAAATTCTAGTTCTCTTACTATTATTTACACCACATTTGCAGTTAATTCCCCCGCAGAAGTCTTGAATCCCGGTTGAAATAAACTCTTTCTAAACTCCTATTAAAGTTGCTATTTTCACCTTTTCCCAAATCATGAATGTTGCCAATGGCATTTAGAATGATTAATCCCTTTCCAGAGGGTGTTCCATTTACTTTGCTCAGATCCATCAAAGAAACCACTATCTATAGGAGCTATGTAAGCCTTACAATACACTATAAAATGTATTTCTTAAATAATAAGACTTAAAGTCAAAATGACTCCTTGATCCATGGGCTGAAGATTGGATATTGTAATAGCAGAATGAAAACGACATTAAACTCCTTGTACATCTCCATCAGAGCTTATAGGTAACCTGCATTGTCAATGAGCAGTAATATTTTGAAAGGAATCTTTTTTCCTGAGCAGTGGGTCTCCATAGAGGGTTTAAAATCTGTTCACCCTCCACAGAGGGTGAACAGATGTCCTGTCATCAAGGTTTTGTTGTTCCACTTATAGAGCAAAGGCAGGGCAGAATTTACATAATTTTTCTGGGCTCTATGATTTTTGAAATGGTAAAGAAGTATTGGCTTTCACTTAAAATCACTAGCTACGTTAGCTCACCAGCTACATTAGCCCCAGTCCGTCCTTCAAAATTTTGAAGCAAGTCATTGACTTCTCCTTCTTAGTTACAAAAGTTCTAGATGGCATTTTCTTCCAATATAGACTGTTTGTCAGCATTTAAAATCTGTTATTTCATGCAACCACATTCATCAATGATCTTAGCTAGATCTTCTAGAAAACTTCCTATAGCATTTATGCTTCATCTTATACTTTTATGTTATAAAGATGGCTCCTTTACTTAAACATCATGAGCCAATATCTCCTAACTTCAAACTTTTCTTCCGCAGTTTCATCACCTCTGTCTGCCTTCATAGAATTGAGAATTGGGGCCTTACTCTTGAGGCTTAAGACGATATTGTGGCTTGCTTGATCTTTTATCTAGACCACTAAAACTTTCTCCAAATCAGCAATAAGGCTGTTTCACATTCTTATCATTCATGTGTTCACCAAAGTAACAATTTTAATTTCCTTCAATAACTTTTCCCTTGCATTCACAATTTGGCTGTTAGTGCAGAGTCCAAGGTTTCAGCCTATGTTGTCTTTTGACAGTGCCTTCCTCCTTGCTAATTCTTTCTAGCTTTCGATGTAAAGTGAGAGACATGCGAGTTAATTCTTTCTAGCTTTTGATTTAAAGTGAGAGATGTGTGAGTTTTCCTTTCACTTGAATACATTGAGGCTACTGTAGGGTTGTTAACTGACCTAATTTCAATGTTGTCTTTCAAGAAATAGGAGCCTTGAGGAGAAAAGGAAAGATGAGGGAATGAACAGGCAGTCCATGGAGCAGTTACACACACTTATCAATTAAGTTTGCTGTCTTATATGAGTGAAATTCATGGTACCCCCAAACAGTTACCATAGTAACATTAAATATCACTGATCAGAGACCATCATAATAATATAATAATGATGAAAAAGTTTGAAATACTTCAAGAATTACCAAAATGTGACACAAAGACCCACAAGAAGCACATGCTGTTGAAAATGACAATAGACTTACTCAATGCAGGGTTGCAACAAACCTTCAATTTGTAAAAAATACATTATCTATGGAGCACAATCAAGTGAAGTAAAATTAAATGAGGTATGCCTGTTTGTATTTACATATGTAATTATCATTTTCAATGCTCTTCATTTCTTTATGTAAATCCAATATTGCCTCTGCTTGAATTTCTTTTAATATTTAGTGTAGTGCAGATTTGCTGGTAATGAATTCTTTCAGCTTCTATATATCCAAAAAAGATTTGTTTAGTCTTCTGTTTTTGAAATATATTTTCACCAAACCTTTGTCCAGTGAACTTTTTTTCAGTAATGTGAAGACATTGGTCCATTTTCTTCTAGCTTGAAATATTTCTAATGAGAAATCTGCTGACATCTTTAATTTTATTCCTCTTTAGGTAAGGTGTCATTAATTTTTACTCCTTTTAATGCTTTATCTTTATCATCAGGTTGATGCAATTTAAGGTGGTGTGCCTTAGTTATAAATAAGTTTATTAATACTTACTTATATTATTTGCATGTGTTTCCTTTTTACAAGTCTAATCCATTTGAAATTTAAGATGAATATAATGGAAAGTTGAGTCCAATTTTATGTTTTTATTTTCCAAGTCACTATCTAATTGTGCAAACATAATTTATCAAATAGTTCATTATTTATTTCCTCAGGGATTTAAGATGTATGGCACACTTGGCATATACTAAATTTCTATACATGCATAGTTCTATTTCTGAACATTCTCTCTTCTGTTTAAGAAGAGTTTAAGCATGATATTTTTACAACTTGTTTTAATATCAAGAAAAGGAAGTCCTTATTCATTGCTTTTTTCATGACATTTATTTTTACACAATATAAATTCTATTTTTCTAACCCAAGAAAAAAATGCGTAGAATATTTCACTGGGATTGTCTGAAGTTTATATAATTAATTTAGAAGAACTGGAATATTTATAATGATCATTTATACTATCTAAGAACCAGAAATATATTTTTATTTGTTCATTTTACAAGTATTTAAATTGATTTATTATATGTGTATTGAATATTTTTTATTAAATTAATTCCTAAACCTAAGTGTATTTCTAAATACATATTTATAATTCTTATAAAGATTTCTTTAGTTATTATCTGTTGATATAAGACTATCTTTTATATTTATATTATATCTTGCTAACTAATTAACTTATTTTATTGTATTTTTATTTATTTTAAATGCTCTTTGGCTTCCAAATCATGTTATTATGCTACCTGCCCCTGGAAACAGTTTTACCTCTCTGTGTCCAATTTTGTTCTTACGTATTGTCTACTGTATGCAATACAAGTCAGGTTTCCTGATTTGCTGTACTTAGTTAAAAATAAATGCCTAAATGTTTCTTTTTTATAAGTAGAATGATGACTTTGGCAGTTGTTATATGTAACATATAACATATAATTTGCTATAGTGTATAAAATATATAATGTATACCTAATAAAATCAGTATCATTCATAAGTATATTTTAAAATATCATTTATTTTATTTTATTTTTTATTCCATCATTGTTTTTAACAGAAATGAATATTACATTTTGTTAATACTTTTTAAGGATACACAAAAATAAGTTTATGGTTTTCTTTCTCTTTAGATCTATTCATGTGGCTGATTACATTAATGGATTCCTTATTATTAAGCCAAACTTGAATTCCTATAATAAATTATATTTGGTTAAATTGCATATTTCTTAATGTGTTTTGGAGTGTTGGATTCATTTTGCATGTATTATATGTGGATATTTAAATTGAAATTTAAAATTGAAATTTTAAAGAGACTGCTCTTTTTTTGTTACATTGTGGTAACATACAAATGTCTACATATAAATGTTATACTTGCTTCAAATATAACTTGAAGTTTTTCTTACTATATGTTCTGACTCACTTTAAGTGGCATATTTTTCTGCAATTTTAATAAGATTCTTTTATGAAAGTGTCTGAGTCATTTGTTTATCATGTTGACCTTTAAATATTTTCTCTTTCTTCTGTGAGAATTGGTCTTTTAAGCTTAAAATTATATGCTTTTTAGTATCTCCATAACTTCCCTCACTTACACAGCTATATTTTTACTTATATTTATTGACTTCACATTTATTATGGCTGTGTTTTCACCTCTATTTTCTTCTCTTGACTGGGACTTTTTCCAAGACCAGAATCATTTACATCTGCTTATCTAACACTAGGACAACATGAACGCAATAGACATGTGAACAATAATCACATTGTGTCATTACTTAATATTATTTTATTTATTTTGATTTTAATGAAATTATTTTTAAAGCAGATACCATTTGTATATTGTTTGCAATTTCTAACATAATCCCTAAACATACCAATTGTTTATATTATGGCCTTTTATAAAATTAAAGGACTAAATGAATCTTTTACAAAATTTCAAAAATTAACATGAATTAAACATAACATTAAGACTCATTTTATTTCCCTATTCCCAAAAAGAGTAGCTCATAAGATGTAGGTTTTATTGGTACTATTACTAGAACTAATGTTTAGTTGTTCTGCAATAAAAATTTCTTTCTTTTAGCTAAAAATTTTTAATACATGTGTTTAAAAATTTGAAATGAAGTAGAATATATTGTGTTGAGTTTATCACTGATAAGTGAAAAATTTTTAGAATCTTTTGCTGAGGTACTCAGTGATTCATAAAACTAATATATCTATTATGAAAGGAAATAAAAATATAAATGTTTTGTACTATTGACTATAATTCTGGGCAAAGTTGTTGTCTTCCTAAAGATGGTGGCCCAGTGTATAGAAAAACTGAAGATATTTATAAGATGTCAAATTAACAGATCTAAATAAAAACTTCCAAAGACATTAATAACAGCTGTGATTTAACATTTTTTGAGCTATTACATTCTCTCCACAGAAACGTGTGTTATGGCAGCTACTGCAGGGAGTTCTATTGCAGTTGACCACAGGAAATCAAAAGTAAAGAAAGTTGCTATTTTTTTAGCTAGAAACTAAATATTTGCAAGACATTATATGATATGAGGTGCTGAAATACATTTAGGAAGTATTGTGAACCTTATATTCAATACAAACAAGAAATATACTGTATTTATGTCAGCCTTAGCATTCTCTTATAATATGTTGTGTAGCAAATTATGGATAATTGTGGAGCAACCAAGTTAAACTATTTTCAAAAGGAAATTCACATTCCAAATTGTTGTCAGGAACAAACTTTAATTTAAAATAAGTAATTTTTGTCCGTAGTGTGTACTTGATATGATTTGGCTCTGTGTCCCCACCCAAATCTCATCTTGAATTGCACTCCCATAATTCCCTTGTGTTGTAGGAGGGACCCGATGGGAGATAATTGAATCATGGGGACACTTTCTCCCTTTCTGTTCTCGTGGTAGCAAGTAAGTTTCACGATATCTGATGGTTTGATAAGGGGAAACTCATTCCACTTGGCTCTCATTCTCTCTCTTGCTGCTGTCATGTAAGAAGTGTCTTTCATCTTCTGCCGTGATGTTGAGGGCTTCCTAGCCATGTGGAACTGTAGGTCCATTAAACCTCTTTCTTTTTTAAATTGCTCCATCTCAGGCGTGTCTTTATCAGCAGCATGAAAATGAACTAATACAGTACTCAAATCATTAGATGCTTACATTGTATTACTATGCTTCCAGAAAGTAGCATACACTCTCCATTTGCCTATTAATGAGGTGAGTCTTACTAATGCTGAAAGAAGTGACTCTTATTACTAAGTCATGGGTCAATTTGGGACAGTTTATTTTAAAAGTATGTTTGACTGAAGTGTATCAATGACATATGTCATTAGTATTGTATAGAAAATGTCATTGTCACTGAAATAAGCCTATGGTTTTTACTTTGTTTAGATATAATCGTATGCTTTGTCCCTTGACTTTTTGTAGGTTCTTTGTATTTGACAATTGAGACAAATCACAATATGTGCCCCTATGCATACAAACCCATACCCATAAAATAACCGTGGCCTATTTTACCTTATAACTAAAATATCAATCATAGTTTTTCTTTCTGACTGTTTAATATTTTTCCTCTGGTATCCTCATATTTCATATAAAAATAACCTAGTAGGAATAATTGTTTCTATTTTGGGGGAAAGGGGTAGAAATGAAAAATGTATGAATTGGGTTCATTATTAATTTCACATTTTGGGAAATTGTAAATTTTTCTCAAACAATTTGAGAATAAGATGTACCAAGGAGAGGTGGAGCAAGCTTCCCAAAAGAAGCCTCCATCAATTGTCCTTTGTAACACCAAATTGAATAACTATCCACACAAAACAAGTACCTTCATAAGAACCAAAAATAAGGAGAGTGGTCACATTAGCTCGTTTTAACTTCATATTACTGAAATAGGCACAGGAGAGAGTAGGAAAAACAGTCTTGAATTGCCAATGCCACCTGTCCCTAATGCCCTGGCAGTGGCATATGACATGAAGAGGGAATCTGTGCACTTGTGGAGGGAGAGTCCACTGATTATGGGACTTTGCAGTGGAACTCAGTGTTGCCACAGTGGAAAGCAACACTGGGAAGAACCCAGTTAGTGTCCACAGAGGCAGTATTTAGACCAGTTCTAGCCAGAGAGGAATCACACATCTCAGTGGTCAGAACCCGAGTTCCTGCAAACCTCACCAACACAGACTAAAGTTCTTTGCGGGGTCTGAATAAACTTGCAGTTTAGACCACAAGGACTGAAATTCTTGCTTTTTATTAAAGGGACATAGAGGGGCTGAATAGATGAAAAAGAAAGACCCAATGATCTGTTGCTTACAAGATATACATTTCACCTAAAAAGATATACATAAACTAAAAATAAAGGGATGGAAAAAGACATTTTATGCCAATGTAAACTAATAAAGAACAGCACTAGCTATGCTTGTATCAGAGATAATAGATGTCATGAAAAAAACTTTTAGGAAGAGACAGATTTCATTATATAATGATTAAGGGGTCAATTCAGCAAGAGAGTATAATGATTGCAATTATTTAAGCACTCATCACTGGAGCACTCAGAAATACCAAAAAAAAAAAAAAAAAAAAAATAGAATTAAAGAGAGAAAGATAGACCTCAATACAATAATAGTTGAAGACTTAAACACCCTACTTTCAGCATTGGAAAGATGTTCCAGAAGGAAAGACAACAAAGAAACATTGGACTTAAGCCATACTATATAAAACATGGACCTAATAGATATTTGTAGAATATTTAATGCAGCAGCTGCAGAATATACATTCTTATCCTGAACACATGGATCATTCTTAAGGATAGACCATATGTTAGGTCACAAAATAAGTTTTAAAACATTTTTTAAAATGAAATAATATCAGACAACTGACCACAAAGGAATAAAACTAGAAATCATTAACAAGAGGAATTTTGGAAATTATATGAACACACAAAAATTAAACAATATGCTCTTGAATGGCCAGTGGGTCAATAAAGAAATTAAGAAGAAAATTGAAAAAGTCTTGAAACAAATAATAATGGAAACACAACATATCAAAACATATAAGATAGAGTGGAAATACTACTAAGTGGGAAATTTATACTCATAAAGGTCTACATCAAAAAATTAAAAAATGCAAATAAATAACCATGAATGTTGAATAACTAGAAAAGATAGCAAAGTGAACCCAAAATTACTAGAAGAAAGGAAATAAAGATCAGAGAGAAATAGATGAATTTGAAATCAAGAAAACAATGCAAAACATCTAAAAAACCACAAGTGGGATTTTGGAAAAGATACAAGTGACAAACTGTTACCCAGACTCTGGAAGAAATTTTTAAAAAGACCCTAATAAATAAAATCAGAGATGATAAAAGCAATATTACAACTGATACTGCTGAAATACAAAAGATCATTAGTGGCTACTATGAGCAACTATATACCAATAAATTGCAACATCCAGAGGAACGGAATAAAGTTCTATATATAAAACAAACCAAGATTGAAGCATGAAGAAAATCCAAAACCTAAACAGACCAATAACAAGTAACAAGATTGAAGCTTTAATAGTAAGTCTCCCAGTAAAGAAAAGCCTGGGATCAAACGGCTCCACTGCTTAATTCTGCCAAATATTTAAAGAATAAATAATATAAATCCTACTCAAACTGTTCTGAAAAATAGAGAAGAAAACACTTCCAAACTAATTCTTTGAGGCCAATGTTATCTGACACAAAAACCAGACAAAGGCACATCAAAAAAGAAACCTAAAGGCCAATATCTCTGATGAATACTGATATCAATATTCGTATATCAATATGAATATCACATATCAATATCCTCAACAAAATACTAGCCAGCTGAATTCAACAACACATTAAAAAGATTATTCACCATGACCAAATAGAATTTATCCCAAAAATGCAAAGATGTCTCAACATATGCAAATCAATGAATGTGACACATCATAGTAACAGAATGAAGGGCAAAGTGATATGATTCTTTCAATTGATGCTGAAAAAGCATTTGATAAAATTCAACATTCTTCATGATAAAATCCCTCAAAAAACTGGGTATATAAAGAATATACCTCCAAATAATAAAAGTCACATATGACAAACTCACTGCTGGTATCATACTGAATGGCAGAAAACTGAAAGTCTTTCTACTAAGATCTGGAACATGACAAGGATGCCTACTTTCATTATTGTTGTTCAACACAGTACTGGAGGACCTAGCTGTAGCAATCAAGAAAGAGAAAGAAATAAAGGACATCCAAATTGGAAAGAAAGAAATCAAATTATTCTTGTTTACAGGTGATATGATCTTCTCTCCGGAAAAATTAAAGACTTCACGAAAACTATTGTCAATACTTGCCATGGGCCTAGATCAGACTCAGAGATGTGCTGGCTTGAGGTGAGACAAAACAAATACCCAGCTGTGACGACTATGCAGAGACCACTTGTGCTTGATAAAAGGACAGGGAAGAATAAATGGGACTTTGTGTTGCAACTTGGGTACCAGCTGGACCACCATGAGGTAGAGCATTGAAGGGGCTCTTGGGGTCTCGAATACAAGGCCTTCATAGTTGGATGAAATTTCCGAACCTGTCCTGGGCCAGAGGGGAGCCTACTCCCTGAAGCGTGAGTTCCAGGCATGGCAGCATTAACTACAACCTGACTGAAGAGCCCTTGGGCTTTACATGAACATTAGTGGTGGCCAGGCAGAATCTTCCATGGGCTGGTGGTGGTAGTGGCCACAAAGAAAGAC
The DNA here is from genome assembly GCF_007565055.1 of Rhinopithecus roxellana. NCBI lineage: Eukaryota > Metazoa > Chordata > Mammalia > Primates > Cercopithecidae > Rhinopithecus > Rhinopithecus roxellana. Next base: position 168,111,496 of record NC_044552.1, read on the forward strand.
TCCTCTGCCTGTGGAAAAGATAGAGAAGAGTGGTAGGGACATTGCCTTGTGGCTTGGGTACCAACTCAATAGCAGTAAAATAGAGCACTAAGTAGAATTCTAAGGTTTTCACCTCCAGGCCCTGGCTCCAGGGTTGGGGGCATATCTGGACCTCCCAAGGGCCCAGGGGAATTTGCCACTCTAAATGAAAAGACACAAACCTGGCTGTCTAAGCCACCTGCTGATTGTAGAGTCCAAGGGCCTTAATTAAACATAGATGGTAGCCAAGTAGTTGATACTGTGGGCCTTGAGCAAGACCCAGTGCTGTGCTGGCTTTAAGTGTGACCCAGTGCATTCCCAGTGGTAGTAGTCACAGGGGTTCTTATGTCACCCCTCACATAGCTGCAGACATCTCAGTACACAGAAAAACACTACACTTCCTTTACAGAAAATAAAGGTGAGAACAAGTGTGTCCACATGGTAATTCGTGTAATTTTTCCAAATCTTATCCAGGGCCACCAAAGTGTTACCACTACAAGTCTGCAAGACACACTGGTACTGGGTTTGAGGTGTTCCCTAATGGAAATATGGCTGCAGCGACCGGCAACTTAGACAACAACACCCAAGACCCTTCAAATACTTGGAAAGCCTTCCCAAGAAGAGAGAGTACAAACAAACCCAATTTATGAAGACTGCAATAAATAATTAAATCTTCAATGACCAGACACTGATGAATATTCACAAGCATCAAGACTATCTAGGAAAACATGACTCCACCAAACAAATCAAATAAGGTGCTAGAGACCAATCCCAGAGAAAAGGAGATGTGTGATCTTTAAGACAGATAATTCAAAATAGTTGTTTTGAATTATCTTGAATTTGATCGAGGAAATTCAAGAAACTCAGTGAAACTCCAGATAACACCGAGAAGAAATGCAGAATTCTGTCAGATGAATTTAACAAAGAGTGAAATAATTAAAAAGAATTAAGCAGAAATTCTGGAGTTGAAAAATGCAATTGACATGCTGAAGAATGAATCAGATTCTTAAGAGCAGAATGGGTGAAGCAGAAGAATTAGTGAACTTCGGTACAGATTATTTGAAAACGCACCATCAGAGGCGATGTACTAGTCCATTCTCACACTGCTACAAGGAAATATCCAAGACTTGGCAATTTACAAAAGAAATAGGTTTAATTGACTCACAATTCTGCATTGCTAGGGAGACCTCAGAGGGAAACTTACAATCAGGCAGAAGGCAAAGGAGAAGCAGGCAACTTCTTCACAGGGTGGCAGGATGGAGTGAGTGCTAGCAGGGGAAATGCCAGATGCTCACTAATAAAAAAAAAAAAAAAAAAAATTCAGGCCAGGCATGGTGGCTCATGCCTGTAATCCTAGCACTTTGGGAGGCAGAGACGGGCGGGTCACCTGAGGTCAAGAGTTCGAAACCAGCCTGGCCAATATCGTGAAACCCTGTCTCTGCTAAAAATACAAAAATTAACCCGGTGTGGTGACACGTACCTGCAATCTCAGCTACTCAGGAGGCTGAGGCAGGAAAATGACTTGAGCCCAGGAGGCATAGGTTGCAGTGAGCCATCGCCACTGCATTCTAGCCTGGGGAACAGAGTGAGACTCTGTCTCAAAAAAAGCCAAAAAACAAAAAATACTATCAGAACAGCATGGGGGAAACTCCCCCCATGCTCCATGCTCCAATTACTTCCACCCTGGCCCTGCTCTTGACACATTGGGATCAAGGGAATAATGGGGATTACAATTCAAGATGAGATGTTGGGTGGGGACAGAGTAAATGCAGAAAGAATAAAACATAATGGATCACCCCTAAAAGATCTAGAAAGTAGTCTCACAAGGGCAAATCTAAGAGTTTGGGGGCTCAAAGAGGAAGTCAAGAGAGACATGGGGTAGAAAGTTTATTCAAAGGGATAGTAACACCAAGCTTCCCAAATCTAGAGAAAGATATCAATATTCAAGTACAAGAAGGGTACAGAATAGCAAGCAGATTTACCAAGAAAAGACTACCTCAAGGTATTTAATAATCAAACTCCCAAAGATCAAGGGTAAGCAAAAAATCCTAAAAGCAGCAAGAGACAAGATACAAAGAACAGACAAAGGAGCTCCAACACATCTAGTAGCAAACTTTTCAGTGAAAAACTTGCAAGACAAGAGAGAGTGGCATGATATAGTTAATGTGCTGAAGGAGAACTAGAATAGTGTTAATATATACAGTGAAAATATCCTTCAAACATGAAGGAGAAATGAAGACATTTCAATGTGAACCAAGGCTGAGGGATTTAATCAACACCAGACCTGTCCCATAAGAACTCTTAAGGGACTTCTTCAATTTGAAAGAAAAAGACATTAATGAGCAATCAGAAATCATGTAAAGGTACAAAACTCACTAGTAATACGAAGTATACAGAAAAACAGAATATTACAACATGTAACTATGCTGTGTAAACGACTCATACTTGGGTAGAAAGACTAAAAGGTAAAGTAATCAAAAATAATAACCTCAACATTTCAAGACCTACACAGTACAAAAATATACAAATAGAAACAACAAAGAGTTAGAAAGCATGGGAAAGTTAATGTGTGGATTTTTTATTAGTTTTCACTTAGCTTATCTGTTAGTTTGTTCCTTTATGCAATCAGTGTAAGTTGTCTTCAGTTTAAAATCATGTGCTATATTATTTCCATGCTTCATGACAATCTGAAATCAAAAGATACACAAGATATATGCAAAAAATAAAAAGTAAGAAATTAAAACATTCCACCAAAAAAAAAAAACCACTAAAAGGAAGTCAGGAAGGAAGGAATGAATAAAAGTAAGACCACAAAACAACCAGAAAAACAAATAGCAAAATGTGAGGAATAAATCCTTATTTATCAATAATAACATCAAAAGTACATGGATTAAACTCTCCAATAAAAAGGCATAGAGTGATTGAGTGGATAAAAAAAAAACAGTCTGATGCCTACAAAAAACATACTTCACCTATAAAGACAAACGTAGACTGAAAATAAAGGAATGGAAAAAGATATTTCATGGACATGAAAAGAGCAGGGGCAGATACAAGACGATAAGATATAAGAATATCTAGTCCTGCTCTTACATTAAGTAGATGTAAGATACCCTTGAATATAATCCTATTCTTATATGAAAATATAAGAATATCTACTTCTGCTCTTTTATCTACTCTGCTCTTACATCTACTCCCGAAAAACACAGATACCAAGGCAAAAACTATACAAAGAGACAAAGAAGCTAATTATTTAATTTATAAAAGGATTGATTTAGCAAAAGGATATAAAAATTGTAAATACATGGATGGATCCAACAATGGAGCACCCAAATATATAAAGCAAATATTAATGCTAATGAGAGAAACAGATCTCAATACAATGATAATAAAAGTAATATATGACAAACCTACAGCTAGTATCATACTTAATATTGAATGGGGAAAAACTGAAAGTCTTTCCTTTCCTCTAAGATCTGGAACAAGGGAAGGATGCCCAGTTTCACTACTGTTATTCAACACAGTACTCAAAGTCCTGGCTACAACAATCAGAGAAGAGAAAGAAATAAAGGGCACCAAATTGGAAAGACAGGAATCAAATTATGCTTGTTTTCAGATGATATAATCTTATATTTGGAAAAACCTAAAGACACGACCAAAAATCTATTAGAACTGATAAACAAATTCAGTTTGCAGATACAAAATCAACATACAAAAATCAGTAGCATTTCTGTATGACAACAGTGGACGATCAGAGAAAGAAATCAAGAAAGTAATCCCTTTTACGATAACCACACAGAAAATTAAATACCTGGGAGCAAATTTAACCAAAGAAGTGAATGATCTATAGTATAAAAACTGTAAAACATTTATAGAAGAAATTGAATAGAATGATGCTTGCCAGAGGCTGGGCAGGGTAGTGGGATGGAGTGGGGTTAAGTGGAGGCAATAAATGGGTTCAAAAATATAGTCAGATAGGCTGAATCAGAGCTAGCATTTGATAGCACAACAGGGTGATTATAGTCAATAATTTATTGTACTCATAAAAATAATTAAAAGTAGAACTGGATTGTTTGTAGCACAAAGAAAGGATAAGTGCTTGAAGTTATGGATACCCTATCTACTCTGATATGGTTACTAAATATCATATGCCTGCATCAAAATATCTCATGTATCCCATAAATATATACACTTACTGTGTACCCACAGAAATGAAACATAATTTTTTAAGAAACTAATACATTTTGTGAATGAAAAATAAACCTCAAAAATTAAAAAAATAGAATAACATGTACAAAATGTAGCAAAATTTGCAGGAGTTTTTACAACTTTTCTATAGCATGTAAACATTTGTTGAAAAGAGTAACCATGATTCAATTATTTCATTATTACAGGTTGTAAAAAATAATATTGTTCAACTTACGTTCAACATGCCTTATGTTCAAGGTAATATGCCAATTAGCATAAATCAATGTATCAAGGGGAAACATTTTCATTCCTCTAACATATATACATTAATTCTCCATAATTTAAAGAATCACCTTAGGAAAAGCAATAAATTAGAAAAATGCAAAGCAATGAAGAAAGATTTGTTAATACTTTAACCTTTAATCATTTTAGCTTGAATAAATTTAAATAAATAAATTTTATCTGACGCCCCTTATTTGTCTACAAGCTCTACATTTAAAACAGATATTTATCTTGTTTGATATTAATATGCACATAAAATGTACTAGAGAAAATAGCACATTAAGTGTAATTTCATAGATTAACTAGAATAATTTTGGAAGTATAAGTTTTTTGGGGGTTTCTCTTGGATGTCTAATTCCTTTCTGAATGTTTTAGGAGGAAAAGAGAGATTAACGTGCTTTCTTGTGTTATGACTAATAGTTAAATCTAAATTTGAACTCCCATGATTAATGGAAATTAGAATTCATAATATCAAGTTAATTTCATATTAATAAACTAGAAAAAATGCACTATTAATCTACATAAACCCTTAGTAATTCCATAGCAATTTACATTTTGAAGTCTAATTTTCATATATGGTTTAGTACAGCAGTTATGAAACTTTTTCTCTTGGCTCTGGGTCAAATTTTCCTTTTCATTTATATGTATTTAAGGTTCTGATTATCCACTGGACATTATAAATGATGTATTTTTGAAACTCTGGATTTTGTTATATTCCTTTGGAGGAATTTGAGTTTATTTCTAGCAGGCAGCCAAGTTATTAGATTTCCTGGCGCTTCTAGGAACTTGGTGCAGGGCTTCATTAGATAGTATTTGGATTGGCCTGTTCTTTTCCTGTTGCTTTTTGTTTCTGTCCAAATTTGCATTTGATAGTAAGTTTATGTTGCCTTTAATAAATAAGGAATATTTCCTCTCCTGTTCACTGAAATATGTATGAAAGATTGAAAGTCTGGTAGAACTATCTCTACATCTGGACCTTGTGATTGCTTGTGAAATATTTTTTGTCTAATTCTGATTCTTCTTATTTGTGGAAATGTTAGAGGGACAGTCCATGTTTTGTTAAAACATATATCTTTATTATTATCATCACAATTTCCTTCAATTTTTTCTGTTTGCTATAGAACTTTGCCATGTTTTAAATCTGTTTATATGTAATTATGACCCCCTTCCATTCTTAATGTTGTTTATTTATATCTTCTCCTTTATTCTTTATTAATTTCACCAGAAGATGTTCTACTTTAGTATATCCCATGGGAATTCTGGAATAGAATAGTTTGCAATGAATGAGTTACAGTCATATGTGATAAGATACAGATCCACACTTAACTTGGAGATGGGGAGGGCCAGCAGTGCCGAGCTATTTGCCTTTAGGCCTTGAGCAGCATTTTCAGTTAACCTCTGTATGCTGTAAACTTACGTAGTTTTTCAGTTTGCTTTTCAAGGAGCAAAAATATTCTGGAAGCACGAGTTTATTTTCATTAATTTTTTCAAATAATAAAATTTTGAATTTGTTAATAGCAAAATAAGATATGCAAATATCAAATAAATACAAAATATATGCAGCTGTTTTATTCTTCAATTAAAAGGAATAAAAATTATACCAAAACAAACTTTTTAGAATGGCTACTTTTTTTTAAAAAAAGGACAATATGAAATATGGATGAAGAGGTAGAACACTTTGACTTTTTATATAATAATGGTGGGTAGTTTACAATTTTACAACCATTTATTAAAGACTTTGGTATTTTTGAAAATAATATGAAACTTATACTGTATCTTACTGTTTCTATTCCTACATATTTGAGAAAAGGACATGAAACAAATGTCCAAAAACAAATACTTGTGTGGAATATTCTCAGCAGCTTTATTTATAGTAATCAAAAACTAAAAAAAAAAAAAACCATCTTGAAGTGATTATGTAAACAAATTGTGATATAGCATACAAGAAAATAAAAGAACTAAAAATAAAAAATTATACATTTTTTAAACATAAAGGAATCTCAAAAACATTATGTATAGCAAAATAATTCGGAAACAAAGTGTATGTATTGCATGATGCTCTTTATATGAAATATGAGAACAGGCTATGCTAAGGGAAATCAGAACAGTGGTTGCATCTAGTGCTTATGCAGAGTTTGACAGGATAGATGACAAGAGATATGTCTAGAGTAATGAAAATGTTGAATGAGATAACAGTCACAGAGATGTACGTGGTAGTCCTCGCAATGAGATAATGGTCACAGAGATGTATAAGGTAGTCCTCACTTAGTATGGTAGTGAGGGACCATTCAAGCTGAAACCTTGCAAAGCATTGTTAATAATCCATTGGAAATGTATTATTATTTTGTGACTTGTGAAACTTTTAGTTAAAACATTAGAAACTCTTACTTTCTGTTATAAATGTTCAGGAAAACAGAAATAAAACTAGTATTTATTTAGAACACTCAAACATTAGAAACATTGAGAATTAAAGTGTTTTCTTTTTTAATTTTCTTTTAAGTTCAGGGGTATATTCTCAGGCTTGTTACATAAGTAGACTTGCGTCATGGGGGGAGATGTACAGATTATTTCAGCATCCAGGTATTAAGCCTCATATCCACTAGTTATTTTTCCTGATCCTCTCCCTCCTTCCACCCTCCCTGCTCTGATAGGCTCCAGTGTGTGTCCATGTGTTCTCATCATTTAGCTCCCACTTATAAGTGAGAACATGTGGTATTTAGTTTTCTGTTCCTGTGTTAGTTTGCTAAGCATAAGGGCCTCCAGCTCCATCCATGTCCCTGCAAGGGACATGATCTCATTCTTTTTATGGTTGCATAGTATTTCATGATAATTAAGAGTAGTTTGAATGGTGCTTGCCTTCTTCTATTCATGAGTGAGCATTTTCTACATGTGTATGAGAATTATACTTCTTCATAAGTTTGGAATCATTTTGAAAATTTAATATTTGTGCTTTTATATTTTGAAAAGTTCTTTAGTATAAAGTTTTCCTAGCATCACTTTCTCTGGGGCATCTGCAACCTTTCATTACAACTACTTCCTTAATTTACTTTAATAAGTTCACCTTTACTAAGATAAGTCTTCATAACTAGGTAAGGCTTCATTGAATGGTGGCATAGCATTGCCACAATCATTATTTATTCTATAATTCCATCTACATTCTGTTCAAATTTCACTTCCAGTATTTTCAGTTTTAATATTTGCTGCAATTACTTCTTGGTTGGAAAATTTGATATTTTATTTTATTTATTTATTTATTTATTTATTTATTTATTTATTTATTTAGAAATGAAGTCTCACTCTGTTGCCCAGGCTGGAGTGCAGAGGTGCAATCTCGACTTACTGCAACCTCTGACACTTGGGTTCAAGCGATTCTCATGTCTCAGCCTCCCAAGTAGCTGGGACCATAGGGGCCTATCACCACGCCTGGCTAATTTTTGTATTTTTAGTAGAGACAGGGTTTTGCCATGTTGGCCAGGCTGGTTTCGAACTCCTGACTTCAGGTGATCTGCCTGCTTTGGCCTCTCAAAGTGCTGGGATTACATGCGTGAGCCACTGCTCCCAGCCTGATATTTTATTTTATTTTTCTGTATTGTAAAATGTCACATGATTCACCACTGGGAGAAAAAAAGGCAATATAACTATGTGCTTTCCTACCTGTTGACGGATTGAATAACAGACTGCAGTAACCAGTCATCAATAGACACTGAAATAAGTGATGTGATTGGAAAATGATCATGTTGCTCATCTGTGATTTGTGGACTAAAGAAATAGTGATGTTAGTGCTCTTGGCAATTATTTGCAGTTAATATACTATGGTAACTTAAATTTGAATTATGTTGTCAGGAGCCTGGTATCTGAAAATGTTTCATATGGAAAACATGCAAAGTTGAGGGCAGCCTATATTTGTTAATACTATTTTATTTATTTATTTTATTTATTTTGAGACAGGGTCTCGCTCTGTCACTCAGGCTGGAGTGCGGTAGCACAATCACGGCTCACTGTAGCCTTGACTTTCTCAGGCTTAGGTGATTCTCCCACTTCAGCCTCCTGAGTAGCTGAGACTATAGGTGCTATTTTTAGAAATATTTTTTCCAGAGATGCGGTTTTGCCATATTGCCTAGACTGGCCACCACAACTGGCCTTTGTTAATACTTTAAAACATTAAGGTATTCAAGTACGTGTAACCTATGTATAAATCAGTTTTTACCAATTACATTTCAGAAACAAATAAATATCTTTAAGTATTTTCAGAAACGTCTTTTATTCCTTTGTCTTTTATACATGTATCTTTAGAGTATATATAGCATACAGGACAGGGCTGAATATGATGTTTCAAAGAAATTATACAATTCTGATTCGTTCACAAAATTATCACTCTTAGAAACATTTTTATGACTTGGTCGTTACACAGTCTGTAACATGCAATCCAGAACTGTAAACACAATGTTTCAAAGAAATAATAATATCTTGACTTTTTTCATGAAAGGAGAGCTTAAAGAATCATCTCTTATACATGTAGTTTATACAATGTAATACATGGAACACAAAGTAATGAACACAATGTTCTACAGAAATAATACTTTTTTCTTGTATAACTGAAACTTTATACCCATTGAACAGTAGTTCCTCATTTAACCCTGAAAGTCATCATTCTACTCATTGTTTCTATGAGTTTGACTATTTTAAATAACTCATATAAGTAGAAACATGTAGAAGCTTTGTTGTGCAGAAGTTTTTTATTTTGATATAGCCTCACTTGCTATTTTTGCTTTTGTTTCCTGTATTTTTGGTATCATATCAAAAAAAATCTCTATCCAGATAACAATCATGAAGGTTTTCACCTATTTTTTCTAGAAATGTTATAGATTCAGATCTTACATTTAAATACTTAATTCAATTTAAGTTGATTTTTGTACAGTGTAAGAAAAGGGTACGATTTTATTATTTTGTGTATTATTTTGTGCATGAATATACAGTTTCCCCAGTACCATTTGTTGAAGAGACTATTCTTTTTCTATGTGAATTTTTGACATGCCTGTCAGAGATCTGTTGCCCAATATGGGTGGGTTTATTTCTGGAATCCCTAGTCTGTTCCATTGGTCTATGTCTGTTTTGAGGACAATAAAACAGCCATAAGTGGTAAACACAGTATTATATTATTTTAATCCTGTAACTTTGTAATACATTCTGAAATCAGAAAGTATGAGGTCTCTAGCTGTGTTGTACTTTCCCAAAATTTCAGGGCTTCCCAAAAGTCCTGAAATGACTATTCAGGGTCTTGTGGTTTCGTATGAATTTTAGAATTTTTTCCTCATTTCTATAAAAGAAAATGCCACTTAGATTTTGATAGGGATTGCAATGTATCTGTAAATTGCTTTGGGTAGTATGGACATTTTAAGAAATTAATTTTTCCAATCTATGAACATTAAGGGCTTTCCATTTGTTTTTGTCTTTTTAATTACTTTCATTGATGTTGTATAGTTTTTTATGTATGTTACTTACCTCCTTGATTATGTTTATACCTAATAATTTATCCTTTTTGATGCTACTGTAAATGAAATTGCTTCTTAACTTTGTATTCAGATAGTTCATTATTATTGTATAGGAATACAACTGGTGTTTGCATGTTCATTTTGTATCCTGTAACTTTGCTGAATTAATTAGTTCTAAAAGATTCTTGTAGGGATTTTTAGACATAAGATCATATCATTTGAAACAAAGATAATTTTACTTTTTTCCCAATTGGTATGTCTCTCATCTCTTTTTCTTGCCTAATTGATTTGGCTCCAATTTCCAGTACTATGTTGAACAGAAATCACAAGTGTTGACATCCTTACTTTGTCCTGGATCTGAGAGCGAATGTTTTCAATTCCTTACTGGTAACTATGATCTCTGCCAGTTTCATGAGCACTCTGTTTGAGCCTGCCCCTTGGGCACCACACTGAAAGTTTGGGACACTGGAAGCATGCTCTACTTCCTTTTTCTCAAGAGGGAGAAATCATAAGTCAAGGCAATTTTGATCAGCATGTTGTTGTGCTGACTTGGGGAGGGTTGCTGTGGATAAAATAAAATTGTTCTTCTTTCCAATGTGTTTTGTTTCAGTTTTGTGCTCATCTGAAGTACTGTAACTTCTTACTTGGATTCGAAACCTTCCATAAAGTTATTGGCTCATGATATTTATATGATCGATTGAGGTCTGGGACTTTCTATTCTACTATCTTGCTGAAGCTACTCTTCTACATATTTTTAAATAAAGAAACAAAAGTATAATTTCTGGTAGAAAATACAATAAAAATGTTTCAATTGTTTAAAATAATTAAATTAATTAATTGTCTTAGTGAGAGTTTAGAAATGTGGCTGAACAAAAACTATGAAGTAAAAATTAACTGGAATTCTACACACCGCTAATAAACAGAAAATGTAATTATAAATGGCATTCCATTTCCAATAACAATTAAAATATAATCTATGAATACATCTTTTAAGAGTACATATAATTCATAAATTCTATAATGAACTTTTTAAAAGAAATTGAAATCAACCTAAATATCATATTCACAAAGAGACACCATATCCTAGAAAAAAGACATGTTTGCAGATTGATCTCCATATTCAAAGCAATTTTAATAAATTTTAATCAATATCCTAAAAGTATTTTTCATGTAATTAGTAAGCTGATTCCAAAATTCAAATGCATAATCCAAGCCCAATAACAGCCAAAACACTATTAAGAGGTGAAAGAAAACTGAGGAAACACATCACACTCTATTTTGATACTATGTATGTAAGATATATTTATTTAAGCCAGGCCTGGTGGCTCATGCCTATAATACCAGCACTTGGAGAGGCCAAGGTGGGCAGACCACTTGACGTCAGAAGTTTGAGACCAGCCTGGCCAAAATGGTGAAACCCCATCTCTACAAAAATGCAAATATTAGCTAAACATGATGGCTCATGCCTGTAGTCCCATCTATTAGGAGGCCGAGGCATGAGAATTGCTTGAAATAGGGAGATGGAGGTTGCAGTGAGCTGAGAGCATGCCACTGTACTCCAGCCTGGGTGATAGAGTGTGACTGTGTCTCAAAAAATGATATATTTATTTAAAAAGTGTGGTAGAAGAGACAAATTAATAAATGGAACGGGATAGAAACCACATATATAGTCATGCTTATGTGAACAAATTACCTATATTAGATTGATCATAGCACACCACTGCAGCATGGTATGCAACTACTTGTTAAATAGTGCTAAGACAATTGATTATACACCAATTAAATTAATAGATACTTACATCCTATGTAAAAAGACTCCATTACAAATGGATTTAAATATAAAAAGCAAACTTTAATAAGACAGTATGGTAAAATATATATATAAGACTCTTGAGTAGCCAGATCCTTAAACAAAGTACAAATATTTTAATCATAAGCTTAAAAATGATATTTTGGTTACGTTAAAATTAAGAATTTCTGTTTATCAACAGATAAAAAAAACAAGCCACAAACTGGCAGAAGGTACTTGCTACATGTAACGACATCACAGACTACCAATATCAAAAACAGAAAGCCCTTACAAATCAATAAGAAATAAAACTCTTCAACATTAAAATGTTGGCAAAGGAGTTGCACAGGCATTTCCACAGTCAACTACTAATGACTTTTAAATAATGGAAAGATGTTTAATCTTGAATATTAAGAGAAATAGAAAGTACAGTAACAATGAAAAATATCTTTTACCATTATTACATGACCAAAAATTAAGAATTCTAAGAACACTAAGTATGGACAGGACATGTATAAATGCAACATGTTTGTGGGATATTACAAACTATAAAGGAGTACAACCACTTTGGGAAACAATTTTGAATTATCACATAAAATATATTATTCTTTCCGCCTACGAAACCAGCAGTTCTGCACTAAGCTATGTATCCTAGCAGAGATTCCCAACTAGCCTCCAGAGGCACACAGCTGTGCAGAAGCTAGTTTAAAGATGTGCTAGGAAAGCGATTCACATAGCACGAAGGATAGCTCAGCCTTGTCCCTTTACCTCAGAGTATGTCACATGGTCTGTGTACTGTAAGATGGTTAAAATTAGCGTTGATGAGAAGAGCAAAAACATAGAAGTGGCTTAAAATGGAAAACACATAAATAAATTGTGGTATATTTAAACAATAGCATGATCTGCAGCAGAGAAATAAATAAACCACAATATAAGCAACAATATATATGAGTCATATGAATAGTCCAGTGATGAGGAAAAGTACTCTGAGTACCAAATAACAAGCAAGCTAGAGAGTATATGCTTGTGTGTGTGGGTTTGCCTATGTATTCATATGTATATACGTGTGTATGTATAAAATCATGTTTCTAATGAACAGAATAATTACATAATATAATTATAGGATTTGTTTGTCTGAAAAAGTCATTATCTCTCCTTCATTTCTGAATGACAGCTTTGCTGGAGAAAGCATTTTTTTTTTTTTTTTCGGTTGGCAGATTTTTTTTCTTTTTTCTTTAGAACTTTTAAAATATCATCTCACTCTCTCCTGTCCCATAAAGTTTTGCTGAGAAATCTTCTGCTTACCTTACTGAAACTCTCTTGTATGTGATATGTTTCTTTTCCCGTGCTGCTTTCAGGATCTGCCCTTTGTCTTTGATGTTGACAATTTGATTATAATTTGTCATGGTGTAGTCTTTTTTGGATTGAATTTGATTAAAAACTTTTGACCTTCTGTTCCTGGTTATTTCATCTTTCCCCAGATTTGAAACGCTTTCAGCCATTATCTCTGAAACAAGTACTCTGTATTTGTGTCTCTGTTTTCTTTGTTTAGCTCCTATGAGTATTTGCTGCCTTTATACTCTACCATAAAGCCCGTAGGCTTCATTTATTTCTTTTTTTTTTTCTTTTTTCTTCTCTGTACATTTTCAAATAACCTGTCTTTGAGTTTACAGATGCTTTCTCCTGTTTGATCGATTCTGTTTTGATGCTCTTTTCTGCATTTTTATTTCATTTACTGTAGTCTTTGCTTCAGAATTTCTAGATTTCTTTTACGATTTCAATCACTCTGATAAACTCTTCATTTTGTTTATTGTTTTCCTGAATTTTTTTTCTGTATTTTCTTGAAATAGGCCAAACTTCCTTAAAAGAAATATTTTGAATTATTTGTCTGGCAGTTCATAGTTCTTCATTTCTTTGGCACAAGCTACTGATAATTATCATAGCATTTTGGTGGTAATACGTCTTCTTGGCTTTTCATGTTTCTTGTTGTCTTATAATAGCTATCTGTGCATTTGGTGAAATACTCAGCTATTCCAGACTTTTCAGGATAGTTTCAGTGGGGAACTACTTTCTGCTATAGGGTAGTGTGAGGGCACTGACTAGATGTGGTACAGTGGTTCTGGCACCAACAGGAGCACAGTTGTGTAGCGTCTGTGCAGCTCTGCCAACTGAGGTTGATGTTGGACCTCTTGAAGCCCAAATGTAGCATGTGGGCTAGTTCTCAGTGGTGGCAGAGTTGGTGTCTTGAGTATGGACATGTAAAGAGAGACCTTGGTTCCACAGTCCAGGGTAAAAATTAACCTGCCATGGTGATTACTCTGGTGTCTGAAGCATGGCTGAGTGCAGTGAATCCACAGTTTTGGGGTGCAGAGTATAGGCACTTGCAGAATGGATGCAACTCAAGGGCCAGGGTCATGTGCAAGGTTGGGAGAGGTGGTATCTCTGATCCCTGAATGGTACAATAGCAGCTGCTTCTGGAGGGGAAGAGGTGTGCACCCATGTTTTCCTCTCAGGGATTCCTTGGCAAAAAAAATGGCTGTCATTCCCTCAGTCTCAAAAGAAGTCAGAGTCCTCTGTGAAGCAAGTCGCTCAGGACCTCTAGGTCTTCCACCACATGGCTGAAATTGATAGTATCAGACTTTCTCCTTTGTTTTGAGCCATCTCCTGGAGTCTCAGGTATGCTTATCTTACCAGTGGTCTTTTCTATGTGGGTCTTCTTCATATATATATATATATATATACACACACACACACACATGTATGTGTATATATATACACATGTATGTATATCTACATATATGTAGATATATATGTAGATCTAGATCTAGATCTAGATATTGCATCACTGTGCTGCTACTGATTCTTAAATGGGCTCTTCAGCATTCCCAAGGCAATTCTTATTTACATATAGCTGTCTACATTTTTTGTGTGGTGGAGGGAGATAGGTGTGGTATCTCCTAATTTGCCATTTTGGTGACATCTGATGGGGAAGATTATTAGGTACAGAGAAACTGATGAAGGAACAGAGATAATGGAGGTAACATAGAAACAAAGTTGTCCAAAAGATAAAAGAGAATGGTACTCAGAGCACAAGTGTATAGGCTGGTCTTTGAAAGAGACAGGGAAATCTACTCATAAACAGAAACAAATAAGGGCTAAAGATACAAACGGTTCTGGGTTGACTGGTTTGGTGGCCAAAAGATCAGAGAATTCAAAATTTTCAGATGAGTGTTGAGGGAGACAGAGAATGTGAAGGAGTTGAGAATTTTAAAAATGAAGTATGAAATAAGCAAAAGAGGAAAACAAGTTTCTTACTTATGAACCTTAAGTATTTATGGCTAGAAAACTTACTTTAACTAAAGGTCTCAGTTAAATACAATCTGAGAGAAACAACCAAAAATGCAGCTGGAACTAACGAAAGCATTTGACACTCCCTGCTTTCAGAGATCTTTTCCACAAATCACCAAGAATTATATGCCACCATTCTAACTTTATTTTAATCACAGTTATATAGTTGAATACAGTTAATTCTAAGAAAATTTTGCCCATGGAAATATTTATAATTTCCCTGTATGAACTGTAATTTCCCTTTGTCATTTTAAAATGAAGTCATTATATATTTTTCGGTGATAAAAGAAAATAAAAATGTTAATAATTATTATATTTTAGAACTTCAGTTCTTGAATTAAGTTCCAAAAGGAAATTAAAATCTCGAAAAGTATTATTTGCCAAGTTTTCCTTTGTAGCTACTATTACCTAGAAGGAGCCAAATAGATGACAATTACAGTAGTAACTAGAGAGGAAAAGAACTTTCACTGAATGGATGAGATATTTTACAATTTCTGCATTAGAATAAATATTCTCCCTCAAAGTTACCAAAGAGCAATAAATACTTGTGTCAAGATATTTCTACAGGATGCACAAGCACACAAATATGATTTTTGTTTTGAATTGGCTTTGATGCTAGATTTTCAAGCGATAAAAAAATCAATGTCTTTATAGATTTTAGACTTTATGAAGCATCTAATACATGTTAAAAGCCAAAATGTATGTTCTCCAGTGCAACTTCTAGCTCCTAGAATGCATATTATATAAGACTCTTTCCCATATTAAAAAACACTAAGTCCTGGGCCGGGCGAGATGGCTCACGCCTGTAATCTCAGCACTTTGGGAGGGTGAGGCGAGTGGATCACCTGAGGTCAGGAGTTCAAGATCAGCCTGACCAACATGGTGAAATGCCCGTCTCTACTAAAAATACAAAAATTTGCTGGGGGTGGTGGTGAGCACCTGTAATCCCAACTACTAGGGAGGCTGAGGAAGGAGAACCACTTGCACCCCGGAGGCAGACGTTGCAGTAAGCCGAAATTTGCACCTTTGCACTCCAGACTCCTAGGCGACAGGGCGAGACCCTGTCCCAAAAACAAACAAACAAACAAACAAAAACTAAGTCCTACCCAAATTTCTTTAGCCCAGCAAATACATTATGTATCTTTAAATGTACTGCCTTATGATTACACCTTACTCCAACTTTACCTTACAAATAGATGCATCCCAGGGCATTATATTATCTTGCTGGATTACCCTGCCTCCAATTTCTATGTCCCTCGATGCTCTGAGTCATCACACAGGCCTCTTAGCACGTGTGCAAGCCTAGTGCAGCCAACCACAATGTAGTCACAGCTTGATATCAAATAAATGTAGCTTTACTCAACTACATTAATTACTTATTCACTAGATTATATTCAGTGTTAGTTCAAAACTTATGATCTATCTTCTAAATAAATTTGACATTATTGAGACTAGCAGGATTTCAAAGAGCTTCAGCTTCTGTAAATAGGTCAAAAGTGACATAATATTTTGATAGTTCTCAAAAAAACTGCTTTATAGAGCTCAATGCTAATATTCATGTTTGGGTTCATATATTAGTCTCATTACATAACAGTCAAAACCTATCAGTGTGCCATTATCTATATTAAAATACAGATGAATTCTATACTAAAGTGATAATGACATTTTTCCACTATGTTCTAATTTTGGAATTTTTGATTACTTCTTTGCTCTAGAGGTATATCCTATAATTCTCTCTCCTCTCATTGCTGAACTATGCCCCATAGTATATAACATACTGGTAGTAACACTGTAAGCATTTTTTAAGGTAGCTATTTGATTTTAATATTAATATTTAAATTATTAAAACCAGTACATTGCATAGCATATAATAAGTGCCTGATAAATATTATTTTGAAAAATAATCAAATGAATAAGTCCTCAAATATGTTACAAAGCTCTTATGCTTGTCTTCAAAAAGTTTTTTTTTTTTTTGAGACAGTATCTTTCTCTGTCTCCCAGGCTACAGTGCAGTAGTACAATCTTGGCTCACTGCAACCTCCGCTACCTGGTTCAAGCGATCCTCTCACCTCAGCTTCTCGAGTAGCTGGGACCACAGGTGCATGCCACCATGCTAGGCTCATTTTCTGTAATTTTTGTAAAGACAGGATTACACCATGTTACCCAGACTGGTCTCATACTCCTGGACTCAAGTGATCCTTCCACCATGGCCTCCCAAAGTGCTGGGATTATAAGTGTGAACCACCGCTCCCAGCCTCTTCAAAATTTTAGATTCTGAAGCACTTTCATAAAAAGTCTACCCTTCAACCTGTGTTTCTCATTTGGTTGCATGTTAATTTGTCTGACATAATCTCCTTGGGATCTTTTCTTTCTCCTTACACGTTCTAACATGTCTTCTGAAAGATAATGAAAGAAATGAATGGCACTTAGTAATACAAGTTATACAACTGGCACACATATTTATAAAAAGAATGTGATGGAAGACTTCCAGTTATACCCAGCTATCTTCTTGAAATATCATTTAATTAAAATAAGTGAATATGATACATTCTTGAATTGCTTTAATTTCATCACCTTAAGGTACTTGCACTAAAATAAAGAAAATGTGAATGAAGTAAATGTAGAAAAATAATAGAACATATTATTTTAATTCCATAGTAGAAGAAAACTAAGCATACTAAAAACAAGCAACACTAGACAGCTTTCTCAGCCCTGGCCCTTTAAAGTCCTCTGAAATTTAAAAGAATAGCTTACATGCAAAGAGTAATAGCAAAGGAAAGACCAGAAGGACCTAATGCTTGCAAAATTATTTACATTTGAGACTAACTAATATTTAGGAGACAGATGCAACTTTTTATTCTCCTTATCTCCCCATCTCTAACAGAAAGAAATACTAACCATGTTGGGCAGATTCTAGGACATTAAGGTCAGTAAACATTGAGTGGCCCAGTGATGATATGATAAAAAATAAAATGCAGAAGTATTCCTGTAAGATGCAGAAAACAAATTTGTATACAGTAAAACAGTAGATCCCCGAATACCGAGGTCTTGCCTCCTTTCCCATTCCCCTCCCTATTAACAAATCTAAAATTGTAAAAATAGATGATGACCAAGTGCTGTAATACTTTAACCTGAAAGATGCCCTACTCTGCAGAAGCCACTGATTTAGGGTTTGCTTCCATAAAGCACCAAGAAAGCAAAAGAGAATCTCCTCTTAATTGAAATCTTGACTTCATGGATATTATTTGCAGTGATTGCAGAGTAATAAAATGAAACAAGCAAAAATTGAATTGTTATGCTCATGCTTCCTCAAACCTGGGCAAATGTTTTGCTGCCTGCTCTAGTTAAAAGGGAGGAGTGTGCTCCATTAAATTTATATCTGAATTTTGATCGCAAGTACTTTTTTTATTGAAAATAAAGCAATAAATGTGGTAATATTTGCTTAGAAAACCTCTGTTGATTTATTAAAATTATACAAAAATAAGAGCTGAACAATCTTAGATACAAAATCATAATCACTAATTCAATTTTTGAAAAGTCACTCTGTTCCAATTTTATTTAAAAGCAAACTCAATTGGAGGAACAGAAAATATGATATACAGCATGAGTCTAGATTTCAGTAAGAATTCTGGAAGATTTTCTGTTGCTATCCAAACATACAAGTTGAAAATTAAACTCATTCAGAAGTCATTTCCATTAGACAGTTTTTCATTGCAAGTAAAAGAAATGACTAAAGTGATTTAAATGGTTTATTAGTGACTCTTACCTCCCAATCCTTCTAGAAATAGATGTCCTCCGTTTTGGACAATGCCACAGCTCAGTGTGTTAGGACTTTGTGCAGGCTTCTATGCAGATCTCCCTCCCTCTCTGTCTCTCTGTGTCTCCCTCCCCTGCCCCTTCGCTTCCTCTCTGTTTCTTCTTTACAATCACAAAGTATCTGCCAAAGTCCATACAACATAAAGCTCACAACAACATACAAAAGAAAGGGGAAGAGGGAAGGAAACAAAATTACACAGAAGAGGAAGCAGAGCTTTAGTGTAGGTGCTGTGACAGCCTTGACTGATGCCATGGGGAACTGATGTGATCCCAGAGTTGA
Source organism: Rhinopithecus roxellana (assembly GCF_007565055.1). Lineage (NCBI taxonomy): Eukaryota > Metazoa > Chordata > Mammalia > Primates > Cercopithecidae > Rhinopithecus > Rhinopithecus roxellana. The sequence continues at coordinate 168,130,706 of NC_044552.1, forward strand.
TTGATATGTCTAGGTCTTTATATTCTTTCATTCATCATATATTAGCTGTGTGCATCCCTCTGAGTAAGACAGCTATCTGCAGCACAGAAATCTTCCTACCTGATGGAGCTGGCAGCTAAATAAATAGTTGGAGAGAGACACCATATTTGTGGGTTGGAAGACTTAATATTAAGTATGTAAATTATAAACAAAATAATCTCCTGAATCAACACAGTTGCATTAAAAAATTATAGCAGATATTCTTGTGATACATGGTGAACTTATACTATAATTCATACGAAAATACAAAGGTCCAAGAATAGACAAGTTAATCTTGAAGAAAAAAACAAAGCTCGAAGACTTAAACCACCAAATATCAAGGCCCATTACAAACCACAAAACTAATTAAGCCAGCGTGGAATCAGTGCAAGGGGAGGCAAAGAGGCGCATGAAACAGAGTAGAAAGCGCAGAAACAATCCATTCATGTATATTATCTGAATTTATGACGAAGATTATAATACAGTGCAGTGAAGAATGGAAGGTTTTTCCAGTAAATATTTGCTGTCAATTGGGTAACTATATATGGAAACTGAACCCTGACTCCCACTTCACAATATTGTGTAAATTAAGTCCAAATGGATAGGATATGTAAATATTAGAGGTAAAACAATAAAACTTTTAGAAGAAAACATAAGCACATATCTTCATAACCCAGAAGGAGGCAAAGGTTGGTTTATAAGACAGGACACAAACAATGTTACTCCTGGATATATTTGACTATATTAAGACAAACAACTTCAGTTCATCAAAAGATATCATTAAAAGAATTAAAGACAATCCATAGGATGAAATAAATATGTGCAATACCAATATCCTAGAAAGAGGTTGTTTTCAGAATATACAAAGAATTCTTATAATTAGAAAAAGTTGAAAACAGAAGCTGAGGATGGGATTTAAAAGTATATGGAATATATTTTTCAGAGTATATTCTATACTTTATCATATAATAAAAAGTTACAAACATAAAATCCATACAATTTTTCTTCTTTCAGAGTCAAAATGATTTTTATGTTAATGCTATTTCTTTAACACACTCGTATATTTACTTGTGCTTGCTCCTTTAATTAGCAAAATCTATTTTTTCTCAATATTGATAAAGTCACTTCTTAATGCATGCTGAAGAGATTTTTATATCAAACTTTAGGACACAGCCTAAACTGGAGATTTGTAGTTGAGTTTGCTATTCAGCCTGACATTCACTTTTCTGAATAACCGGGTCAAACAGTGTGTGGTCTGAAAAGCAGAAATAGCAAAACAAACAAACAAAAAAGTAAACGACATTTTAAAACATTATTTGTCATTTATTTAATAGTATTTTATTTCACCACAAATATATGTTAGCCCCCAAATTCAATTTTATTATATTAACATGCTAGGCTCCTTTGGCTTAAATATAAGTTTTGAAAACATTTCAATAAAAAAAGTTATGAGTATTTTAATTAATTTCATTGAAATAGATGTAGAACTAGGTCTGCCAGGATAAGGTAGCTTATGGTGTCTTTGATTTAATAAACATAGGATTTTTAGGTACTATTTTGATCACTAGACAGAGCTTATATAACATTACCAAAATTATAAAAATATGGTGAGAAACAATATAAAATTAATTTGAATAAAGAAATACAGGGAATTTAAATTATAAAAGAAGTTAAATCTCTTGTGTCCGTGATGGGTAAAGATTTTTATTAAAATCCATTTATAAAGACACCAGTGATTTGAATAAGAAGTGAAAACTTCATACATTTCAGGTGACTTGAATGCATAAAATTGGACATCAGAAAATATAAATAGACTTTTATTTTTGTAATAAGAAATATAAAAATTATTGATTATTTGTCAAATAACATTTAGTTTGAGGTCACAAGTATAAAGACATGTGTAAAAATAGTAAAATAAAATGTGAAATACAATATTATTTAAAGTGGAAAGAAGGAGAAACTATATACTACAGCCACAATGAGGACTAAATGTTAAAAATGCTAACCTAGCAAAGAAAAATCTGGTGATCACTCCAGATTGTAGTCTGAATCAGCAAGAATGATAAAAAAGGAAATATACTGCAAGGATTAGAGAAACTGCATGGTAATTCTCTAAGCGTACTATTCATCTAAAGCTTGGCACAGATGCTGAATTTTGAAAAGGACTAGAGTAAAGAAGACTTAGAAAGTGATAAACAAATTCAAGTTATACAGCACAGTGCAAAGAACACTGGAAAGTGAAGACAGGAGCATGTATTCTCAAGTTTACAAGAATGTCACCACCTCACCAGAGGCCATAGTCAAGTCATCTCATTTCTCTCAGCCTCACTGTCCTCATTTGTCAAATGAAAACATTTGCAAAATTATCTCATCATTTTCTTGCTGGTCTTGGATTTTACAGTGAACTGAATTAGTAATAGATGGGCAATTGAGAGACTATTAAAATCCACTCTAGTGGACTTTATGCATGTGTAAAGGTATTTGACAAAAGTGGATTAGCTATTCTCTACATTCGCTAATGACAGAACTGTGGGGGAAATGGGTTTAATCGAAAGTAAAAACAATGTAGGTTAGATTAATGATTTTCAAGCCTCACTACCTTAGAATTAACTGGGGATCTCTTTAAAAATGCAGGCCCTTAGGATTCCATTTCATATGATCTGGAATGTGACCAGGCATCAGTGTGTTTATCTCCCTAAATGTTCCTAATTTTGATCCAGGTGTGGAAACCTCTTAATCAGGCATGATAAAATATTACCTGCCAATGAAGATTGATAGATAATCTTTCTCTGAGCCATTAAATATTAGAAAGTCAATAATTAACTATAAAATGAATACTATAACTGTAATAAATAATATCTATAGAGACTTTAACATATTTACTAGATACTTTTCAGATGCCATAAACACATTAACTTAATTAATCCTCTCAACACTGTTTTCATGTATTTACTTGTATATTCGTGTGTTTAAAGAGGGAGGCACAATCTTAAAGAGTTTATAAATTGGAGAGTTCTGGACCCACACAATGCTATCCTACGTGATTTTACCTTCAGCTGCAGAATTTCATTTGCTTCCAGTTAAATATCATCCTCATGTAGTTATGATTAAAAATAAATTAATGGAAGAATGTCAGTACTTTTACTATACCCTACTTTCTCTCAAAAGCAGTGAATTAATCCAAAATGCCTGTTTACTGACTTCAATATAAAACATGGTTTAGTTTTCCCAAGTTATAATCTACATAACAAAATTAAACTCTTTGAAATGCATACTTTCTTCTGGCAAATATTATCTATATTTTAATTGTGACCACATTACTTCAGATTTCTCATCAAGCTAGGTGTTCTAGAAACTAGAATATAAAATTGCTGTTCTTTTTCAACCTTTCTGTTGAAGTCAGTACTATGACTTTCACTATATCAGAAACTCTCCTCTGTGTTGTTTCATGATATCCCTGTGCTATCGGCATTTTATGACGCTTTGAGATTAAGGTATTTCAAACCTCAGTGACTATATGTTTCCACTGGGATACTGCAAACAGACTTTACAGTCTCCACACACAATGCAGTGTTTAAAATAAAATTCCATAAATTAAGGCTCTCATAAATTACTGGAAATGCTGATGTTGTGAGCAGCTGCTTTGTTGCCTTTGATCCTCATGCTAGGTAGAGTTCATAGGGGATGGCATTTAAACCTGGGCTACCCTTAATTAGCATGAAGGTCCTGTGAAAAGATTATGCCTTGGTAAAGAGCTTATGCCTATTAAAAAATGTCAGACAGAAGATCAATATGTAATCACCACTTGAATATACTAACACTACCTTGAAGAAAATATCAACTGAATCTATTAACTATCTAACACAACTAGGGATCTGGCAGTAGAAGGAGGTTACAAACTGACTTGGAAGCAAGAAAGAAACTCAAGCTTCAGCTTCCAAACCACAAAAAAAAAAAAAAAAAAAAAAAAACGGACGCTGTAAGGGAAAGACTTTTCAAAGGAACACACACTGAAATCACTTAATCCAAGGGGCTTCAGCAATGTAAATTTTGCATTTGAGTCATGAATGCCTAAATGGACATGAACTCACGTTTATTGATTGTTCTAACTGTATATACAGTGAATAGAAAAAGGACAAGAGGAGACACTTTAGGAGTCAGGAGGTAGGCATATACGCAGATGATTTAGGAATGATTCTGAATAATTTGCTGTAGTCACTGTTTTGTTTTGTTCATGTGTTTCCCTTTGGGAATAAGTAATAATCCTTTCAAAGGGTTTTTAAGTCAAAGCCAAAATTTTTACAGCAGTCTACAAAGTTTTATAGAATGTGTCCTCCTTCTTGTCACTTATCATTCTGACATTTCTCCTAATACTTCTTCCTTTACTCTGCCCCAGTATAGCAGACTGAATGTTTATGGTCCCCAAAATTTGTTTATTGAAATACTAACCCTCGTGGTGGTGGCATTAGGAGGTAGGGCCTTTTGGGAGATTATGAGGGCACAACCCTCCTGAACGAGATAGTGCCTTTATGAAAGAGGCCCCAGAGAGCTCATTTGCCCCTTGCACCGTGTCAGAACACAGTGAGAGGGCACCAAAGCAGGCCCTCACCAGACACTGAATCAGCCTGCATCTTGTCCTTCTACTTCTCAGCTTCCAGAACTGTGAGAAGTTAATGTATGTTGTTTCCAGGCCATCCAGTCTATGGTATTTTGTTATAGCAACCAGAATGGACTAAAATGCCCAGTCACACTTGTTGAACACACCAGCCACACTTGCTCTGAAGGGTTTTTGCATCCACTGTTTCCTCTGCCTAGATCGTTCCTCCTTCTCCCCTCTTTGAAGTTTTCACTCAAATATCTTCTCGATGACATCTTCCCAGGCCACTATCTACATTGCAAACCCCTACTAATCACATACAAACTTTGGGTACCCCTCGGCTCTTGGTTATTTTTTTAGCTCTTATCTATCATGTCATCTATGTAAAATATTTATCCGGTTACTTCTGTTTCCTTTCCTCAAATATAATCTTGATTGGGGTAAAGACTTCTTTTTATTGCACAGTGTCATATCACTAGAATCTAGAACAGTGCCGGTCATATATCAGAAGATCAAAAAATGTTTTTTAATGAAAAAATGAAGGAATAAACTTTTGAATTGGACTTTCTTCTTTGTTTACATGAGGGATCTCAAAGAAAGTCAGAGTGAAGGAGAATATGGCCAACTCTGACTAGTTTTGAAGGAGACAAACTTCAAGAGTAAAAAGAATATATAGCAGTATTAACAGGAAAAAGGACGAAGTAAATTTAAACCAAGCCCTGCAATTTTCAAACATCCAACTTGCCCCTAAGACACTTAACAAGTACAAGAAATGTAAACTCAGATTTCCTTCCTTCCTCCCTACCTTCCCATGTTGAAGTCTAAGCCCTAGATCTTATGTTAAACAGTTTCTTTTCCTAAACCCATGCAGAATCTTCAGGTCTGGCCTTTTCCTATATTACCGGAGCTGTGGACACCAGTTACTATTCTTCCAACACTGATTTCTGCAATTTGTTACTTCTGACTTGTCTTAATAATAACTCCATTTGATACAGCTCAGTTCCTAGTCCCTTCCTGGAGTCCCATGTAACAAGGTTTCCATTCATTTTGTACTAGTTTTTATTATGAGTAGGAAAGCCAATTTAAAAGAGAAGTCCCGCCCTTTCTATTTAGTGATGGTTCCGTCCTATGGAAAGAGGAGAGTCCAGTGTATAATGAGAATAGGGAAAGTCACTGTAAATCTAGGGCAAAGACTTTGTCCCCATCTATACCACTGTTTTACTTACAGGTAGAATGTGCTCTTTTTTTCCAGCTTTTCCAGAAGTAAAACTATATTTTATCAGGGCAAGAAAAATATAATTAAATGAACTCTCAAATCTTAACAGTGGAGATGATATCTTAGAAAAATATAAAAGATTTTGGTTTGAATATTATTTTCCTGTCCCTTTTCATGTAAGATACAGACAATCAGCCTGGAAATTCTCCAGGATGGAAAAGGAAAGCCAGCTGGGGGTCTTATCCATATATCCATGACATATACTTTGGTAAATAAAAATTATTTATTATGTACCCTGATAATGTCAGAAAGAAAGTATATATTACTATTTTATTCATAAAATAAATAGCATTTGTTTATGTTTTATTTTAATTTCCAATTATCAATATATAGCATTGGGCCTTGGCTAACATTTACTAATCTCTTACTAAGTGTTAGCGCTTTCTAAAATATATATGTTATTCGATTCAATCCTCATAAAAGATCTGTCATATAGATTATATTATTAAGCTATTTAGAAGACACTAAAATCAACATAGTCCAGGTAATTTACCTAAGACTGCTAAGTGGAGAAACATAATTTGCACTCAAGCAGTCTAAATTACAGAACCCTTAACATACTTACCAGGTTGGTAAATGAAATTACACAAGTGAATAAAAATTTTTTACCTGTTCTTTAGTACATGTATGTTAGGTCACATATCTGTAAGAGCAGACATTTAAATGGAAACTTTGGTTGATTGATAAGGAGCACTTTTCCTGTTTCTGATAGGTACAGTTGTTTTGTAAAACGTGTTTCCAGCCCTGCATCACTACCAGCCTGAGCTAGATCACTATCATGCTGAGCCTGAAATGGACTTAATTCATTTCTTCTACTCTTGCCACAATTTGAGCCATTCTCTACAGAGAATCTAAGGGATCTTACTGACATGAGAACTGAAATCTTGTCTGCCCCTTGCTTAAAACTCTTCAATGGTATACAAACACACCTGGAATCCTACAGTGGCCATAAACCTAACATGAACTGGCCCTTGCTGATTCTTTTACATTCATTTTTGAATCACTTCTCTTCTCCTTCATTAAGCTCCAGTTTTATGGTATTGTCAACTTTTAAATGGCTTTCCTTCATTATGGCCTTGCACAGCTTTCCATCTCCCTAGATGCTCTCTATGGACACCACATCTCTTCACCCTATTTGTTTCCTTCGTGATAATTATAATTCATAATCATTTTGCTTGTTTAGTTATTCTTTTGTTTCCTAACCTAACAACTTCATAGAATAGTGGCAATGTCCACAGATAAGAAAAAAGATCTTATTCACATGAGAATTAAAACTATTCTGGCCTCTTAATAAAGCTCCTCAATGGCATCCAAACACACTTAGAATCCTACCACAGGTAAAATCACAAGTCCATGAGATAAATGACTGTGTCTGTCTATCTTTGCATCATCATGCTCCCAGTACCTATCATGGAGCCTCGCATGTAATAGTAGTTCAGTAATTACTTGTTAATTCTATCATATTGTTCTCCAAGTTAAAATAAAAATGGCTTCCAGATTCACACAAGATGAATTTCATATTCCTCATCCCAGCATTCAAGGTTGAAGTAAGCCCTTGCAGACACTTGATTTCCTTCTCTCCTAAACCTATTCTAAGCACTCTTGTCAACCAACACACCTATGTTACTCAGACACCTCTAACGTGTTCTTATCTTGGCATCTTTACTCATATCATTCTCTTTTGCTTGAATGTCCTCTACCATTTCCAATTGTGCAAATTTCAAGTACATCTGCTCTGGCTTTAGGAAGCCTTCCTTTTTTCCCCATTATTTCCTGCCTCTTCAAAGGAAGATTAATTCAGTCTAATGTATATTTTCTTTGAACTTTGAAATATCCCTTTATATAGAAGAGCTCTTTCAAGCTTGAAGCTAAAGAAAATACTGCCCTACCTTCCTCCATCATTTACTACCTGGGAATCTTTGTTTTGTTTGTCTATATAATGACAATAAAATTTTTTTCAACTTCCTATTTTTTGAAATTAAACTTATAACACATGTAGTGTTGAGGTACCATTGATCACTAAGTTATACTAAGTACTCAGTGTTCATTATTTAAAATAATAGCTGAACTTAAATTGCATTAATTACTACATTTATTTGGCTATATGCTGTAGAGATATAAAGAGATTATAAACTTTCTAAAAATTGAGAAAAATATATTATTCTGATCACTTTCCACCATATCTTGTGTAAAGAAGGTATTCAATTAATATCTGTTGACTTGACTGATTGCATTGATTACAGAACCCTTTTTCAAAATGAAGCTTTGTCTGCAAATGTGTTTCTTTCAGAAACAGGAAGACTATAATTAGCTCTTATTGTGCAGAAAATTCATAAACCTGAATTGCTATGCAGTTCTTTTTCTTCTACCAGTATATGCTGTATATAATGCTTAAAAATAATTAGCAAGTCTTTGGAGGTAATCAGCTTTACTTCATACTCTATCTAAAATATTTTAAACAGCATTTTACTGAGTCTTGTGGTTGGAATTCTGCATGATGTTAGTCCTCACTGGAAGCAAATATCTAATGTTCTTTCATTTAGAACAGTGACTCTCACATGCCATAGGCTGACTAAATTAGAATCATCTGTGGTGATTATTAACATCACAGTTTGCTGAAATCCATGCCCGACTCACTCATCAGAATCTCTGGGGATGAAAGGCCGGGAAATTACACTTTATACAAATACCTCAGAAGATTGTGATGTGTAGCTAGATATAAGAAGCTTTCCTCTAAAACACAGCAGTTAATTTGAATCATGATGTACAAAACAATGAGCAGTAAAGTTTTCTACCAACTATAATTTCTATTATAATAGCTCTCAAATGAGAAAAGTTTCAAGCTTTGGATTTTACTTTCACGTAGGTGCCTAAATGCTTCTCCAGTACATTATTTCTTACTGCAAAAATACATGATAAATTTAAACTTATACTTTCCCATTTTTAATTTAAAAATCATTTTAAATGGACTCATGGAGCTGTAAAATTAAGAAGTATGTTATTTATAGAAATGAATGCCTGTCATTACAGAATAAGCATCAATGAAGTAAAAAAAATGCAACAGTCTGTCATGTTTAAGAATCTGATAGCAGTAGCAGCTTTGAAATATATATCGATTTTATTGCTGAGTAGTATAATCATGTTACAATTTTTATGACATACCACATTTTGTTTATCTACTCATCAGTTGAGGGACATCTGGATTGTTTCCACTCTTTGGCTATTATGAATAATGCTGTTATGAATATTAAAGTAAAAGTCTTTTGTGTGGACATATGTTTTCATCTCTTTTCAGTAGATACATAGGAGTAAAATTGCTGGTTCATATGGGAATTCTATGTATTTAAGGTTTCAGAAATGTCAAAATTTGTTTATGCAAAGTAGCTTCACCATTTTACATTCCCACCAGGAATGTATGAAGGTACCTGTTTCTCTACATCCTTGCCAACACTTGTTATTACATTTTACATTAATGAATATCAAAACCATTGATCTAAACAAATGAGGCTAAGTGGTAAGCAAAATACCACATATTGTAAGAATCCTGTGTATGAAATATTCAGAGAAGACAAATTCATAGAGGCAGAATGTAAATTAGTGGTTGCCTGGAAGTGGAAATAGTGATTGACTGCAAATGGTAATGAGGAATCCAGAATAATAAAAATGTTTTAAAAAATTGGATTGCAATGATAATGTCAAACTCTAATAATTTACTGCAAATTTATGAGTTGTATAATATATTAATAATAACCAGCTAATGACATCTATATGTATGTGTATATGTAGATATGGTGTGCATGAGTGTGTGTGTAAATATATATATTCAGATCTGTATTTTCAAAACCTCTATTCTAATTATCAAGGAACAGATATCTACTAAACTGGATATAGAAAATGAATATGAGAGAGCTCATGCAATTATCAATTTAGTGGCTATGTCAATTATTAATTTTCCTGTGGTTTCTGAAGTACAGTACAGTATGCCCTTTGTATCCATGGGTTTCACAACTATGGATTCAAACAACTACTGATTAAAAAAATTCAGAAAGAAACAATAAAAATAATACAAATTCAGAATAATACAAAATAGTATAATACAATATTATAATAATTATAATGTAATACAATAATATAATAATTATAATACAAAATAATACAGTTATACTGTACTTATATAACACTTTCATTGTGTTTAGGCATTATAAGTAAACTAGATATGATTTAAAGTATATGGGAAAATGTGCATAACTTATATGTAAATACTACACCACTTTATGTAAAGAATTTGAGCATCCTCAGATTTTGGTATCCACATAAGGTCATGTAACTAATCCCCTATAGTTTCTGAGGAACAATTTTAGGCAGTCCTTTCTTGAAGAATGTATAAAAGACAGCAGGGAATGTCCAGGAAAAGCATCTTGCACAAAAATATGTACACATATGGAATATATATTTTTTATATACCATTTTTAAATTAATACTCCATTTTCTATTGTAATTTCTTTCCTAACTCATGAATTATTTATAAGGATATTTTTACCATCTAAGTGTGTAGGTGTTATTGGTATTATGTTGTTAATTTCAATCTTGTAGTTTTGTTATTTATTAATTTATTTTTAAATTTCAACTGTTTTAGATACTATGGGTACATGTGCAGGTTTGTTACATAAGAATATCGCATGATACTGAGGTTTGGGGCACAGATCCTGTCACCCAGGCAGTGCACATAGTACCTGATAGGTAGTTTTTCAGCCCTCATGCCCCTCCTTCACTCCTCTAGCAGTCTACAGTATCAGTTGTTCTCATATTTATGTCCATGTGTGCTCAATGTTTAGCTCCCACTAATTTCAACATTGTAATTTTAATGTTGTAGTTTTAGTCTGTTTTATATACACTCTTTAAAACTTTCCATGATCTGTCTGATTGCTCTAGAATTAGGTAACATTATTTTTTCATAAGCAGTTAAAAAAATGATCTAAATCTTTTGTATCTGCAATTCTTGGTGGTTTTCTAATTTTGACAGCTGTGAACAAGACCTATAAAAATATTGCATGAATTTTTGTAAAAATTTTGCATGAATATTTAAATTTTCATATCTTTTAAATAAACACTTAGAAGTGGGATTACTAGCCATTATGGTACATCTATGTTTAACTTTAGAGGAAAATGTCAAAGTGTTTTTCAATAGGGTATGCCATTTTCATATTCCTACCAGCAACATTTTAGAATGTGAGTTGCTCTGCATCAACAACATCTTGTATGGTCATTTGGCTGTTTTAGCCAGGCTAGTACATGTGTAGTGCTGTCTGTGGTGGTTTAATTTACATTTCCCTAATCACTGTTACATTCAGTTTTTCCCCCACATATTTACTCTAATGTATATGATTTCTCAGTAAACTGTCTGTTCAAATCCTTTTCCCAGTTTTTACTTAAGTGTCTTGTTTTCTTATTATTGGTTTTTGGGAACTTTGTAATGTATTCAAGGCTTATGTTTATATATTCTCAATAAATGTCTTTATCACATATATGTATTATAAAATTATTGCAAATAATTTTCTCAGTCTGTGGCTAATCTTGCTTCCCTTTCATTATCCTTGCATTTCCTTCAAACAGTGGAAGTTTTACATTTTGATAAAGTATAATTTAATACATGTAATGGATCATGAATTTTATGACATAATGAAGAAATCTTCTACCCAAAACACAAATATGTACCCCTGTGTTATCTTCCAGAAGTTTTACACTTTCGGGTTCACAACGAAGTCCATGATTGATTTGGAGATCTGTTTTTTTTGTTTGTTTTTTTTTTTTTTTTTTTTTTTGGTAGGGAAATTTCTTGGATTAGGGTCTTTTGAGTGCATATGGTTGTACAATTGTTACAGCAATTGTTGAAAAGATTGCTTTTCCCTTGACTGGCCTTTGCATCTTTCCAAAATAAATGGACCATGTAAGTGTGGGTGTAGTTCTAATACACTATTCTGTTTCGTGGATATACTTTTTCCAATTTTCACTAATAACACAATGTCTTAAACCTTGTACCTCTATAATAAATTATGAATTCAAATAATGTGAGTCTTTTAAATTTGTTCTTTTTCAAGAGTTTTTACTTTTCTAGTTGCTTTGAATTTTTTTTATAAATTTTAGATCTAGCATGGCAATTTGTATGAAAACCTTAATATTTTGATTGAGATGATATTGATTCTATATATTAATTAAGGACATTTGGCAATATTAAAATATTTTGTGTTTAGATCTGTTAACATAGTATATTTCTCAATTTATTGAGATTTTATTTCTTTCATCAGTATATTATAGTTTCCAGCATAAAGATCACGCACATATATTGCTAGATCTCTGAGTATTTTCTAATTCTTTATGCTACTATAAAAGGTGTGTTTTTACATTTTAATTTCCAATTTTTCACTGCTATCTATGAAAAACAACTGACTTTGTCTGTGCAACCTACGACCTTGTTAAATTCCATTATTAGTTTTAGTTACTTCTAAGGTAGATTCTTTAGAATTTGTAGATGGACAATAATGTCATCTCTGAAGAGATCCAGGTTTACATCTCGCTTTCCAATATGTATGTCTTCTATTTCTATCGTCTTTTTTTCACTGGGCAGGACCTCTAGTGTGCTATTCAAGAGAAGAAGTAAGAATAGATATTGTAGAAAACTATATTTTCCACTTATGTTTTTAGCTATAGGCTTTCTTTGGTTTCTCTTATAAGTTTGAAAGTGTTTCTAATCCTAGTTTTGTATAACTATTTTAATAATGAAATTATAATAAGTATTTTTCTGTGAATTTTCTGACAATATCAGATTATTTTTCTTCTTTAGTTTATTAATATGGTGAATTACATTGATTGCCAAATATTGAAGAAGACTCATATTTCTAGGATAAGTTCCACTGTTCATTATATATGTTTATATACGTATATACTGCCAGATTAAATTTACTGCAATTTGGGTGGCAGTTTTGCCTCTGTTTATGGGGAGTATTATTTTATGGTTTTCTTTTCTTGTAGTGTCACTTTCTGTTTTGATATCAAGGTAAGGCTAGCCTTATAAAATGATTAGAAGTACTCACTTCCCTACTGTTTTCGCTTCTTTTTTCTTTCTTTTTTATTTTATTTATTTATTTATTTATTTTTTTGAGACAGAATCTCACTCTGTTGCCCAGGTTGGAGTGCAGTGGTGCGATCTCGGCTCACTGCAACTCTTGCTTCCCGGGGTCAAGCGATTCTCCTGTCTCAGCCTCCCTCATAGCTAGGACTACAGATGCACCAACATGCCGAGCTAATTTTTGTATTTTTAGTAGAGATGGAGTTTCGCCATGTTGACCAGGCTGTTCTCGAACTCCTGACCTCAGGTGATCCACCTGCCTCGGCCTCTCAAAATGCTGGGATTACAGGCACGAGCCACTGCACAAGTTGTTCCTTTCTTTTTTTTTTTTTTTTTTTTTTTTAGACAAAATTTCACTCTGTCTCCCAGGCTGGACTGCAGTGGCAGTGGCAGTGGCACAACCTGGGCTCACCGCAACCTCTGCCTCCCAGGTTCAAGTGATTCTCCTGCCTCAGCCTCCTGAGTAGCTAGGATTACAGGCGCCCAACACTATGCCCCCAGCCGACTAATATTTGAGGTTTTAGTAGAGACGGGTTTCACCATGTTGGCCAAGTTGGTCTCAAATTCCTGACCTCAGGTGATCCGCTCGCCTCGGCCTCCCAAAGCGCTGGGATTACAGGCATGAGCCACCGCACCTGGCATTCTCTACTTTTTCTAGAGGAGTTTGTGTAGAATTTGTATTCTTTTCCTTTAATGTTTCATAGCATTTACCTGTGAAGATACCTGGTTAATATATTTTGACTATGAATACAAATTCTTTAATAATTAATAATTATAGAACTATTCAGGTTAGCTATTTTATTTGAGTAAGCTTTGGTATCTTTGGGGTCTTTCAAGAAATGTATCCATTTCACTTAAATTATTGAATTTATGACCATAATATTGTTTGCAATAAACATTCATTTTACTTTTATTCTCCGTAGAATATTTAGTGATATTCTCTTTTACATTCCTGTTTTGGCCATATGTGTTTTCTCTATGTTTCCTTGTTCAGTATGACTAGAAGTTTAATAATTTTATTGATCTTGTCAAAGAACCAGCTTTTACTTTTATTGATTTTTGTTTTCATTTTCAGTTCCACTGATTTTTACTCCTATATTTTTATCCTCCTGTTGTTAGGGTTTAGTGTCTCCTCTTCATGTGTTTTCCTAAGATAGAAGCTAGATAATTAATTTTAGACCTTTATTTTTCTTCTAATGTAAGCATTTAATAAAGTAAATTTGTTTTTAAGTACTGTTTTAGTTGCGCGTATTGTTTCATTCAATTCAAATTGTTGCACTTTTTTAATATGACACTTAGAATTGTTATACATCTTTGTGAATTGATCTCTTTATCATTATGTATTGTTCTTGTTTGTTAACACTTTTTCTGCAGTGTGCTTTGCAAACATTAATAGAGCTAAACATGCTTTTTTAAAAAAATTTTTTTTGAGACAGAGTCTTTCTCTTGTCACCCATGCTGGAGTGCAATGGCAAAATCTTGGCTCACTGCAACCTCTGCCTTCTGGGTTCTAGTAATTCTCCTGCCTCAGTCTCCCAAGTAGCTGGGATTACAGGCATGTGCCACCATGCCCAGCTAATTTCTTGTGTTTTTAGTAAAGACGGGGTCTCATCATGTTGGCGAGACTGGTCCTGACCTCGTGATCCACCTGCCTCCGCCTCCCAAAGTGCTGTAATTACAGGCATTAGCCACCACACCTGGCAACATGCTTTATTTGAAACAGTGTTTGCATAATGTATCTTTTTTTAATCCTTCAAAATATCTTTTTGTTTTGTTTTAATTTTTTTTATTATTATACTTTAAGTTCTAGGGTACATGTGCATAACATGCAGGTTTGTTACATATGTATACTTGTGCTATGTTGGTGTGCTGCACCCATCAACTCTTTAACATTAGCTTCTTACAAAGATTATATGGTTGAACATAATTTTTATTGGATTATTCTGTTGTTATATTTGCTGTTTTAAAATCATGTACGTGTAATTAATTACATGGAAGGAAAAAAACCTATCATCTTGCCAGTCATTTTGATTTGTTCCATCTAAGACTTACTCCTTTTTTCCTCTTTTCTGCTTGATTTTGGACTTTGAAATATTTTAGCCTATTTATTTTCAATATTGACTTATTATTTGCACCTTTAAATGATAAACTGTTATCTGAGAACTTAAACACCTTTAATTTAAACGATTTACCATCCAATAACATTGTGCTGCTTTACGTTGTTTTTCTTGTGAGCACCTGGTAGACAGCCATAAAGAAAAGCCTATAAGTAGTTGTTTATCATGTAAATTTATTTATTTATTTATTTATTTATTTATTTATTTATTATTTTTTATTTTTTTTTTTTTTTTGAGACGAAGTCTTGCTCTGTCGCCCAGGCTGGAGTGCAGTGGCCGGATCTCAGCTCACTGCAAGCTCTGCCTCCCGGGTTTACGCCATTCTCCTGCCTCAGCCTCCCGAGTAGCTGGGACTACAGGCGCCCGCCACCTCGCCCGGCTAGTTTTTTTTTTTTTTTGTATTTTTTAGTAGAGACGGAGTTTCACCGTGTTAGCCAGGATGGTCTCGATCTCCTGACCTCGTGATCCGCCCGTCTCGGCCTCCCAAAGTGCTGGGATTACAGGCTTGAGCCACCGCGCCCGGCCACCATGTATCTTTAACTTTAAGGAATTCTGTATTCTCATGCTATACCACGTTTGGCTTTTAAAAAATTCAGCTGAAATTTGTTATTCACTTGTATGATGATTAATGTCAGCTTTTTGTTTTTTTCTTTCTTTCTGTTCTGTTTTCTTTCTTTCTTTAGTCTGTCACAGGTGAGCCATTGTTCATTGATCCATCTCTTCTTAGATTTCAGTCTAGTTGCTTGCCCTGAGACCTCCTCTATGCTGAGTTAAAGAAAAATTATGATATTGTAAATTCTCAAGCTTTTCTGGTAGTTAGGATGAGGTGATGCTCTTTCAACTTTACATATCCTAGCTAGAAGACAGAAATCATGAATTTTTAAATTCCTGCTTACCTGGTCACTTTTTACAACTTGTCTATTTTAATTTAAAAAACAGTTTGAGTCCTAGGATGATATTATTTCAACCAGACAGTAGTTTCGTTTGATTTTCCAAGTCATTGGAAACATTATCTTTTTACACGACTTTAATACTATTTTTGGAATGGAGACCTTCTGGCCTACTCAGATGTTATAAAGCTCAGCAACATTCTATGCAAGATATTAATTTACTTCTGCATGAGTTTCCCCCGCCCCAACCGCCATGTTGTGTAAGCTTAAGCGTTTTTCTCCTGTCTCATCTTATTTGTAAAATAAAAGCTACAAGCCTCCAGGTTCAGCAGATTCTTTCAGGATGGGCTCCAGGATTTAACACTCTCGTACCTCTATAAGTGTGGCTTTGGATTCATTTTTGATCTCTTCTAGAAACCATACTAACATATAAACCTAAAGCAAATATAAAGGAAATTCACAGTGTATCCCATGTACCCACCACCTAAATTCTACTACAAACAATTTAGTAATCATTTCTATATCTAATCATTTCTTTGTTCATCCATCTTATTTTTAATGCATTTAAAATTAAATTTTTCACATCTCTAAAATTCCCACTTAAGTCTATCAGCATGCATATCACTAAACAGAACTCAATTCGTAGACATGAAGTGAAGCGTGACCTGTTTATAAGGTAGTGCATTGGATCACCAAACAATAAAGTTGAAAGTAGTTTGGTGATACTATTTAGATATTCAGATACTTTTGGACAAAGCCAAAGTACTCAGATTTTATGCAATAGGTGAGAATCAATGTAAGTTTGATGTATGTGTGTGTACAGGGAAAATGTGGGGTATTACAGAGTGAAAGCATTACTTTAAGATTAACTTGGACCAGGCGTGATGGCTCACGCCTGTTATCCCAGCACTTGGGGAGGCCGAGGCGGGTGGATCACGAAGTCAGGAGATAGAGACCATCCTGGCTAACATGGTGAAACCCTGTCTCTACTAAAAGTACAAAAAAAAAAAAAAAAAAAAAATAAGCCCGGTGTGGTGGCGGGCACCTGTATTCCCAGCTACTCAGAAGGCTGAGGTGGGAGAATGATGGGAACCCAGGAGGTGGAACTTGCAGTGAGCCGAGATCACACCACGGCACTCCAGCTTGGGCAACAGAGCAAGACTCCAAAAAAAAAAAAAAAAAAGAAAAGAAAAGAAAAGAAAAAAAAGATTAACTGGACAATTCTTCATGTGGCGGAAATTCTGTAATAGAGGCTGAAAGGAGAAGGCAGTCGTTCAAACTTGATGGGAGAGAAGTCTTGGCCATGGTTAAGACTGTGGGAAGAGAGAGGAATGGATGGAGGTATAAAGTATTAAATGAAAAGGATAGCGAAGGTATTTAGTAACTGACAGCATAAATGTATGAGTGATGACAAACAGCCTTAGTTAATGAAATATAGTATCTCCTGGGTGGGTATAATAAAATCTTAAGTTTTAAATCAATTAAATAAATTGTCCAGTTCATGTAGACAGACACAAATAATATAAAATCATATGGACATGCAAAGGTGATTAATTTCACACCTGCTTGTTTTCCAGATAAAGTGATCATTGAGGGTATTATTTTGAGGAATGTAATCTGTTAATCTAAAATTGAATATATCCTTTAGAGGTATCTTTTACCTTTCTTGTTAGTTGTGATTCCTTTGTTTTGTTTTGTTATTTTACTTTCTATTGTCAATCCTCTGGGGTTTATCTCAACACCTGCCATGCTCATTGAAAGCTATTTTCCTGCTTAGCATATCTTATTTTAATATATGAACATCTGCTAAAGGGTTGCTTTAGAAATCCTCCATTTGCAGAGTTCATCTGCTTTTAATATTTTACTTTCTAACTTTACATTATCCTGCTGAGTTATAGGACAGTCATATTTTAGCTTAAGAAACAATTACTTCTTATGAATCTTTAATATTCAAGCTGATAATCAACAGGATTTATTGGGTACCTATTATATGCTCAATATTTAGATGGCCCTGAGGATGAGAAAGATATATGATTTTCTTCCTTATCCTGGAGGAGTTTACAAACTAGTTGGGAAAAAATAAAAACACGTAACACAAGCAAAGTGAACAATGCAAGGTATTGCATCATTTAAAAGTTTATTGTATGGTGTACTGTATGGCATTACTGAGGGCAAAACAGAGGACTGAAGGACAAAAACAAGGTTTCATGGGGATGTAGCTTGAATAAAGATACAGGCTTTGGGAAGAGAAAAGTTAAATTACACAGGATTACAGCCAAGGGAAATACAAAGTGTGTCATCTCAGGATAGTATTACAGAATTGCTTAATTTTTATTGCTATTTGTCCCATGTTATTCTTCACTTCTTTTTTAGATTAATATTATATATAATATTGTGTATATATATTTGTATATCATTATTACATACACACACCTACACACAAATTTCCCTAATTAAATTATATACTTGAAATGTTTGTGATCTTCCAGCCTTAATTAATAACAACTTGATTTCTTAAAAATTGGAGAGGCTATGTCTCCTGGGGGTCCTATTGAACAATTTTATGCTGCTGGAAAAAATGTCTCATAACCTTTTTACAACTGTTATCTTATTGGTTTTATTTGTAGGAGTTAAGAAAGAAATTTTAGGGCCCCTAAATCTAAGCCTCATTTTCCTTTCACCCTGCTAATTAAATTTTAGCCCATAGATTGTTCATAATTTTAATACAAAACAATTTCTCTCTTTATTTACTAACTTCCCAAACAAAAAATTAAATACATGAATTTCAAAAGTATAGAATATAAATCTATCTTTTATTGATGAATCAATTTGTTTCTCTTCTTGATGCTATTTAGTTTCATGCTATTCAACGTAATAGGGCTATTACGTTAAGCAGTCATGTATTAGTCTAAGTAAGCCAATGCCATGGCATTTTTTTATATAGCCAATAATTTAATATTTACATGTATCAGAGCTGATATTTAAGTAGAAGTTTATATTGACTTATTTAATACAAAGGAAAAATTGATTTTAAGAGGCTAATAATTTCTTGTTTATCCAAAGGTTAAATTTTAAAGTATATTTTTAAATTAAAAATAATAATATTGTCACTGATAGGCAGCCAAAGAAAAATATGCATTTTATTCCTAAGCTAGGGCTTCTGAAATACAGAGTACTCCCATATTCCAATGCTCCATGTAAATCCTGATTCCTGGTGCCCAGAATGGTACGAAGTATGTTCAAGACCCAAAGTTGCAGAAAAAAATGAAGAAACAAAAACAGTCAATTCTGCTACACACACTTTCTTCCTCCCTAATTTCATAAAGCTGTCATTTAGAGCAACTCTAAAACTTGAGGCTATAATTTAAGAGGGACATCATTCATCCAGTAAGAGAATGATATACTTGTCTTCTATTCACTGGGAATTATTCTACAATGAATTCCCAATGGCATGTTGTAAATATGTGTACATTTCCTAACCTTCAGAAATGCAGTTTGAAAGCCGAAACACAGACCTCATCAAGAACAGTCTGCTGACTTCCCAGATAGGTTTTACAATGGAGTGGTGTCATAAACTCACCACAATTCTGTATCTTGACATACGAAAGCACAGAAACTTGATTTCACCAGTGTAACAAAGCTAATCAACTTTTCAACAAATTATTCATGTCAGCTGTTCTCAACAGTGTAATCCAGAATTAGAGTTCATTAATTTGCAATGGGAATTATGTCTTTTTAGTGAGTAGAATTTGCATATGTTTAATTCAGGTTAATCTCTTTCTGGAACAAATTAAAAATAAAAAATGTGTTTACTAAACCTAAAATTGGGGGGGGGGGAGAAATAGATGCAGGTAGTCTAAGGACATTTTAATCAGAATCTCTCAGCTGGTCTGCCATAGCACATTTGGAATATTGTGACCCCTTCATAGATATAGCATCAAAATTTAATCATCATATGCAATGCAACCTACAGAAAGCATGTATTTTGACTTGGCAACCGTAGGCAGAGGGAATGTATAGCTTAGCAGACCTCTGTGATGAACCAAGTATAATTTACTGAAGTAAAGGCTTATTAAGGTTCATGTAACCTGCCCCCTCCAAAAAAAAAAAAAAAAATAGCTTACGTATTACAAGTTGATACAAATTAGCCTCACGAACATAGGTCCTGAAAGAACTCCAAATAAGTAGTACAATAAATGTAAATTCTATGTAACTAACTGAAACGTACCATCCAAACTGCACAACTCAGAAGCATTCCGCAAAGAAAAATGTTTTGTGTCACTGATTTATGTCATAAAAGTACCTCATGGTTATACTTGTTCTCAAATCTTTCCTTTCTTGATATTCTATTCTCCATTAATTTCCACGATCTCAGTTCAGTAAACTGTTTGAGAGCAAGGACCGTGTCTTTATATTCAGTGCTTAGCACATTGCTCAACTCAAAATATGATCTTAATATAGTAATATTGGATAAATGAATAAAATCATGTCCTTCACCATATAAGCTTGATTCTTCTCGTCTTATATTCTCTAATTTTTGTGAATAGGACAAATATCTACAACCACTTCTAAAACATGGCACACGGAAGTCATGGATGACTTCAGTATCCACACTGAATTACTTGCTAAATTCTGAGTTTGCATTTTAAGTACCTCAAATTTGTTCTTTCATCTTTGAAACTATATTGTTACTACAGTCTTGGTTCATTGCTAAATCATTGTTTTTTCCACAAATTATAGACATAACCGAATTAACCTAAAATTGAGTGTGACTGCGTGTTGTTCTGGTAACAGAGGGAATTTATAGCAGAAGAAGTTTATAGACAGACATAGTGATAGTCTCTTTCTACACACACCCACACACACACACACATTTACAAATATATGTGTACACAAACCTAAATATTAGTCTGTGTTTCTGAATATTTTCTAAATATAATCTACGAGTTTCCTAATTTTAGTTGTGGTGAAGGCTCAGGAATAGTCAAGAAACTTTTCTTTATGTGTGCTGGTCCTACATTCCCTCTAATCCATCTTGCCTATTTCTCCCTTCTATTCTGTACTCCACATCCGTATGGCAGCATCAGAAACAATAGGCTAATTGCAGAGACTTTCTGAAAATGTCTCATGCCTAGTTCTTATAATATGGACACTTCGTATCTTGAATATAATTTCTGATCCGCTGTATTTTATGGCTTTCGTTGTTCTTTTCCTACTTTGCTACTTCACCTGCAGCAAGTTATTATCTCAAGACATGCAAAATCCACCTTGAATTCAAAGGTACTCTGCAAATTCCTGTTGCCTTTAAGTAACTGTTTCAAATATCCTTTGTTCTGAAGGTAAAATGGAAAGAATATTAAAATTTCTCTTGAGCTTAGGGGGAGAAATTATCTTCCAAGTTGAACATGCCTTAATAAAATTTGTCACCGTTCCTAAATGTATTTTTTGTCTTTTCTTGTACTTTTTTTCTTTTTCACCAT
The DNA here is from genome assembly GCF_007565055.1 of Rhinopithecus roxellana. Lineage (NCBI taxonomy): Eukaryota > Metazoa > Chordata > Mammalia > Primates > Cercopithecidae > Rhinopithecus > Rhinopithecus roxellana. Next base: position 168,152,210 of record NC_044552.1, read on the forward strand.
TAGAAACCCAGCATTCCTATCACAGTTCATATTTCCTACATAAAGTAAGTAGTAGTAAGTGTTTTGAAGGGAGTTTTAAAGAGGAGCTCTTTGCATTGGAGTTAAAGCCTTAATTTATTGCTTAAATGTTATTTAATATAAATCACATTGGGTACTCATCTGAGTGCTCAGCCTTCCATTTGTTCATGTTATCCTCCTTTACAAATACTATTTGTGTATTTGTGTGTGTAATCAAAATTTGTCTGTATTAGAGGTGTTTACAGATGACGACAGGTAAAGATATCTCTGCTCTTTAAAAGTACCAAGCAAATTGCAGTCCCTGATGATTCCCTGACCCAGGTATAATCATAATTCACATTTGCATGTCCTTTCTTTCAGGTCCTTTTCTCAACATATCCCCTCTCTCACCCGTAAAAATTACCAAATTGATGCACCTGTGGAGTCACTGTATTTACTCTGATGAGGTGTTTTTTAGCTATGTAGACATTTTCTATGAATATCTTATTAACTGCCTTTGTCTCCTTTCATCTATTTATTAAAATATGAATACTTGGATATCTGGATATTTTAGTGTAAAAACTGAGAGAATTGAGTAGATCAACCCAATTATCCCAATGATTGAATGAAAATTTTAGTCTTTTATTTGATTTCATAGATATTTGCTGAATAATAGTGTCAGTCACATTGAAATGCTAAAATGGACCCCAGGCTCAAAAGTCCATTTTCTGTAGCTGCAATATTAAAAATGAAATGCAGTTACAGGAAATGGAGGTTGGAAATAATTTTCCCCTAGTATTGCATGTTCCCATATTTGTCTGAAATTCAATATTTTGGGGAGTAGAAGGTCGACAGAATGAAGGAAAAGGAACCAAAATATATATAAATGCAAATTACCTAAACAGAAATCAATACTTATGAATGAGAAAGGGCTGGCTACTATTTATTAAACCAGCACATTATTATGCATAAAAACTATATGGATATGAATATGTGATATATATATACACACACATATATATGGATATGAATATGTGATATATATATACACACATATATATGGATATGAATATGTGATATATATATATATATACAAAATGTGTAATACCTGTCAAGCTGTATTGTTAATATGCAGAAAATGTTTCCATGATTCTATTATGTTGTCTGAAAAATAGGAATACTCAAGAACTATTATACCAGACCTCAATAAAAAGTGCCAAGACATTGAAACATGAGAGACAATAATAGGCGCAGAGACAGAAGAAGACATTAGAGGAACCACAGGTAGCTTGGTATATAGATGACAGTATTGGACTGAGAGTGATGAGAATAAAGTGTAATGTTAAGTCAGAGCCATAAAACCAAGGACCAGAAAATCTGGACTTGATCCTGAGAATCATGCAGCACCTTTCAAAGCATTTCAAAATCAAATGACATGACCCAACTTTTGTTTATGAATGGTCTTCTGACTGAACGGAGAAAAATGGATTTGAAGAGGTAAACCTAGAGGGAGGTGTTGCCATTGTCTGGCAGAGAGGGGGTGATGCCCTGAACTGGGACAGCGGGATTGAAATCCAGTGTGGAACAGTTCAGCTGGATTGAATTCCACCTCTGCCCTGTTTTTTTTTGTTTAGTTTGTGATTTTGGTAACTTACTTATTCCTCTATATCTTAATTCCTTCATTTGTAAAATAGAAGCAACAGTAGTATCTACCTAGTGGTATATGTTTGGACATATACCACAATGTCCAAACATAGGAAATGTTTGACAACTGGCAATCTGAGGGGGAAAAACAAAAGGTTTACTTTGTAGTGTTCATTAATTCTCATGGTATAAATAATACCAGCATCTTCAAATTCAAACTACCAACATGGTGCCAACCAATTTACAAAATTCCTGAAAATTTAACTACTGGCTCTGGTAATCCAGTACAAGCTGCCCATCTGTATAACTACCTCATAAGACTATTGTTAGGATTGAATGTGCAAATACATGCAAGAACTTAGTACTATGCCTAGTACATTCTATAAGCTTATTATGCTAGGTATTATCATATTGGTTCTGATCACTTTTATCCCCAGTTCTGATTATCATTATATAAACAAACACAGTTTGGTTGCTCTATTTATTTATTTATTTTTTTAGAAAAGCCTCCTGCTATATACATTTCTAAGTAGACAGTATTCATAAAATATCTACAGCTTCTATGGTCTCACAAAGTTGCATACTTTTATTGAAATGAATTTTTGGAAACTATTTCTGATTATTTAGGATAATTATTTCATTTTTCTCATTAGGCTTATTGAACTTAATCAAGGTATCAGAGAAAATTCAACAATGAATTCTTATGAGGCCTTTTTCTAAGTGTCTCTTTTTTACTTTTCTTTTTTTTTTGAAAGAGAGTCTCACTCTGTCACCCAGTCTGGAACGCAGTGGTGAAATCACAGCTCATTAGGCGTGCGCGCATGCACGCACACACACACACACACACACACACACACACACACTGACCTAAAAAGTTTGCCTAATATTACTTTACATTTACAAATTCAATTTATTTCCCCCTGCAGAAGTTTATATATCTTTTGCTATCATTAGAATCCAATGAGCTACTTGTTGTCCCTCCCAAGATCTTAGTTTACTCTGAGTGATGGAAACAATCTATAAATTGAAGGTGCCATCTCCGCATATCAATGGCCAATAAAGCCTCTAGGATGTGGAACCCATTCACCAGAATACAATTAATTGGTGTTGTTTTGACACTTGTTTTTAGGGAAAAGAGACAAATCTCAAGAGACAGTAAGAAGAGGTATAATCAGTTTGATTGAATAGTCTTAATTTATAGGGGTATAAACATGGAACAATTTTATTTTTCCAAAAACTTCCACTAACTCTGATCTGTAATCCACCTCTCACCCTTTTTCTGCTGAAGGGCAGTCATCTTTAGCGACTCTTCAGTTTGAATCTATAAACCTATACATTTTTTCTGTTACCTTCAATTATTTAAAATGCCATTCTTGCTCTTAAGGCTTCATCCTCTTCCTTTTAAAACTAAGTATCACAATGACTGTTTAAGCCCCAGAAAACCTTTGGCATTGTTTCCCAGAAGCATGGAAAGTCTGCATAGCTTTGCCATGCTGCTTTTGACTCATCTTACCTTTGTTATTTGTTCCAGTCCCTTTCTCTTATGACCTAACAGAGTTCAGCATATTGGACTCAGTGACTTTCATGCAAGAGACAGTAACCCACTAGTCTCTGAGTTAAAAAGGAGAGAGTGGTTGACTATTGCCAAGTTTATAAGAATAATCTATCTCTTCTGAAGACAAGAAATAGAGAAACATTGCCCTTTAAAAATCCCTACTTTTGGAAATGGTCACCTAATCATTTTGTTTTTTCTGGCTCCAGCAGCTCCCAAGAATAGCAAACCAAGAACAAAGCCCACTGAGAAATTTTCCCTAGAGAAATCAGTAGTTTTATTAACAATGACATAATGGCTTTGCAATTTATTTGAAATTCTTATCCACCTTTAATAAAAAAAAATTCATCGATAATATAGGTAACTTAAGTTATCTTGGAATCAATATACATTCAGCTATAATATTGAGAGCAATAAGTGTGAGGATATATAGTATCCTTAGTCATCAAAGAGAGATTAACATATATTTATTAAAATTTATCATTAAGGTCAAGGTAGAAAAAATTAAGAAAAAGTTTCAGTAAATGTTAAAAATCAAAATGATGTTTTGTTAGTCATCATAGTCCATACGTTCCAATTAATTAAAACTTCACTGTATTACATTCTGCAGAGGATTTCAAAGGAATATAAACCGCCATCTCTGAATGCTAAAAGCTCCCAGGGCAAGCATAGGATCCCCAAGAGCATCCTTCTGAACAAATTAGATTCATTGTTCCTAATCACAAATATTAAGGTGAGTTATTAAGGAATAAACAAACTGATGTTCCCAACCTCTCCAGCTTCGTCCCAGAAAATAACTGGCTTTGAATATCTAAAGAATTGAAGTTGGCCTTACACTACCACTGACTATGGATAAGAGGAGGAAGCTGGGAGGCACTGAAAAGTACGAGCTTTTCCAAAACTTTAGGAGAAAATGAACTTTTCACTGTATTTTAAGCAGTTTTTATCTCTAATTTGTTTACTTTATATAATTAACTGCTTTATTATTTCACATACTGATTGGTAGAGTTTCAAAGCTGTACTTATTTTTTAAAAAGTTCTGTTGTCTCCTGTTTAGAAATGTTTATTCTGAATACAACCAGTGTGATATTTATACTACTGGCCTCATTTACACACATCCTTTCTCTCTCTCTTATTGGACTAGTTTCTCTTTTAAATCATTCTTTATAACTTTGCTGTACACGTATTCCTTGTAAACAGCATATGAGAAAGTTTTAATTAGCTCTAATTATATAATATTTTGACCGATCAAGTTTAAAGAAATAGCCATACCTTAAGTTAATTATTTCGTTTTAGATGGTATTTATCTTTGGTTTCCCCTTATTTTCACTGGTGTGTGCATTTTTCCCATTGCTGCTTTGAAAGCTTTTCTGTAATCGATTTCATTAGGAGTCACTTTCCCTTTATCTTCTCTCAAAATCAGACAAATATTTCTTTACCATAATTAAAAATGAAATGTCCTTTATTCTTCCAAATGACTAATTTAAGACCTCTGGGATACTTTCATTGACCCTTTTCTTTCCTTCTTCTCTTTTTCTTTTCATCCTTCAATCTATTTCTAAAGCCTGTTCTATCTCTGTACCTTCCTTCACCCTCCAGCTCTTAGTTTTGCCTAAGATGGTTCATTATCCAAATGCATCCCTCACCACATCATTTATTTCTGTCTCAAGTCCTATTTAGCACCAATATTACACATTCCTAGAAAGAGCACCCTTATTTATGAATATTTAATTGTATTTTTGTAGAATATATATTTTCTTTCTCACAACTGTTTCTATTCCTTTTCATTTTTTCCCATGTGATTTATTAATTTTCTTAAGTGATTATATACTGAATTCTTGTACAGCCTAGTATTTTGTCCTGCAAGTGAATAATACCTTGTAGAATTTGTAAGGTCAGTCATTTTCTCTCAGTGGTTAATACATTCTATTTATCTGTCTTAGCTTCCAGTGGTGTAAATCACAAACTTATAACATGCCTCATGTTTATCTTATGTAGCTAATTTGTTAAATTAGCTTATAAATTCACGTTATATTCACTATGGTGGCATAAAAAACCACTCCGAAACAAAAACAACAGCATGTCTTCTTGTGCTCTTCTCCATTTTGCACAAGACTCCACAGGCATAGCCCAATTTCTCTCCATTGGGTGGTATCTGGGGTTTATGGAAGGCTGGGGGCTGGAATCATCTGAAGGCTCTCTCACTGACCTGTTGATGCTGGGAAGTTCATAAGTTAAAAACTCAAACAGGAGTGCAGCAGAGCCCCTCCTCAGGCATCATTTTCCTCCTTTTGGGCATTCTCCCTAGCATGGCTCGTATGGAGTTAGGATAACTAGACTTCTTAGTTTCAAAAGCACAAGTTCTGAGAGAGAGAGAGGTCAAGCAGGAGTTAGATGGCCTTTTATGATCTAGACTGCAAAACCACACAATGCCACTCTCAATTCACTCTAATAATTAGAAGCAAGTTTCTAAGGTCAGCCTGCATTCCTATGCTCATGAAGAAGAAAATTAGGCTCCACCTTTTAATGAGAGAAATGCCAAATAATTTCTAAATGCATTTTATATCCTTCACATCCTGCTAAAAGAGGAAGAAGATGATGCCAACGATGATGATGGTGATATTTAAGGACTATCACAATCTATGTACAGTTACTTTCAAACTGCAGGCTTAGGACAATATTTGGCTTAGGGAAAATTACCTTCATTGTGTGTTTAATTATTATCACATTCATATGTTTTGTATTTTGTTCTTTTGAAAACTCTCATGGATCCACTATCTAGATTTCGTATCTTTTGCCTTCTGATTTGTCATCTATGTATATTTTTGTCTCAATATTTCAAGCTTTGTTTTGCACTTCATATGTTAGGCCACTAATTGGTAATCAAAATTAATTGCTTCGTAGGGAATCATGTTTTGGGTTTCGGAAAGTTCTTTAAGTCCTATACTTGGATCTGAATCACTGAAGTGATTTATGTATATATATAAAATAGTTTTAAATATATTAAATATATACATTTATATTTATATATTTAATATATTAAATAGTTTTATATACATTTATTTTTTATATATTTAATATATTAAATATAGATTTATATACATTTATATTTAGTTTGTGTGTGTGTATATATATATATATATAGAGAGAGAGAGAGAGAGAGAGAGAGAGATAGATAGAGAGATAGATATTTTTATTTAGGTTTTCATATGCCTCCCATACAATCTTTATTTTCACTGGTTGTATGCAGTGTATTCCATGTAAATCTCTTTACTCTTAAAAATGGCATTATAATGTGTCACTTTTTTTTCTCTAGAGGCTTTCAAGTACATCCTAGATGATAATCATTTCCCAGGTTTTGGAAAGCAAAATGTTCTCTACCCCTGGGACTTGTCAGTGTTGATGCAGCAGACTGCCATTTCCCTGATTGGGGATCTGCAGTAAGTTTCATTGTTCCCTGGTGTTCTTTTCTGTCCACATCTAGGCGATGAAAACACCCAGTCACTGGCTCCTCATTGGTCTCTTGGCAGCCAAAGAGGCAAGGCTCTTCTTCATGAGGAAAGTAGGGGGAAATACCAACTTTCCTCATCAGGGGTCCACAAATGTCTATGGGCAAAAACTCTTCCTGAGATTTAATTTTCCATCTTCTCATCTAGAGCATCTTGAAAGCTGATCTTCTAGTATTCATACAGAGCTCAAACCATTCTTTTTCTTTCTTGTTTTGTTTTTTAGATTTAACCTTAAAAAAGTACTGAACAAAGATATGACTTTGGGACATAATCCTATTTTATATCCTTAAAAAAAATATTCTTGTCACTGCATACCTTCTCATAATCTCCCTTCTCAATCCCAATCTCACGAATCTTAACTCCCAACTGTGGACAAGTTACGCAGACATTTTAGTTGCCAGCCTAGATGAAGCTGCATATCTGTGACAGGATCGTGTTCTTGAAACTGTCCATACTACCGAGTTCCCTACCTTTCTAAGAAATAGCTCTATTAGTATTGAATAATTTCTTTCTGCTGCTAACCCAGCAATTTTAGCTCTTTTGCAATTTGAGTATTTTCGCTGACACGTTGGAATTCAAAGGGACTAGCCCTTTTCTTTTGATGATTCAAAAATCATATCTTGGATATGGCAAAATGCTGCATTTCAAAAAAAAAAAAACATACAAAGCAATAGTTTTCTTATAGCTGCTTAAAATGGTTTATTTAGGAAAAACACAAACCACTACTGGGATTTTTTTCTTTTAGAGTTTCAAATTATGTTAGAAAGAAGCTGCAAATAGACTCTAAAGAGGATTGAAAAATTCAATGCTAATTTTATTTCAGAAAGAACAAGCAAAGAAGTAGACCTGACATAAAAAAATTTAAGGTAAAATTATAACAGGTTTTATCAATCTCCTCCCCAAAAAGTTATGATCATATTTGTTTCAACAACAACAGCAACGAAACAGTCATGGGGGGGGTCCAGGTGCCAATACATTACATTTTGTAACCTCCCTCTTTCTCCTATTCAAAAAGCAAACAGGTCCAAAGGTAAATTAAGATTCAAAGATTTACTTTTATTAAGAGTCTCTGACAGCTGAAACAAAGAAAGCTGTTACTGTGTAAGGTCAAATCACAGGGAAGGATTTTAATTATAAGCAGGCCTGAGGCAGAGTGGTTCTTCAACGTGATACACTACAAGATAAGAATCACAGACACTTAACAATAATCACTTCTTTCATGCTTGGGAATACATCTGTGGTTACTATAGGTTTTTGGGGAAAGTGTCCATATACTTAATTTGTTTCTTTAAATCTTATTCTGAGATTTTTTTAGTAACTTCTAAGCTTAATGTTCCTTAATACTATTTTGCTAAGTGTCTTTTCCTGCAGGGTTATGTGTGTATTTGACAGAGTAATATATAGGAAAGATTGCTCTTTGATCTTAGTAGTTAATCATACCTTTTGAATGAAGCCTGGTGATCCAGATTATGTGAATAAATGACAGGCTAAAAGTCCCACATGCTGAATTTGCACCTTAAACAGAAACCAAACATGATGCATTTGTTCATGTAACAAGTATTTATTTAGTTACTACTCTGAACTAGACACTACTGAGCATTAGCAATTCAAAACATTGTCCCCTTCCTCAAACATCATCATTGTCTGCCCTGAAGGCTATGTTACATGTAGTGTAAAATTCAGGTATCTCTCTGTAGCTTAATAATCTTAAGCATATTTCTGTATTTAGGAATAGTAAGTGGGAATATTACCTTTTAATAATAAACTTTTAATTTTGGAATGGCTTTTTAATTATAGAAAAGTTGCCAAGATAGTACAGACAGTTCCCATATCCCCTTTATTCCACTTCCTCTAATGTTAACCTATTACATCATCAACCACAGTTCATTTGTCAAAATTAATATATTACTATTGGAATAATACTATTAACCCAATTACAGTTTATCCAGATTTTACCAGTTTTCCCACTTGTTCTGTCTCAGGATTGAATCCACAATACCACATTGGCATTTCATCATGTCCTCTGGTGTGTGGCAGTTTCTCAGCCTTTCATTGTTTTTCAAAACCTTCATACTTGAAGACTTCTGGTCAGATATTTTGTAGGATTTTCATCTATTTGGGTTTTTGTGATGTTTCTCATGATTGCATGCCATAGAAATGGGATGCTCCTTTTATCCCATTATGTTGGAAGGTAGATAAAATCAACATTATTTATACAGATAATATTACCCTAGATCACTAGGCTAAGGTGGTGTCCGACAAGCTTTTCATTTCTGTACTCAATTTACCGGAAGTATGTCACTAAATCCAGGCCATGCTCAAAAGGAAAAGAATTCAGCTCTACATACCAAAGAGGGAAGTTTTACAAATTTTTTGATATTATATTACCATTTGATATGAGAAAGCATATTCAGAACCATTTTAACAATAAATTTACCATCTTAAAAGGCATAGGATTGGCTTGTGTTTTCAACATATATCCTTTTCCCAAACAAATATAGTTTTAATACTTATATTCCTAGCAAGGATAGGCTGGCCTTCACTCTCCATAGCATTTGAAGATTCACAATACTCCTCTAATCTAATCAAGTCAGTAGAAAAACAACTAAACATCACACTTACAATTACATATTGTCATTGCTGCTGTTGCTATTACATACAGATAAGTAACTATATAATTTATCTTCTTGACTCGCTCTTTTGAGAGTGAACGAGAGCACTATTTACAATCATATCAAAATAAGAGGAACATACTTTCTCCCTACAAAAAGAACAACTACATAATTGACTGAATTGTAAACTTTTCAAAAGATTGCCTTAGAGTCATAAAGCAAGGGTTGTGACCATAAAAAGCAGTAAAGGTAATGGGCTAGAAGCATCTCAGAAAATTGAGGGAAACTCAGGACTCAGGTGATTTTGAGGCATGTGGGTAAAGGACCACACTTTAAGATACACAGATCAATGTAGAGCCATGGGCTCAAACTGGTATCTCCGAGGCCATGCTAAACCCACAAATGGGCTTGGTTTGGCCACTAGTGTTCAAACAGCATTGTTTTGATTCCCATTTTCAACAACTGAAGTTTTTCACATTAAAAAAATCCAAGTTCCTGACATTTTTTGAAAAATTAAAAACCAAGTTGACTGTGGGCTGTCAGACCATGTGGCTACTGTCAATGGGAGCTGAGTGGTTAGTCCTCCCCTTTATAGTGTCCAGGATGCTCCATTCCCAGCGTTCCTCTCACAGTGTGGCTCAGACTTAATACCAGTCTTCTGACTCAGGCTGCTCGCTTATTGATTTTCCCAAACGACCTCTATAAGCACTTTAGTTTCTGATCTTCATCTTGCATTCATGCATGAAAGTCTTTAAGATAAGGACGCTGGAGAGGAGATCGGGTATCTCTCTGATTCATTTCCCTTGCAGATTTGATATCAGTGCTCATCCTGAGGAAAGAGGAACTCTGTAAGTATATCAAAGACTTGGCAGTCAACAGTTTGAATTATGTTATATGGCTACCCAGGGAAAGATTTTTTCACATCCTGAATGCATATTTTACCAGATAACTCACTCCATTTTTATTTTCATCTAGAGCAGAGGATCTCAACCTTAAATCCACATTAAAATCACTTGGAGAACTTTCTTAAAAATATTTATGCCTATGTTTATTAACAAATTAACTAAATCAAAGTTTTGGTAATATGTCCTAAGCATCAGAGCATCTTTAAAGCTCCCCAGTTTGATTTGACATCCAGACAGTATGGACACCCATTGATTCATATACCCCTTATATCTGAAATAAATGAAAACACAATCTCTTAGAAACTTGTCTGTTGCCCAGATCCACCACTGCTCCAAACAAGGCAGTTTTCTCATGTGCTGGCGAGGAGAGACCAGGAAGTCATTATAGCTACATCTACACTTCAGCATTTCACATCTTGTCCAGTGTCTTTATTCCTTTTTGCACAATAGTTTCAATACCTGCCCTTTTATTTTCCTATTCTTCAGGTCATACAGTCCATCTGCCATTCACACTGCAAACTACCCATGACCCCACTGAATCCTATTTCACTTCTGGATATGATGAACAATCCTAAATAATCCCATGGTCTATTTAATTTTCCTACCCCAATCCTTAAAGTGACCTTTGATTGTTCTCAGCATAAAAATGATGTGAGGCACAGACAACTTCTAAGTCCTACAGTAGGTTTTCCAGCACTAACATCTCTTATTAAAAACCTGACTTTCCTATCTACCCAAAAACTCCTATTCACCCTTTTACATTAATGTTTTGTAAAACTGCTTGCCTGTTGGCAAATGTTTGACTATTTTAAATATCTTTACAAATTTAATTATGTCAGCAACATCTCAGGGAAATACAATCAAATTTTTATAATTTTAAATTTTAATCTATTTTTAAAGGCAAGATTTGCTCTTAAATTTCAAAAATGATAGAATAATATACTGTTTAATATCTCTTTCAATTGCAAAACAGCTGGATTATGCCCCATGGTCCTTACTCTTTAAAACATGAATAGATCCTCCAAGCCTCTAGATTCCCCAGGATATATTATCCATCTCTGAAAGACATGGAATATCATTTTCCTTTCACTCCAAACAGTTGGAGAATTATAGGGTCTAGCATAGGATTAACACCTCTGGTGGAGGTCATGCATGAAAATTAAAATACCGTTTTTCATTGTGCTGTATTATGCATTGCTACTGAAGCTGCAGAGACGTTCTCATTACCTCTCTTCAAAAACATTGTAAATTTTGTTAATGCTAGCACATCCTGCTATGAATGCCAATGCATTATGTGATATTTTTACACTGAATTTTTTTCCCTTTCCTAGAATAAAGGGCAAATGAATCAAGGCTTGTCCTACATATTATGACCCTGATCTAAGTGTCCTTTCTTTAGAAAATGATCTGTGTATGTGTAAGCATTAATCTGTAAAATATTTCTTTCCTCACTACGTTTACAAATGCCACTGATTCAGAAATGAAGCTGAGGACATTTATATACATTTTAATTACACTAAATCGTGAATTGGTGAGTGGCCATCTGCTTTGTGCCCAAGGACATTGTCTCAGTTGACAGTTTGTGTCCAAGGACGCTATCTTAGTTGATTATATTAATCTGAATCCACAACTTTTACCTGCCAATTCTAAGAATATCAAATATTCTGGGTTAACACATTTATTTACTTATTTGTTATTGAAAGATACAGTTTATTTGCATTACAAATGGAAGATATGGTATGGGTCAAATGTATGAAATCAATATCCAAGGCCACACAAGGATGAATTTTCGTTATTCCTGTAAATATAGTCTGCAGCAGTAGCATGAACTATTCAGGTTATTTATCTATTTTTCTAATTTTTATTTTAGATTCAGAGGGTACCTGTGCAGGTTTCTTAAAAGGGCATATTCCATGATGCTGAGGATTGGGATATAATTGAACCCATCACCCAGGTAGTGAGCATAGTTACCTAAAGGTAGATCTTTGACACTTCACCTCCTCTTTTCCCTCCCCTTCTTTTAGTCCACAGTGTCTATTGTTCCCATCTTAATGTCTATGTGTACCCAATGTTTAGCTACCACTTATAAGTGAGCACATGGAGTATTTGGTTTTTTCGTTCTGTGTTAGTTCACTTAGAATAATGGCCTCTAGCTGCATCCATGCTGTTGCAAAGGACGTGATCTTGTTCTTTCTTATGGTTGCACAGTATTCCAAGGCGTATATGTACTATATTTTCTTTAACCAATCCAACTATTTATGGGTACTTGGGTTGATTCTATGTCTTTGTTATCATGAATAATGCTGAGATGAATATATAGATCCACGTGCCTTTTTGGTAGAACGATTTATGTTCCCAAAGGGTATATACTCAATAATGGGATTACTAGGTCAAAAGGTAGTTTGTTCTATTTTTAGTTCTTGAGAAAACTCCAACCTGCTTTCTATAGTGGCTGAACTACTTTACATTCTCATCAACAATGTATATGCATCCCATTTTCTCCATAGTATTGCCAACATCTGTTTTTTTTTAACTTTTTAATAATAGTTATTACAATTCTTGCTAAAGTTATTTTAAACTTAATATGACTATACCAACTTTTGCATAACAAATGGAATATATGGTATGGGTAAAGTGTATGAAATCAATATCCAATGCCACACAAAGATGAATCTTCGTTATTCCTGTAAATACACTTACTTTGCAGCAGTAGCATGAACTATTCAAGTCTTTTTATCTATTTTTCCAATTTTTATTTTAGATTCGGGGGGGGCACATATGCACCTGATGAATCTAATATGAAAATAGCAACCCCTCTTTTAAAGCTGGTATGGTGATAACAAATTCCCCTAGTGTTTGCTTGTCTGGAAAATATTTTATTTTTCTTTTGCTTATGAAGCTTAATTTGGTGGGATATGAAATTCTGAACTGGAATATCTTTCCTTTAAAGGTGCTGAAAATAGGCCCTTAATCTCTTTTGGTTTCTGCTGAGAAGTCCACTATTAGCCTTATGGAGTTCCCTTTGTCGGTTATCTAACCCTTTTCTCAAACTGCCCTTAATTTTTTTTTTTTTTTTTTTTGCATTGACCTTAAAGTCTATTGACTATGTGTCTTGTGGGTAGTCATCTTGTATAGTATCTCATAGAGATTCTCTGAATTTCTTTAGTTTGCATGTCAACCTCTTTAGCACGATTGGGGAAATTTTCTTGGATTATATCTTCAAATATGTCTTCCAAGTTGCTTACTCTCTCACACACACTCTGTCCCTCTCTCTCAAGAATGCCAATGAGTCGTTTGCTCTTTTTACACAATTCCATATTTTGGGAAAATTTGTTCACTTTTTTAAAATTTGTCACTCTTTATTTTTGTCTAATTTATTTTGAAGGATTTTCTACGAGCTCTGAAATTATTTCCCTGGCTTATTCTGCTCTTTTATTAACGCTTCCAACTGTATTTTAGAAATTCCTGTTGTCTATTATTTTTCAATTCCAGAAATTCAGTTTAATTCTTTCTTAAAATGACTATATCATCTTTCAACTCTTGGATCATTTTACTGGCTTCCTGAATTGGGTTTCAACTTTCATCTGAACTCACTGAATTTTCTTGTTATTCAGATTCTGAATCCCATATCTAGTCATTTCAACTATTTCAATCTGGTTAGGATCCATTGCTAGGGAGCTAGTGTGGTTCTTTGGAGGTAAGAAACATTCTGACTTTTTGAATTGCTGAAGTTCTTGCACTGATTCCTTCTCATCTGAGAGAGCTGGTGTTTCCTTATCTTTTGAAGTTGCTGTAATTTGGATGGGGAATTTTGTTTTTACTTTCATTTTTCCCTTGAGGGTTTGACTGTGTTGTATGTTACATATAGTTGATTGGCTTCCTTTCTGAATGCTTTCAGAGGTCCAAGGCTCTGTGCAAGTTCCTTAGTTGTGGTTAGTTTCCTGCACTGAGTTGCACAGTTAATGCATGTTGAAGGAATTTATTTTTGTTTAGTTGTGTAATTCAGGCTATGATCCAGTAGATGATGCTTAAGAGTGAGGGCTGGCAGATAGACTCTTAGTCATGCACTTCTTGCATTTCAGTGTATCAACAGCAGGCCTCTGGGGAGGGGGAAGATAGGAGTGAGGCAGGAATGATTCCCTCACCAAGTTCATTCCCAGGCCTTAGGGGAGTCTCTTTCAATTGCTGGCACCATGCCCATGTTTCCTTAGCTTCAAGGGGAGCCCTGACAGGCTGCACTCCCCATCTCCCACTCTTAGGGGAAGCTCAATCGAAAGTTTAAATCACCAGAAGACCTGCCACACCATGGCAGAGTCAAAGCTGGCTGTGGGACTATATATCTATAGGTGGTCTGGTGACTCAGTGGGTCAAGGGCAAAGGATCCATGGACAGTGTTGGTAGCACCACAGGTGTGCAGCTGGTGTAGTGCTGCATAGCTCACGCTCCCCTGACTGGGTCTCTGTCCATCCAATCTCCCTCAGGACCAGGCCCAACAAGCTAGTTTTGTCCCAAGTCTTCTTAGTCCAGATCACTGGGCTGTTCCATGTTCTGGGCCCTGGGGCTCCTTCAGGAAGAATCTGTGGCTGGTCAACACGCTGTACCCTTCCCATATCAGTCTTGTAGAGGGAGAGATGCCCGTCTCCCATGCCAGCACATAAACCCATGCATAACTTTTCTCAGTGTTCTGAGAGTGTGTGTTCCTTCCCCACTCAAGCTGAGGCCACAGATCCCAGCTTGATAACCCGGGATTCTGTGATCAAACCCTGGGAACGGGGGGTCGGGGTGTGACCTGTCAAACAGTGGCTGTGCTGGAGGGGCTGAACTGTTCCCAGGCTACTGGCAAAACATTCAGGCAGAGTGATTGTGCTGTGTGCCCCCTCCTATGGGAGTAGCCAGGCAGGGTGCTTGTCAGGGGTTGGCAAACAAGGGCACACACAGATCAGATGCACCCTTGTCCTATGGGAAGGGCAGTCCTGCTTTCTCCCAGCCTGGCAGTCCGCGGGGGTCAGAGTCACTCAGAGCAAGAGGAAGAGTCTTGGGGGATGGGCGCCTATGGTTGTGTATTGCTGTAATTGTCCCATGGACAAAACCTTCTGGGTTCCCTGTAGGTTCAAGTTCTCCTTCTGGCTACTCTCTGATCAGTTCCCCCTGCCAAATTATATGTACATGGAGGACATGAGATCCTTTGTAGATAGGACCCCAGATGCCCAAGGTGAGAGTGTGGTGCCCTGGAATTCCTTCACTTAACCTCTTCTTTAGCACTTGTTCAGGACTGGGAGCCAGTCCTGGTGCTCTGCAACTCCATGTAATCGTCCCAGTTTCCTCCCCCTTCAGCCTTGGTGTCTGTGTTGCCTGTCAACTTTCAGTGTTTTCTCTCAAAAGATCTGTCTGAAGTCTGATGATTTGCTAGATATAATTTGGTTTCTCTTGGTGGGAGAGGCATTCTCTAGCTGTGTCTAGTCAGTCATCTTTCCCCCTCCCCCTTAAAGAGTGTGTTTAAATTGAATCATTTTAGTTTTTGGTTTTAGTCTTAATTTCACCCAAAATTTCAAGAAAATAGAAGGCAACTCCCCATATCCTATTCAGAGTGCTAAATCGAGATTTGAAAATAATGTTTCTAAAATATTTTTGCAATTATTTTTTCTCATCCACATTAACGGTCTAAAGATTTGGAATAAAACGATAAGTACACTTTGAATCTCACCAGAGCAAAACGCAGGCTGGGGTGTCTTTTCCTCATCTCTAAGGGAAAGGATTCAATGAAACCACAGGAAGAGCTTATATTGTAATACCTGGAGCTGTGGCTGACAGTAGGCTTGATACTGGCTCATGCATGAGAACCTAAAGGAAAATCACTGTAGCTACTCAGAGAGGCATATCAGGATTAGCTTTCACTTCAAACCTTTGTCAGGGATAAGAATATATGTGTTATGTGTTCTCCATGTACAAAATGTGCTTATAGTGTGATAAAATTATGCTCATATACACTGCTCTCCAAAAGGACCACCTAGAATGGTAGAAAGAACTCAGCAGAAAATAGCTTGCAGTGGACCATGGTTTGCCTACTGCTAAAGAGGTAGGTATAGAAAACAATTCGACCTGTGGAGTCTCCCATTACTAGGGAAGACTAGAGTTTCAAGTTAGAAACTCGTATCAAGAGACGAATTTCCCAAGTGTCTTTTAAGTGCCTTACTGAAACACTCATCAAGGCCAGAAGGTCCCAGCACAGATCATTATGTCCTGGAAAAACTCATACGTGTTTCATCCTTTACCTCCATTTCCTCTCCACTGCTCCCCTACCACCATGTTCAAACAAAGAAGCCAGAAACCGCCTTTTGCATGGGAAGGAGAAGAAGGCAAATGGAGGAGGAGCTTTCTGATCTTTTTTTATCTCAGAAAGGTAGTCTTCAAAAGGCCTGCCCTAGAGAGAGAGAGGGGGGCCACAAATTAAAAAGCTATAGGCATTTGAGTCCAGGTCGAAAATGGCCTAGCTACTGAGTCCAGGATTTCTTGCTACTCGGTCGGTCCCACCCACAACTGGGACAGCCTATGTCTAGCAACATCCATGGCCAGGAGGGCTCAGCTCACATGTGGAAGGCCCTCACCTACTTGGTTGTGCTCCCCAAGGTGGCAATAAGTTTGCTGAATGTGTTCCTGAAGTCACACCACCACGGAGAGCACAAGACCCGAGGTCATTACCTACCTCCATCTCCACATCATGTCCAAGCCCTTTCCCTGGGGAGATGGTAACCATACTCCATTCCATAACCCTGTGTGAATCCAATTACAACTGGCTACAAAGATAAAGAGAATCTGGACCACTACCCAGGCACCGAGACCACAGCACCAGTTTGGACCATTACTCTGCTCACAGACCAGAAAAGAATACAGGACCTTAAGCTCACCTTCTTTACTTGTAACAAATGATGACTAGCATATTGATCTTCCATCCCTTTGCTTGTGGCAGGATGTGGCTTAAATAAATAACTTCAACTTAGAAAATGAAATAAAAGCTATAAGCATTTGATCATTATTCTAAAGTGTAAACAGTTATTACTAGACTGAAACTGCTTTTTAGTAAGTAAACGTTATCCACAGTTTTATGATTACCTAAAAATATTAGAGATGTCGTGGGACTGTTACCCCAGGTTTTACCTAAGTTGCTGAAAAACCAACTCCTTAATGTGAATTTGAACCACCAGTGGGAAACTGAATTAAGGTGTTTTCTGATTCTTGCTATCACTCCAAAATTCCTTCCATAGAACAGTGACAATCTTCATGTGAAACACCCTCCCCTGGGGCAAAGTAATTCATCAATATATGTCATGGTTGAGGTCTGCTGTTCTAAATTTAATTGTTACAATGGCCCCGCAGGTAGGGTTGCCAGATTTAGCAAATAAAATAGAGGACTCTCGATGAATTTGAATTTCAAAAGAGTAAGGAATACTTAATTTTAGTATAAGTATATTTCAACTATTGCACAGGCCATACTGTTACTGAAAAAAAATTCATTTGTTTTTCGGAGACTCAAATTTATCTACTATCTTGTATTTTTATCTGGCAAACTTAACAGGACTTCTTGCATTGCCTGAATAAAGGCAGGGAACAGATTTCTGGAAGCCTATGAAAGGCTGGGAGTGACCAGGGTTATAGAAGGTGTTTAGCAAGGTAGACAGAGGTATATATATGGAAAGGAAAAATATATAAACGCAGGAACCATGAGAAATGGTTAAAGCATATAGTACATTTCCAAGATGTAGGAGGTAAATATGGCATTATTTATGACTTAATGTTTGTTTAAAATAAAGAAGTAGAGCAAATGATAGTAAAGACCTGGAATTATAAACAATATTGTCCTACATTTTACAAAAAATTTTAGTTTTCCTACAGAAATGGTAACAAAGATTTGCATAGACCTTTGATCGATGGCACCTGTCAGTTTCTGGCTCTCACTGTCTCTCAATGTCCTGTTTAGTCTTTCTTGTTTTTCCAACTGTGAATTTTGTGTGACTAGAGTTCAGTTTGTGATTAACTATAAACTCTGTTTTATATTTTCCTGTAAGGTCTTTATATAGACATTTATTCCCCCCAAGATTTTTTTTGCTCAGTTAAATTTTTGTTTCTATATGCATCTAACTTATCTTTATTGAACTTTACAAAATCACAAGCACACTGTCATCTTGTAAATTACATGTTTCTATTAAATAAGTAAAGCTACCAGAAAACAAACTTGCAATCAAAAATGAAATTTAATGCTTAAATCGTGTGTTACTTTGATTTACATTCAGGCACATATTTCTTTATCAGTGCACCTGTAAATCAACATTATGGAGACAGCTATCCAAGTATAAGAACAACTGAATATGTATAAACCAAATTGTGTTCACAAATATGTAGATTGGGGTAGTAAACACCTTTAACACCAGTTAAAATCTGTCACTGATTATGCATAGGGGAAAATGCAAGCATCAACTTTTTAGTAAATAGCTTAAGAACCTTGCTAATATCAGTGGTTCAAGTAAAGTGTGCATTGCATACCGATAGGCTAGATAAAGTCATTGATTACTGATATACTCACATGCAGAATATAAATGCACATGTAGTCGTATAAACTATATGTTGTAAACTGATGAACTATTATTGACATTTAAAAGACTGACAAATCAGTGATACATAATTGAGATTTTAGAATATCATCCAAGAGCATTGTTCTTTTTATTATTTCTCATTGGAAACTTTTAAAAATGGGGTTATCAGATAAAGTATATTTTTAGTATACCTTTCAGAGACAAATACAGTATATTTTTTTCTTCTAGGATAGCATTATCGTGGCATAGCTGATTCTGGGTTGAAAGATTTTTGACGGAAAACAGGCTTAAGTTAAGCCCACATCTACCTCTTCTGCATCATGCTAAGCTCTATCTCAGGTACAGCCAGGTTCACCAGGCCACTTCTGCAAACCCAATGGTTCTTTTCACAAGGGACTTGGGCACCTCTGAGACAATGCCATGATTCCTCATCTCACAATGCTTAATCCCTTTATTTTCTCAAGGAAACATTCAGGAAACTTGTGTTTGCTTGCTTTGAGCTATTTTATTAGAAGACAGCAATCATCTATAATAAAGAATATCAACATAGACTGAAGAATGCTCTCTTGTCCAAATTACAGAACACATCATATACTTGAGTAAAGACAATGGTATAGAGAGATATACCTCCATTAGCAACGGTTACCTAAGGAAATGTGGAAGCATGAAGAGGGGGTTAGAAAGATTGATTACTTCTTAATATATCATTTCATTGTTTTACTGGTTAAAATTAGCATATTTAAAATTTTGATCAAATAATTAAGGAAATTGAATGAAAATAAGCACAGATAAAAGTAAAAGAAGCAGGAAATTTTCTCCAGTCTGTGAGTCTTCTATTACCAGAAAAATTTAAAAGAGTTGCAGAAACAAACTGAAAAACAAGTCTTTCCCAAACAAAATATAGAAATGACTTCTAAGGGACCTTGCTAAGGTAGCAAGGTTAAGATAACTGGCATCTTTTCCTTATATTGGTTATATTTCTAAATTGCAAAAATAATATATAAAATTCAAAATCACCCCTGCTAAAATAATAATTTTACGAAAGAAAACTAAAACCACATTCTACTTATCAATGTGAACTTGTCTTTACCACTTTGTTCTATTCTTCATTTGGAGATCTCAATCTATTCTAAAAAAATCTCTCTTTCTAATTAGTATGACTACCTGGCTCCAATAACATCCATACATATTATTATCTAAAGGTACAAAAATGTTTTGTGGATTATTTCATAAATATGCTTTGAATATTATTATAAGTATAATATCAGAATTTTATATCTATGTATTTATATCTTTGGGGCCTGTTGCAATTGATGAGATTATTCTTTTTTCTTTTTTTGACCTTACCATCTCCAAACCAAAATGTTTCTGTATTAATTAACAATGAGGGTAGCAAGAAATTATTTTTGTTTCATGTATTGTACTCTTGTCTTGCCTTGGATCACATATAATATTTATTTATCTAATAATTCTTTCTCTTTTCTGTGCTTTGGCACAAACAAAAAATTCCACAATTTTCTAAAAACACAATAAAGTTTTCCTTTTATCCTGGTGCACAACTTCCTAGATTATCAAGTATCACGTATCGTATCTGAGCCTAATTTTATCTGAGCTCACTAATCTGAGCCTGATTCAATGTAAGTCAGTTAGTACTTGGCTTATAGAAAACAAGCTTCAATATATAAAATACCCAATGGAAAGGAGGGAAGTTTCAATGTTAGTTTTTGATGGAAACCTTACAGTTCAACTTCAATCAGCATCATGAAGTTGATTGACTTTTTGGTCAATCAACCCAATTTACAAGGTAAAGGGCTAAGATGGAAATATAAGAATAAAATTAAATAATCTAGGATCTAGAGCACATAAGATGCCAGAAGCATCTTTTCAGAAGTTTTGGAAGCAACTGAAGACATGATTGTCTATCCAGGCATCACTGTACTTTGCACAGGTACAGAGACATAGATAATATCCTGAGGAAGCAGCCCCAAGATAACTTAATCTTATCATGATAAAGTAAATAGGCATCCTCGTGTGTGCAATGTGGTCTGAAAGCGTACAGATGTATTCTATTCCTAAAACCTCCCTTCCAAAGTATATCCACCTGGCAATTTAACTGTTGGCTTATTTCTTTTAATTAATCTTATTTGTTTTCAAATTATTTTGAAGAATTCTCTAAGAAACAATCGTAGACTGACAAACTAGCTACGTGGTGAAATCGGAGGGACCTGGGACTAGTAACCAAATTGATGATGGTGACAACCTGTCTGGAGTAGCTGCTGCGAGGATGCCAGCTACAGTGGAGGAGGTACAGTCAAGGCTGTGCCCTCCGTGCAGCAGGCGGGATCTGGGAACAGGTGAGAGCCCCACCCTCTAGTGAGTTGGCAGGGAAGGGGTCCACACTCCCACGCACAGCCACAGCTGCCTAGCCACAGCTCCAGACCCCAGCATCCCTGCACTCTCAGGGGTGCAGGAAGCCCCCTGCCCCGCAGGCTTAAAAGTGCCTACTCCCTCTCCCTGGCCTCTCCCTGCTCCCAGTACCCACTCTGCGGCAGAGCAAAGTTGTGGCCAAACCTGGGCGCTGTTGCAACCTAACTGGGTGTGCACACACTCAAGGTAGTGCTGACACACCAGCCCCCTGCCAACTTGGCCCCATCTGGACTTTGGGCACAGACAAGCATGAGAGGAGGCTGGAGGCACTGAGGGTGGCTCAGTGAGGGCCTGTCGGCACCTCATGCCACAGACAGCCTGGGCATCATGGGTGACATGTTAATGGCAGACAGGTTCCTGGGTGGGAAGGGGCAGGACCCCAGTGAAACCTCTCCTTCAAGCCAGGAACAGCCTGAAGCCTGGGGGCTGAGCTGCCAATTCCCACTGACGTCTGCAGCCCAGAGTGAAAACTTCAATGATGACTGTTCAGCCGATCTAATGGTGTTTTTTCCAGGCCTGCCCATGGCTACCTATAGACCATTCAGCAGGCACTTTCTGCCTTCTGAGCCCATAAACACCCCAGCCTCACAGACTTGTCTGGATGACCTGCCTGGGGATAGGAGGTACCCAGTCCAAGTCACCTCTCTATTAAGGGCTGCACTCATCAGGACTCCCTGCCTACAGATAGGAGCTACCTAGTCCAGGTCTCCTCTTGACAAGAACTGGACACTCATCCGGATAGCCAGCCTGTGGTAAGGAGCTACCCACTTCAGGTCTCCTGAGAGCTGTTATGTTGCTCAGTAAAGCTCCTGTCTGCCTTGCTTTCCCTCCAGTTGTCCACATACCTCATTATTCCTTGACGTGGGACAAGAACTCGGGACCCACCAAATAGCAGGACTGAAACAGCTGTAACACAAACAGGTTAAAACATGTCCCCTCTACTCACCACATTGCCAGTGATGAGAAGGAGAGAAGAGCTGCAGCCCTTCGGGGAGCCCAGACCTAGGGGTTCCCCAAGCCAGGGCTGTAAAACCCTCTTTGGGGCTCTGAGATTCCTGGCATCTCCAACTTTCTGGGAACTGCTGACTTCCCTTCGTCCAGATGGGGGTGCCCACAGCAGAAGCCATTTATGGTACATCTAATCCAGCTACAACCTTACATGGAGCCGGCAGGTGTTGGTGCTTGGAGCTGCCCGCCCCGCTACAGTAGCTGGCATGCCTGGCTGTGCACAGTGACTAGACCCCATGCTCACTCTCTCACACATTCCTCGCCTCACCTCCCTTGCCTTGCCCTTGGCAGGCATGGGATCCGGCCAGTAGTGTGGCCTAGTGAAGCCTGCCAGGCTGAGTGGGTGGAATGAGAGCCCAGCAGGCCCAAGCAAAACTCAGGTAAAGGTGCCACTGGCCACAGAGGTTTTGGCTGGAAAAGCAACATCCTAAGGATCCTGTGACATAATGCCCTAAGTTCTTCAGAGAAAAGTTATATTTGATTATTTTGATAAAATATAAAAATTCCTAGAAATATAAGCCTATTAAAATAGACTCAAGTTGAAAGAAAAATGATAATATCCCTAATCATTTAAAAATACATTTAAGAACTTAAAAAATTACCTAATTGAAATTTGTCAACCACAATCTTTTTACAAATGAGTTCAAGAGATATTTAAGACTGAGAGTTTTCCTCTCATATATGAATTCTTTGGAGAATATAGAAAGAACCCTTCTTTATGATTAAAATGGGTCTATGATAACCTTGACACATTGATGCAAAAAATTCTTACGCAAAATATTATGAAAACAAATCCATTAATGTTTAAAATGCAATAGATAGTGGTGAAGTTAGATTTATCTCAGCTGTGTAAGTATCAAATTCAGTAAGAATGTGCCACAGTAATAAATTAAAGAGGAAATATCTCATCTTAAATACATGCATAGAAATATGACATACATTATTAGAGCACCAATAGCCAATAAACATAAAAGAAATTCCTTCAACTGACAGAGAATATTCTACAAAAAAAAAAAAAAAAAAAAAAAAACACTGTAGCAAACATGTTTATTAATGATAAAATATTGGTGGCATGTTACAATTTGTTCTTGTAAAATCAGAGACAGATAAGCATATATGCTACCACATTTCCTTGAATACAGGTTTAGGAATCCTATTCAACCAACAATAAAGAAAGGAGGAAAAATAACAGGTAAAAATTAGAAAAAAGGAACTTATTTGTAAATATTGCCTTATCTCATTCTGTTTTCTTCCAAAATTCACTTTTCATTTTATAACATATCACAAATAATTAACTCCTAAAAATTAATAATGAAAAGTCAAACAATCTGATTTTAAAAAAATGAATAGAAGACATTAATAGGTCTTTAACAAAAATTAATTCCCCCAGAATGAGCAACAGCCTTAATAATCAGATTAATGCAAGTTAAATTCATTTTATATACACCAAACTGACTACAAATAAATTTTATCAAAACTGTAAATAAAAACATTGACAAAAAACATGTTTCAAAAAGAATGTGTTTATGTTTCCGGTTGGGGTATGAATTCATATAACTGCTAGAAAGAAATTTGGTATGATCAAGAAGACCTGATAGAACGGACTGTATGTGCATCATATCTAAAAATCTCCTTGCTGTCATTTCCATAGCCCCCTTTCTCTTTCTTTGACCACATCTCATAGCATCTTGTTCTTACACTGGCCTTCATTTGGTTTCTTTGAAATTCTGTATTTATCACCTTAGATTATTTGTAGTTTCAGTTCCTTGCACCTTTGATTCCATTCCTTCAATCTGCTTAAGGTTTATTTTAAAGAAATCAAGTGTCACTTCTTAGAGAAGTCTTCTCTAATAACCAAAATCAGAATAAAAGTCCAGTAATCCACTATCCTTTTATCCTTTTTATTTTATGTTCTCTGAGTTTATACATTTTAGGTACTTATTACCTACTCCCCTCCCTTGCCCACACACACATCCCTGCTGGAATTTTAGCTCCAAAGGTTTGTGCACATTTTCATTCACTGCTGCATCTCCAGGCTCCAGAATATCACTTGGCATACAGCAGGCACTAAAAATAATTTTTTTGACCATTAAGTGAATTCACTCAGTTGGGAAATGAGAAATCTGCATTTTTCAAATGTCTCCAAGAGATTCTGGCAATGAGGATATTTAGAAACTAGTGACCAAAACAAAGTCATCTAATATCATCTGTCTCTTTGACTTTTAGAAAAGGTTCCTTGTTGGGGTAGACAGTGGCTGGGGAGGCCAATTAAACCTCCCTCAGCTGTCAGTACCTCCTTGAGTCTTCCCCAGAGTGGTGGGTGAAAGAATCTTAGTCTAATTATAAGGAGGCAAGTCTCAAGACCAAGAATCATTTCTATGCTTGCGTGTAAAATAAATACTTATTGGGAATGGGCAGATGAATAATGAACAAAAGCAGAAATCAGTTAGCTGAAGAGATTAATTTCCTTCTTCCACTTTAACAAAATTCTGACTTGTAATTGACTCCTAAAAATAAAGTAATTTTCACTTGTTGTATACCACCAAGTTCATTTTAATTACCTATACTCGTTGGATGTGCTCTTCCTATTCTGCTTTATATGTTTGAAAAACGAAGATATAATTGTAGGTAATGCAATAAAAATATACTACTATATCATACTTTGTA
This sequence comes from Rhinopithecus roxellana, assembly GCF_007565055.1. NCBI lineage: Eukaryota > Metazoa > Chordata > Mammalia > Primates > Cercopithecidae > Rhinopithecus > Rhinopithecus roxellana. The sequence continues at coordinate 168,177,119 of NC_044552.1, forward strand.
ACATAATTTTCAACATGTTTATAAAGTTTGAAGCAGAAGCTTTCTCTCTGAAGAAATACCCCATCCCCAGTCCACATATATCATTTATCATCACATTTCAGTATGGTTTGTCAAACCATTTGTATGGTTTACCAAACTTCAATTTAAATGCTTCTTGTCTTAGCAAAATATTCTATATATTGCATATTTAATAAAGAAAACAACAAAATTAGAAAATTGTCATTCTCTATGATATTATAATCAATATAATCAAAAGGTTAAAAGATTAGGATGTTTCATTTTCCTTGGTGATTATCAGATAATAATTATAATGGTAATATAAATATTAATAATACATAAAATTTGTATAGTAATGACATGGGACAAGTATCAAGGTTTACATGTTGAATTAACATAAGTTTAACAACTACTGTATGGATAGGTATTATTATCTTCCCCATTTTACAAATGAGAATACTGAAGTACAGATTGGTTGAGCAATTTGCTTTAGGTCATGAAGCTAGAAAGAGATAAAGTCAGAATTCAAACCCAATGTTGTACATCCAGGGCCTATGCTCATACAACTAGTTTATTTGTAGCAGATTATTACTTTTCACAAATACTCTCCTTTTAAATTGTAGAAATCAAAATACAATATCTGGTTTTAAATAAGGATACTGTTCTTAAAAGTTGACATAAACTTTAAAAACAATAACTCTATAGACACAGACAAACACACATCATTTCCTAATTGTTTCAATAAAAAACTAACACTTATTAAGTGGAGTCTACGTTTACCAGAGCTTGTATTAGATAAACATAATCACTGCCACAGCAGAGTTTAATATTCAAACAAGGTTACATCCTGTGAGGTGCATTGGAGAGAGAAGAAGTTTAAGAATATTTAAGACACTTTGATTTCTGCTTCTGAGATTACAGAAATTACCATCAGCTATGAAGTGTGACTCATATCTCAGCACTCCACACAGTATTTTTCATCTTTCAAACAAAATTCATTTATCAACACTGAATTAAAGTAGATAACTATTTAAAACATGGTATTTTTTTTCGTTTCTATTCATTTGCTCTCCGACCTTAGACTTGAGAATGATGGTTATTGTTAAGTAGAAGATAAAATTACAAAGTCATAGCAAAAACAAGTGTTCTATAAGGAAACAGACTGCATTTCTAGTGGTAAGCAAATTAAAAAGAGTAGCCTGGTGCTGGGCCACCATCCCTATGGGTGGAAAATAGGCTAACAAATGATAATTTTATTTATATTCACTATACTTTATCGTTGAGTTTCATTTGTTTCCCACAGGGAGAACTGACTGGTCAATGTCTTTCCTCACAATAATCATAGCACTGTTCACTTCTGTCCTAGGCAATGCTATATTCAGTCATAGCATTGATGAATGAAGAAAAATATTTTATTCGGTCCTTTTTATAAAAAAAAACGTTTCCCATATATAAATTATCAAAATATAAAGCAAGGGGCCCTAAATTTAATTATATTTAATATGTTGTATAACTTTTTTCCTAATTTCTGTTAATACTTCCTATATGTATGTTTATTAATATATCTGTTCACATTATTCCCTCCCTTACACACTGTCTGTAGATATATATACATACATACACACACACACACACACACACATATATATATATATATATATATATATATATACACTTAACTTCTGGGATACATGTGCAGAATGTGCAGGTTTGTTACATAGCTATACATGTGCTATGGTGGTTTGCTGCACCTATCAACTCGTCATCTACATTAGGTATTTCTCTTAATGTTATCCCTTGCCTTGACCCCCACCTCCTGACAAGCTCTAGTGTGTGATGTTCCTCTCTCTGTGCCCATATGTTCTCATTGTTCAACTCCCACTTTTGAGTGAGAACAAGTAGTGTTTGGTTTTATGTTCCTGTGTTAGTTTGCTGAGAATGATGGTTTCCAGCTTAATCCATGTCCCTGCAAAGGACATGAACTCGTTCTTTTTTATGGCTGCATAGTATTCTGTGGTGTGTCTGTGCCACATTTTCTTTATCCAGTCTAACACTGATAGGCATTTACATTGGTTCCAAATCTCTACTATTGTGAATAGTGCTGCAATAAACAAATGTGTGCCTGTATCTTTATAGTAGAATTATTTATAACCCTTTGGGTATATACTTGGTAATGAGATTGCTAGGCCAAATGGTATTTTTAGTTCTAGAACCTTGAGGAATTGCCACACTGTCTTCCACAATGGTTGAACTAATTTACACTCCCACCAACAGTGTAAAAGTGTTCCTATTTCTCCACATCCTCTCCAGCATTGGTTGTTTCCTGACATTTTAATGATCGTCATTCTAATTGTTGTGAGATGGTATCTCATTGAGGTTTTGATTTGCATTTCTCTAATGAACAACAATGAGCTTTTTTTCATGTTTGTTGGCCACACAAATGTCTTCTTTTGAAAAGTGTCTGTTCATTTCCTTTGCCGACTTTTTGATGGAGTCGTTTGCTTTTTTCTTGTAAATTTGTTTAAGTTCCTTGTAGATTCTGGATATTTGTCAGATGGATAGATTGCAAAATTTCTCTCCCATTCTGTGGACTGCTTGTTCACTCTGATGATAGTTTCTTTTGTTGTGCAGAAGCTCTTTAGTTTTATTGGATCCCATTTGTCAATTTTGGCTTTTGTTGCAATTGCTTTTGTTATTTTAGTTATGAAGTCTTTGCCCATGCCTGTGTCCATGGTATTGCCTAGGTTTTCTTCTAGGGTTTTTATGGTTTTAGGTTTTACGTTTAAATCTTCAATCCATCTGGAGTTAATTTTTGTAAAAGGTGTAAGGAAGGGGTCCAGTTTCAGTTTTCTGCATATGGCTCGCCAGTTTCCCCAGCATCATTTATTAAATAAGGAATCCTTTCCCCATTTCTTGTTTTTGTCAGGTTTATCAAAGATCAGATGGTTGTAGATGTGTGGTATTATTTCTGAGGCCTCTGTTTTGTTCCATTAGTCTATATCTCTGTTTTGGTACCAGAGTCATGCTGTTTTGGTTACTGTAGCCTTATAGTATAGTTTGAAGTCAGGTAGCCTAATGCCTCCAGCTTTGTTCTTTTTGCTTAGGATTGTCTTGGCTATAAGGGCTCTTTTTTAGTTCCACATGAAATTTAAAGTAGTTTTCTTTCTAATTCTGTGCAGAAAGTCAATGGTGGCTTGATGGGAATAGCATTGAATCTATAAATGACTTTTCACGGTATTGATTCTTCCTATCCATGAGCATGGGATGTTTTTCTATTTGTGTCCTCTTTCATTTCCTTTAGTAGTGGTTTGTAGTTCTCCTTGAAGAAGTCCTTCACATCCCTTGTAAGTTGTATTCCTAGGTATTTTATTCTCTGTAGCAATTGTGAATGAGAGTTCACTTATGATTTGGCTCTCTGTTTGTCTATTATTGGTGTATAGGAATGCATGTGGTATTTGCACATTGATTTTTATATCCTGATACTTTGTTGAAGTTGCCTATTAGCTTAAGGAGTTTTTTGGCTGAGACAGTGGGGTTTTTATAAATATATGTCACCTGTAAACAGAGATAATTTGACTTCCTTTCTTCCTATTTGAATACCCTTTATTTCTTTCTCTTGCCTGATTGCCCTGGCCACTACTACTGATCTTATAGTTGTCTAGGAGAGTTAATTTCATTAAGGTTTTCATTTTGTTTTGTCACATCACTTCCACAGAAATGTGTAACTTAAGGACAAGAATCATATCTTATCTACTTTCTCTCACTTTAAATGTCCATCACAATGTTTTGCATTGTGCTTCTAACAAGCACAAAGTAAGTGAATAAAGTCTGTATTAAAAGAATGAGTAGAAATTGTTTAAGCAATCTACAAAATTGTCATTTTAAAAGCACACTAAAACTTTCTGACATCTATCTTTGGTTTATTTTCTGTGCAATTTTATCTTTCTGTGTGATTTCTGCCTTTAGCAGAATCTCTGTTCCCTATTTTAATTATCTGTTAAACTCAGATTCAAACTCCTTTTACTACTAACAAAATCTGCTAGGATTAATCAAATACATCCTTCCCCACTTGAGAAGTAAAAGACCAATAAGCGTTAGAAAATAAAAATGAATGAAAATAATTAAGAAAGAGTATCAAGGAAGGATAGCACAGTAAGAGTCAAAATGGCTTCTATGTCTTTTATAGCAAAGTACAAGCTAAGTAACTTTGGACATATTTGCTAACCTGTCTAATTCTCAGTTTTTAAATATGAAAAAGAAATGTTAGTTGTTTCATAGCATCATTTGAGAGAAAAACACCAAATGTAACCACCATGAGGCTTGCCACATTGTAGGCATTCAGTTACTGGCATTTACTATTATTCATATTTTTGATTATTATATTAATGATTGTAACAAACAAATTACCAGTAGCTGTGGGTATTAATATACCACTAAGTTGATCAATACAATGATATATTGGTAACACAAATTTTAATAATAGTAGTAATCATTATCAATCATTACCAAATCGTTACCAAAAACAACAAGTATGTAATATAAATGGAAAGACAAAAGATAAATGAATCTTTCTTGAAATGTATGTACCTGAGCATTGGTAAATGGGTGGGAAGAAGGCATTTCTTCTGCTGGCCATCCAATATGAAACAATAGGAAATAACTGTGCTTTCATCCATGTAAATATTGTGAAAATTTAGACTTGATAACATTTATAGAAAGAAACTGAAATAAATTAAATTGGTTATAAAAAGATCTTGATCTTTAATATATTTTTTTCACTTAATTAGCTCCAGTATTTGAGGAAGACCACACAGATTGCTTGCTGAGTTCTCTGTTACTTATATTTTTTATTATTATTGTAAGAACATTTAATATGAGATCTAGTCTCTTAATGAATTTTTAACGTACCTTTAACTACAGGTACAATGTTATACAACAAATCTCCAGAGAATATACATCTTGCCTGATTGGGACTTTATGTCTGTTATTATCAGGGTTCTCTACACAAACAGAACTGATAGTATATATATAGATATATGTCAGAAGATTTATTATGGAAATTGGCTTGTATTATGGAGAACAGGAAGTCCCACAATATGCTGTTTGAAAGCTATAGTCTTAAGAAAGCAAATAATGTAATTATTCTAAGTCCTAAGCCCTAGGAACCAGGGTAACCAATGGTGTAACTCTCAGCCTAAGGCCAAAGGCCTAAGAAGTGGGCGGGGCACAGTTAAAAGCCAGAGAGTCTGAAGTACCTCAAACCAGGAGCAGAAACTTCAATGTCCAAGGACGGGAGGGGATGGATATTCCATCCCAATGGAAGGTGAGAATTCACCCTTCCTCTGCCTTTCTGTCCTATGTGGGCCCTAAAATATTTGGATGATGCCTGCCCACATTGGTGACAATGGATCTTCTTTACTTAGTCTACTTATTCAGATGTTAAAGTCTCCAGATTCAGCCAGAAATAATTTTTTACCAGCTATCTTAACATTCTTAACCCAGTCAAGTTGCACATGGAATTAACCATCACGATTGACTAACTCGCTGTTTCCTCTTTCCTCAGCATCTGACAACTACCATTCTACTCTTTGATTCTGTGAAATTAACTTGTTCAGATACCTCATATAAATAAAATTCTGAAGTATTGGTCTTTTTATGATCGACTTATTTCACTTAGCATAATGTCTTCAAGGTTCCTCCATGTTGTCATATATTGCAGAATTCCCTTCTTTTGTAAGGCTGTATAGTATTCCATTGTGTATATACATATATATATATTTATATATATAAATGTGATTATATATATCACATTTTCTTGAGCTGTTCATCTGTTGATGGACATTTTGGCTGTTTCCATATCTTGGCTATTGTGAATAATGCTGCAACAAATGTAGAAGTGCTAATATCCCTTTGATATCCTGATCTCAATATTTTCTTCACAAATACCCAGAAATAGAATTGCTGGATCATGTGACAATTCTATTTTCAAGTTTCTGAGTAGCATCTATATTGTTTTCCACAGTAGTTTTTGCATTGCCACCAACAGTACACAAAGTTTCCAAATCTACCACTATCCTCACTGACGCTTGTCTTTTGTAAAAATGATAGTCATCCTAACAGTTGTGAGGTGATAGCTCATGATTTTCATTTCCGTTTACCTGATGATTTGTGATATTGAGCATGTTTCCATATATGTGTCGGCCATTTGTATGTCTTCTTTGGAGAAGTGTCTTTTCAGATGTTTAGCTCATTTATTAGTTTGGTTATTAGGGTTTTGTTGGTTTTTTACTATGGAGTTGTAGACGTTTCTTATATGTTTTGGAAGTTAATATTTGGAAGATATATGGGTTGCAAATATTTTCTCTCATTCCACAGTTTGCCTTTTCACTTGGTTGATTGTTTTCCTTGCTCTGCAGAAGCTTTGTATTTTGATGTAGTCTCACTTGTTTATTTTCGTTTTTGTTGCCTGTGCTTTTGATGTCATATACATAAAATCATTGTCAAGAACAATGTCATAGAGTTCCCCCTATGTTTTCTTCTATAAGTTTTATAGTTTGCAGTCTTTTGTTTAAGTCTTTAATCCATTTTGAGTTGCTTTTGTGTACGTGCCCTTGTCTCCTCTTTACCTCCCTCAGCCAAAATCCTGCGCAGGTCCGAGGTCCATTTGGAGCCACCAAGTGGCTCGGGAGACCCGTTCAGGACGGAGACGTCCGCCTGAAGGTAATCTCCACTTTGGCTCCATGAGCCTCCAGTCTGTCTCTGCTGGTTCCAAAGGACGCTTTGAAGCCAGGCAGGGATCCATTTCCATTTCCATTGTGTCCATTGTGTAAGTAAAGAGGAAACAAACGGGAAACCCCCAGTCCAAATTTCCAAAGAGCACCGGCCTCACTGGGGTAAGTGCCCTTGTCTCCTCTTTACCTCCCTCGGCCAGAAATCCTGTGCAGGTCCGAGGTCCATTTTGAGCCACCATGTGGCTCGGGAGACCCGTACAGGACGGAGACGTCCGCCTGAAGGTAATCTCCACTTTGGCTCCATGAGCCTCCAGTCTGTCTCTGCTGGTTCCAAAGGACGCTTTGAAGCCAGGCAGAGATCCATTTCCATTTCCATTGTGTCCATTGTGTAAGTAAAGAGGAAACAAACGGGAAACCCCCCAGTCCAAATTTCCAAAGAGCACCCCCTTAGGGTGCCTCCTAGCCAATTTAAAAACCTTACAGCTTGAACAAGACCTTAGGAGGAAGCGGTTAATTTTCCTTTCCACTGTGGTGTGATCGACCTCAGCAATTTCTGCCAGCGGCTAGGCAAGTGGTCCGAAATTAATTACGTACAAGGCTTTTGGGCCTTAAGCTCTCGTCCCTATACTCCTCCTTCTCTCCCTGCTCTCTCCACCCCCTCCCTTCCTGCCCAGACTCCTCCTCCTCCCCCCAACCAGACTCCTCCTTCATCCTCCTTATCTACTAGTAATCCACTCGGTCCCGTGCCTCCTTCGGGACCCCCAACTGGCTGTCTTGAGTCTCCTGTCTCTGCACACACCCGCTCTAAGTGCCCTGCTGATACCTCCACACCTGCCCCACACCCTCCTACAGTGTTAGCGCCTTTGCGAGAGGTGGCTGGGGCGGAGGGGGTAGTCAGAGTACATGTCCCTTTTCCATTGGCCGATCTTTCCAAAATTGAGAAGCGTTTAGGTGATTTCTCAGCTAATCCTACCATATACACAAAGGAATTTAGATACCTTTGTCAGGCCTATGACTTAACTTGGCATAACCTCCAGGTTATCCTAACCCCTACCCTAAACTGACTGAGGTTCTAACCCAGTATACCCGGTTAGATCCGGCCTCCCCCACAGGGGCCACCATTTTGGCGTCTTATTTCATTTCTCAATCAGCTCCTGACATTCGTAAAAAACTTCAAAAGGTAGAGGATGGTCCTCAGACACCAACACAAGACCTGGTTAAATTAGCCTTTAAGGTCTATAACTCCAGAGAGGAGATGGCAGACTCACCTCAAACAGAAGTTACAGCTCCTAGCAGCGGCTTTACAGCCCAGTCGTAACCCCAGGCCAGAGAGTACACACTCCGCAGACTCCAAGGCTATGAAAGGAGCCTGCTATAAGTGCGGCAAGGCAGGACACTACACCAACAGGTGTCCTCAAGGTCCCGGAGCCCCAACGCAGCCTTGCTATAAGTGCAAGGCATCAGGACATTGGGCCAGTGAATGTCCTAACCCTCGTCCACCAGCAACCCCCTGCCCTGCTTGCCAGCAGGGAGGACACTGGAAGTCTGATTGCCCCACCCTGAGAACAGGTGCTGCGTCTCCACGTGACCCCCTTTCCCAGGATCCTGGGAGCTCCTTCCAGCTCCTACATCTGGACGACGACGACAACTGAAGGTGCCGAGACTCGGGGACCCCCATCACCCTCGCCGAGCCGCGGGTAACTCTCCTGGTAGCGGGTAAGACAATTTTTTAATCAACAGCGAGGCTACCTATTCTGTTTTGCCATCCTTCTCTGGACCTAGCCTTCCATCCAATATCTCTGTAGTAGGAATAAGTGGAAAGCCATCCACTCCACAAAAACTCCACTCCTTAATTGCTGCCTGGCCAACAACTACTCTGCACACTCGTTCCTCATTCCCAGCTAAAAAGGGCCCCTACCGAAAGCAATCAGTGGAAATCAGTTTGGCTTTCCCCCACTCGCCTCAAACTTACTAAATTTTCTTAACTATCTCATACTCCTCAACCTTGCTGGTACCTTCCTTCTGGGTTTTGCCCCTATTCCAACAAATGCTTCCATTCCTCATTCCTATACTAATACTGTGCCTTATTTTATTCTTCATCCGTACGTCCAAATGCCAACCATGGGCCCCGAACTTAACGACACCCCTTAACAGCAGGAAGTAGCCAGGCAGACCACGGCGCCCCTTATCACTATTACCAATAAAAGGTTGGACTGTTTGGACCAACGGAGGCAAGCTGGTGCACTTCCGGGTTCTTCTTCACCAACTTTTCCCGCGCGCGCGAAAATGCAGCCTGTGCCCGGGAAGGTGCAGACCAACTGGGCATGCACCAGGCGACGTCAATCCGAAGAGACCAAGATTTACCTGGTCGCACCTGCGGAACGCCCCCTGACACGCCCGTGCCCCGCCTATTGCCCTCCCACTCCTAGAAAAGCCGCTCCGGAGGCACGCCACGCGCGGCCTTCCTCAGTCCTCCACTCCTGTCGGGATGTCAGGACTGCGGGAACTCCGTCCGAGAGCCCCACCGGGGGGCTCTGTCGGCCTTCTTTGCCGGAGGCTGACAGACCTCTTCCCCACACCTTAGGTGACCAAAATAAACTTGCAGTTTTGCTCCTACACTTGCCTGCTCGCTGGTTCTTTTGTGCCCGCTCTGGTGGCCTTAGAAAAACAAATCAGTTGGTGCCGAAAAAATGATCATATAAATATTGAGCTCTTTGAAACAGAGACTTTCATATTTGTTGTTAATTTTTGCCCATCCTAAAGAAATAAAACTATTTTTGCCACGAAAGGAAAGAAAGAGATTCCTAATTTCAAGTGTTAGCCATGTGTGCTGAAAATAACCAAAAAGTGTTAAGTATTTTTGTTTAATTAAAGCTCGAAATTATGTCCTATGTACCTAATCAGTGATCATTTAGCTTGTTGCAGTACTTCTTATTTCTCTCTATACTAGTTCACACTTCCCAAATCAATTTCAGTTGTTTATTTATCAATGACCTGTTGTCAGACTATTACCTTGCAAACTAAGGCAAGAAATAAAAGACCTTTCACTTTACCCAACTCCTTTCTTCCCACACACCTCCTTTACCCTTCAATCTTCTAAAGATTTAATTAATTGAATTAAATGAACCCTTGAATACTGGTTTTCTATTATATAATTTTATTTTCTTGGACCTAGATAAAATACCACTTAGGTACAAAATTGCGGCAAATCCTTGAGATTGGTTTGATACGCAATGACTAGAGGCAAAGTGAAAGGGCTGTCTTTCTCTAATGACAGACTGCAGCTACTTCAAAAAGATGTTTATTTCCAAGAGGCAGCCTTCTGTGTGCAAGCCCAGAATTCAATTTATTGCAGGTTGAAATACAAGAGCAGTTTGGTCTTCTCATAATTATATGACTTTAAAATTGACAAAGTTTGGTTTGAAGGGATCTTTTTTTTATCGAAAGCAATAGAAAGATTCTAAAGAAGCACGATGATAAACCAAGTATTTTGGCCAATATTTTATGCAACTGGTATTATTGTTATACATTTTAATTTTTAGGTTAAGATAAATATTAAGATTCAAGAAGAAATTACCTTAATAATCTTAATAATCACAAAATACATGATTTGGCTTTCCACTTCCCTATTGTCAGTGTAAAGGAATGCCTGTGATTTTTACACGTTGATTTTGTATCCTGAGACTGCTACAGTTGCTCATTAGTTTGACTAGTTTTTGGGCTGAGATGATGGTGTTTTCTAAATATAAAATCATGTTGTCTGCAAACAGAGACAATTTGACCTCCTGTCTTCCTATTTGAATATGCTTTATTTCCTTCTCTGGCCTGATTTCCCTGGCCAGAACTTCCAATATCATGTTGAATAGGAGTGGTGAGAGAGGGTACCCTTGTCTTGTACAGGTTTTCAGCAGGAATGCGTCCAGCTTTTGCCTATTCAATATGAGATTGGCTGTGGGTTTGTCGTAAGTAAATCTTACCATTTTTAGATACGCTCCATGAATACCTAGTTTATTGAGAGTTTTAAACATGAAGAGATATTGAATTTTATTAAAGGCCTTTTCTGCATCTATTGAGAAAATCATATGATTTTTGTCTTTGGTTCTGTTTCTGTGATGAATTACGTTTATTGCTTTGCATATGTTGAACCAGCCTTGCATCCTAGGGATGAAGCTGACTTGATCGTGGTGGATAAGCTTTTCGATGTGCTGCTGGATTCGGTTTTGCCAGTGTTTTATCGAGGATTTTCACATCAATGTTCATCAGGATATGGGCCTGAAGTGTTTTTTGTTATTGTTGTATTTCTTCTTAGTTTTGGTATCAGGATGGTACAGGCTTCATAAAATGAGTTTTCAATTGTTTGGAATAGTTTCAGAAGGAAGGATACTAGCTCCTTTTTGTATTTCTGGTAAAATTCAGCCTTGAATCCGTCTGGTCCTGGGCTTTCCCCCCGCCCTTGGCAGTCTATTAATTAATTAATGCCTCAATTTTAGAGCTTGTTATTGGTCTATTCAGGGATTTGACTTCTTCCTTGTTTAGTTTTGGGATGGTGTATGTGTCCAGCAATTTATCCATTTCTTCTAGATTATCGAATTTATTTTCATAGAGGTGTTTATAGTATTCTCTGATGGTAGTTTGTATTTCTGTGGGGTCAGTGATGATCTCCCCTTCATCATTTTTTAATGTGTCTACTTGATTCATCTCTCTTTTTTTCTTCATTGGTCTAGCTAGTGGTCTATCTATTTTGTTAACTCTTTCAAAAAGCCAGCTGCTGGACTCATTGACTTTTTGGAGGTTTTTTCATGTCTCTATCTCCTTCAGTTCTTCTGTCATCCTCAGCAAACTAACACAGGAACAGAAAACCAAACACTGTATGTTTTCACTCATAAGTGGGAGTTGAACAATGAGAACACATGGCTACAGACAGGGGAACAACACACACCAGACCTGTTGGGGGGTGAAGGGTGAGGGGAGGGAACTTAGAGGAAGGGTGAATAGGCGCAGCAAACTACCATGGCACATGTATACGTACGTAACAAATATCCACATTCTGCACATGTATCCTGCTTTTTTTGTTTGTTTGTTTTTTGAAGAAATAAAGAAAAAAACCCACAAAATATATAAAGCAATTGTAGATTGTAGGAATGGCAGTATCTGGAGAGAAATGGCTGGGCCCCATGGTCGGTTGTGTCCAGGCCACTGTGTAGGTCTGAGTATTAAGATATGGTAGGTACTTAAACAATAGCCTTACTCAATAGGTCTGCAAGTTAGACTATATCTCCCATCTACATTCTCCCAGGTCTTGTCTTACATGGGTATATCTGTCTAGAGAAATTTTCAAAAATAAAGGCAGTAACCAGAGGTTGTAAGGATTAGAAAGTTTATCGATAGAGAAGATATGAGAGGGTCAGAAGCGATTTTCATAAGAGAAAGAAAATATGTTCTTTCCTAAAAGTAGAAGGATTTTGTATATCATCCTGCTTTTTCTGGGAGAAAGAAAGATAACTCCACAGAGCTCTGGCAATTGATAAATACAGAGTATCTTCAGATTTCTACACAATGGAAAGAGATCAGATTTTATCAGAAACCAGTAGAAAACGCATCACTCTAAGCAGAGGAACTTCTCACCTTCTCAGCCAGTCTCAGTAAAAACATGACTCACAAGACAACAATACGGTGGCTCTTGGCAGAAAGAAGTAAAAGGAGATTGCCAGCTTGATAGGATCTACTAGGGTAATGTTAAACATTACTTTTATTAAACATAATTATTTAATACTCTGCCAGTGAAACTTGTAAGAAATGTTCATGAATAAGATACTAACTTGTTTAGTGTAAAACAGTTTACTCAGATAAAAAATACACTGAGCAAATCAGTATACTTAAAAAATCGGGCTCACTTACTTCACTTTTTCATTTAAGAAAAGTATTTTTAATTCAAATCAGAAACTTTTTTCCCAAAATGTTTTGAAATTTTTTTTCAATTGGTATTTCATGGAACCTCATCCATAAGATGTTTTACCTAAATGCAGGGTCTGTGGCTAAATCAATTTTGAAAAGATGCACACTAGGTTTCTTCACTTGGATATTGGCCACAATTATAACATATTTTCTATAATTAATAAATACAATGAATCTAACATTTTACATGGCTCTTTAAATACGAAACTCTATCTTTTTTCTTTAACCATAAACATCTACTGAAATCTCTGATAAACAGTGTACCACAGAATATATTTTGAAAAATGCTGTTTCAGAATAGAATAAAAGTATTTTTAACTTATGAAGTATGATGCGGTTACTTAATTTATGTTATTTTTAAGGTTTGATTATTAATTGGAAAATAAAATTAAACACTAGAACGCAATTTTTGTTTAGGTAATGATTTCTTGAGAAAAGAAAAATCTTCTATGGAAAATAATCACTCACGCTTTCCTTGAGATCAAGTTAAATTTGTGCTGATACACTCTTAATTTTCTTGCGCCAAATACTGTCCTCATCTTTATTACTGTTTTATGACATCATTGTATAATTATGGATTAGCTAAATTCTCGTGCTTAAAATACCACTTGATTGAACTTAGTGAACAGTTTATATTGACTTCACTTAGAATAGTTTTTATTCTGCTTTATCTTACTTCTCTTTGTATTCTTGATTTATTTCTGCACCTTAAGTATCTTGGTTGTAAGAGCTTAATTTTCCACCCCGAGAAGAGAAATAACATAGGTCACTGAACCCCAAAATAGCACAAAATAATCATGCTACTTTGATAAACCTCCTTCGATATGAATTGTTTCTTAGAAGAACTTCTAACAGGTAGACATGTATGAGTTTTACACCTCTCACCACCACTGGAAGAGCAATTTAATGAAAATAAGCAACATAAAATTGTCAGATTCCTGTGTAAGCCACAAATCTGATCATAGTTCAAGAATAGGAAAGAATGAACAAAATCTTTTAAATTGTTTGGGTCTCAATATTCAGAATTCTCTATTTATAGTGAGAAATTATGTCATTCTGCTTTCACTTTTAAGAACTGCAGGAGAAGAGTACTGAAAGAATATAAATTGATATTCACTTAACCTATCCATACAGCCAGCTCCTTTAATTTGAAATATTCACTTGATATGTGTGCAATAACCATGGGTAGCCTGAATGTATTTCAGGAGATACAGCTGCTTATTAAGTACATGGAGTTCTGCCAATCTACCCTGTTTGAAATGTAGGTTATAATTAAAATGTAATCATGAAGTTTCTTTGGAATTTCTACTTAAGCTTAAGAGTCAGAATTGAGCAAAATCACCTTAAGAGGTACTTGTATAACAGCAGGAAAGATCTGTCTTCCTTTTGAACTAGGCTTTTAGTTTACTTTTCAGTGTTACTTTGACTGATTTTTTTTATTAACCAAAAAGATGGTAGATGAAGATGAATGGACTATATCGACAGGGTTTCATGACTTATTTAAAACATGTGTGTTACTTATGTTCATTTTCAAGCACTTTGCTATGAGGGTTCTCCCTTGTAAAAATTAATGAATACCGTTTTAACATAATTTACATTAATTATGAAAGACATTTAGACACTGAGAGGGCTAGAGTAATGCATTTGCAGCTCTCGGGAATTAATCTGAGAAAAACTTTAAAAATATTTAAAATTTCAATTTCTTTGAGCAAGTCAACTTTTCAAAACATCTAAATAAAATAATACGGAAATGACTGCTAGGTTAATTTCTATAAGTATGTAAGCAGATACAAGATTAACTTTTAATCCAAGTAATAGCAATGTTGTGCATCCTGAATCTTGAGGAAAAAACTTTGTGAAGTTTCCTGTCTTAATTTCAGGAAATGTATTCACTAAGAGAATATGATTCTGTTTATTTTATATGAAAGGCCTTCTCTATATTGCTGGCATTATTATATTTATCACCTTCATATTCATAGTCATTGACCAAGATGCACTAACTGGAACTGGATTTTTCCTCCCACTTTTAAAAACTAGAAAAACAGAATATATATGTATAAAAAAACTGGCATACATATTGTTGTAATATATAATAATATATATTATATTTTATTTTATTTATTATGTAATAATAAATAAATATATACAATATATATAATAATAAAACATAATATATAGTATTATGATATATTATATAATATATGTTATATAAAATATAATAATAATATAATAATATATTATAATAACATATATAAAAAACAATGTTTATCAGGCAGCATAGGGCTGTGATTCCCTGATAGAAGGATAATGAACAAAATGAGCCATATGATTGAACTAGTTTACTGCTAGTAATGAAGGCAATGTTTAGGCTGAAGCTCTGGGTTGTAAAAATACAATAGAGCCAAATGGTCAAGCTAAATTGAAAAGACAAAAACTATTATTACACAGTTAAGGAATCAAGCCAGTTGATTACCCCATATAAACAGCCCCCTTGGTAGCCTTTACCAAGATGGTTATTAGAATTCGTGATAAAATGGAAGTTTGTCAGCTTCCTTGTGTGCCTGAATAATTGTATTTGGGATTAACCTAAGAGTCACAATTCGTAACTACTGTCACACAAATGGGAACTTCACAGGATGAATGAATGTTCAATCTTTGAAACTGGATTAAAGGAAGAGTACACTATATATATATAGAAAAGGGGGGTTGTGTCACCTACTTTTCACCTGCTTCAGCTTCCACTGAGGCAACAGAAATGTTGCCATTGCAAGTTATCTTAGATGTCTGGTATTTTCTTAAATGAGTGGACCAGCTGCAGATCTGTGGTCATGCAACCGTCAAGTAAAAGACCCTGAATTATAAGAAGTCTTCCTTTTACCTTTCAGCTATTTAGAATACTAACCAAATGAACTGCCCTCACCAAACCCAATATTTTACTATTGAATCAGTGTGGGTAATATAGTCTTTAAAACCCCTGTAAGGATCACCATGTGGTTGGAGAATATAGAAAGATAAGAATGCTGCATGTAGGTCTTCCTTTCTGTCGTATTTGGAATACGTATATGAGAATACAATCTTGAGTGACCTAGAGATGGTTATTTTTGATTTGGGTTATTAGCATATTTGCAGAGGCTCTTAGATCTCTTTCCAGTCAAATGAATTAAACTGGTGTTTATGGAATGACTATCATTCTAAGAAAAAAAATTAAAATGGCTTAGCCAAAAGAAAAGATTGAGACAGAATGGAAGAGGACATGCAGGAATCAAAGACTCTTTCTTTTCACAGAACCCTCCTCCTCCTTTCTTACTGTCCCTGCTCCCTCTCTTCCCTCTGCATGTCTTTATTCTTCCTTACCTGAAACTGACTTTGGTGAAGGGGGAGGTGATGATCTTTCAAACAGGCCATTCCCTTCAATAGTGAATTTCTCTATAAGGACCGGGGGGAGGGTGGTGAAGGCACAACTCTTTTATATGTTGAATTACCTGCCCTGTTTGAAGATAGAAGTTTGTGTTCCTTGTGGACCAGTCCTAGGGAGAGGTGAAGCCAACTGGGCTTCTGGGTCAGGTGGGGACTTGTGAAACTTTTCTGTCTAGCTAAAGGATTGTAGAGGTACCAGTTAGCACTGTCTGTCTAGCTAAAGGATTGTAAATGCACCAATCAGCACTCTGTGTCTAGCTAAAGGTTTGTAAACACACCAATCAGCACTCTGTAAAAATGCACCAATCAGTGCTCTGTGTCTAGTTAATCGGGTGGGAACCTGGAGAACTTTTCTGTATAGCAAAAGAACTGTAAATGCACCAATCAGTGCTCTGCATCTAGCTAAGGGTTTGTAAATGCACCAATCAGCATGCTGTAAAAATGGGCCAATAAGCTCTCTGTAAAATGGACCAATCAGCAGGATGTGGGTGGGGCCAAATAAGAAACTAAAAGGTGACCACCAAGCTAGCAGTAACAACCTTCTGGGATCCCCTTCCACAATGTGGAAGGTTTGTTTGTTCTTTTGCTGCTCGCGATAAATCTTGCTGCTGCTCACTGTTTGGGTCTGCACTACCTTTACCAGCTGTAACACTCACCACAAAGGTCTGCAGCTTCACTCCGTCACTGGGAGGAGTGAACAACTCTGGACGCGCCACCTATAAGAGCTGTAACACTCACTGCGAAGGAGGCTTCACTCCTGAAGTTAGCCAGACCATGAACCCACCGGGAGGAATGAATAACTGTGGATGCTCCACCTTTAAGAGCTGTAACACTCACTGCAAAGGTCTGAGGCTTCACTCCTGAAGTCAGCAAGACCATGAACTCAACAGAAGGAAGAAACTCCAGACACATCTGAACATCTGAAGGAATAAACTCCAGACCCGCCATCTTTAAGAACTGTAACACTCACTGTGAGGGTCTGCGGCTTCATTCTTGAAGTCATGGAGACCAAGAACCCACTGGAAGGAACCAATTCTGGACATGCTGTTCCACTTCATAACTTAGCCCAGATTCCACCTCCAAGAGCTCCTTTTTGTCGTTTTCACACCCTTTAAGACACCAGACATGTCCTTTGGCTCACTTCTTAATGGGGCTGTTTTCTTGTATATTTGTTTGAGTTCCTTGTAGAGTCTGTATATTAGACGTTTGTCAGATGGATACATTGCAAAAATTTTCTCCCACTCTGTAGTTTATCTGTTCATGCTGATGAGAGCTTCTTTGGTTGTGCAGAAGCTCTTTCATCTAATTAGATCCCATTTGTCCATTTTTGCTTTTGTTGCAATTGTTTTTGGTGTTTTCATCATGAAATCTTTGCCCATGCCTATGTCCTGAATGGTATTGCCTAGATTTTCTTCTAGGGTTTTTATTGTTTTGGGTTTTACATTTAAGTCTTTAATCCATCTTGAGTTAATTTTTGTATAAGGTATAAGGAAGAGGTCCAGTTTCAATTTTCCGCATATGGCTAGCCAGTTGTTCCAGCACCATTTATTAAATAGGGGATCTTATCCTCACTGTTTGTTTTTCTCAGGTTTGTCAAAGACCACATGGTTGTAGGTGTGTGGTCTTATTTCTGAGTTCTCCATTCTGTTCCGTTAGTCTATGTGTCACTTCTCAAAAGAAGACATTCATGCAGTCAATAAATACATGATAAAAAGCTCAAAATCACTGATCATTAGAGAAATGCAAATCAAAACCATGAGATTCCATCTCACACCAGTCAGAATGGTAATTATTAAAGTCAAGAAACAACAGATGCTGGAGAGGATGTGGAGAAATAGAAGCACTTTTACACTGTTGGTGGGAGTGCAAATTAGTTCAACCATTGTGGAAAATAGTGTGGCAATTCTTCAAAGATCTAGAAGCAGATATACCTTTTGACCCAGCAATCCCATTACTAGTTATATACACAAGTGATTATAAATGATTCTGTTATAAAGATACATGCACTCATATATTCATTGCAGCACTATTTATCATAGCAAAGACAGGGAAACAACCCAAATGTCCATCAATGATAGACTGGATAAAGAAAATGTAGTACATATACACTGTGGAATACTATGCAGTCATGAAAAGGAATGAGATCATGTACTTTGCAAGAGACACAGATGGAGCTGGAAGCCATTATCCTAAGCAAACTAATGCAGGAACAGAAACCCAAACACTGCATGTTCTCACCTGTAAGTGGAAGCTAAATAATGAGAACACATGGACACATGGTGGGAAACAACACACACTGGGGCCTTGTAGGAGGTGGGGGAAGGGAGAGCATCAGGAAGAATAACTAACAGGTACTCAGCTTAATACTTAAGTAATGGGTTGATCTGTGCAGCAAACGACCATGGCACACACTTACCTGTGTAAAAAACCTGCACATTCTGCACATGTATCTAGGAACTTAAAAGCTGAAAAAACAAACAAACAAAAAGAAACCACACATAATAAAGAAACCTAACCAGAAAATAATTGAGAATTTAGAGGAAAGATTGTGTCTGTGTGAAGGCAACAGGATGGAGAGTAAATGCAGTAGTCACTTGGAAAAAGGCAAACAAGGTGTTAAGCTGAAGAATGTTAACAAGAGAAGAGAAACAGTGTCACACTACTTACCTTGTTCCTGTTTCAATGTGAGAAAAACTAGCCCTTCTTATTTGGATTGCCAGCAAAGTTAATGCCATAGAGAAGCTACCCAGCACTTAGTCATCCACATCCCTTCCTTGCCAGCTGGTATTACTCATTTAAAGTCTTCTTTTCCCAGTGCTCCAGAAATTTGCAGAAGTATTCCAAAGTTTCCTTTTGCTTTACAGCCCCACACACGGAGATGCAGACCAGCTGTTACATAGATGTCTGTGACCAGCAGGTTTTGCTCCTTTGATCCAGCAAGCACATCAGGGTTCAGAAACTCATCACATCAAGGAAAACCATGGTCAAAAGAAGACAACTATCCTGTACCTTCCACAACTATGGAAGAACCCATATTCATTTTTTATAATAACAAAGCAAAAGTAACTAATATGCACCCAGGAATTCAAGCCCAAATTTAAAACAAAAAATGATTAGAAAAATGATATAGAAAACACATATAATTAAGAGACGAGCAGAAATCTGGTATTTACGGATAAGCAAACAAAAGTGTATGCCTATTGTTCACGAAGATTTTGTGTCCGGAATTGGTTCCTTCCGGTGGGTTGTCAGTCTCCCTGACTTCAAGAATGAAGCCGCAGACCCTCGCGGTAATTGTTACAGTTCTTAAAGATAGTGTGTCCAGAGTTTGTTCCTTCAGATGTTAGGATGTGTCCAGAGTTTCCTTCTTCTGGTGGGTTAGTGGTCTTGCTGACTTCAGGAGTGAAGCCGCAGACCTTTGCAGTGAGTGTTACAGCTCACAAAGGCAGCATGTCTGGCATTGTTCGTTCCTCCCAGTGGGTTCGTGGTCTCACTGACTTCAGGAGTGAAGCTGCAGACCTTTGCGGTGAGCTCATAAAGGTAGTACGGACCCAAAGAGGGAGCAGCAGCAAGATTTATTGCAAAGAGCTAAAGAACAAAGCTTCCACAGCGTGAAAGGGGACCCCAGTGGGTTGCTGCTGCTGGCTCAGGTGACCAGCTTTTATTCCCTTATTTGCACCACCCACGTCCTGCTGATTGGTCAATTTTACAGAGAGCTGATTGGTCCATTTTTACAGAGTGCTGGTTAGTGTGTTTACAAGACTTTAATTAGACACAGAGCACTGATTAGTGTGTTTTTACAGAGTGCTGATTGGTGCATTTACAAACCTTTAGCCAGACAAAGAGTGCTGACTAGTGTGTTTACAATCCTTTGGCTAGACAGAAAAGTTCTCCAAGTCCCCACCCAAGCCAGAAGCCCAGCTGGCTTCTCCTCTCAATTTAATTGACTGTTATAATAGTGTTATTGTACAAATACTGATATATACCCAATGTGAAAAAAGGCTCGTAGAGTGTGTTTGTCTTCAAAACTTAAAATAATTAGTCATATAAATTAAACACTGGAAATTCAATTTGTAACTTTTAATGAAGGGCTCATAATCAAACTTTGATACTAGATGATGGCTATTTTTTTTTTCCTAGTGTGAAACACATGGAAAAATTAATAGGATACACAGGATATCCTATTGGAAAGATAGAATAATTACTAAAGGGCCTAAATGTTTATGTAAATGTGATGGTACTTATTTGAGTGACTTAAAACTTAGGATAAATGTACTGGACTTGCAAAGAAAACCCGAATGAAAATTTAGATTATCAGGCTTTAGAGTTAAGCTACTCCTTAGGCTTGCATTGCATAAGGCTTTAAAAGGGACTAACAAGTAATATTTAAATAGTTAATAACTTTAAAATGTAAACAATAAAGACATCACAACAATTTGTAAAAATAATGTCAGACTAAGGAAAAGTTGAAGTATTGCTAATCAAGAATCCGATTCAACTATTCATCATTGGCATAATATAGTCAAAGGTTATTTATTCCCCCAAGACAAATAAAGTACTGACTTAACAAAATGTTATTGTGTTATTCTGCAGTAATTCTAAAAATTGTTTAGCTATGAACTTTGCTTTGCTATGGACTTCCTGGATATTTAGACAGCTGCATCTTGCCCAGAGAAGGGTAGAACCAGCAACAGAAAAAATTAGAAAATAGTAATATTACTATTTTATAGTAATGCATGGAAAAGATTGCAAGAGCAAATACAAATTGAAAATAAAAGATTTAATCCTCCCTTTTGAAAATAGGAAAGACACTCTCCCTCACCCCTTCCTTTTCTTAAAACATTACCTTTAGAAAATTCATAAGTTCTTTTTCTTTCTCTTAGAAATGTACATAAATCTTTTTTAAAACCAAAGAAGACTCTCCACAGTCCAAAAATTTAGTAGTCATCACTTTGAAATATATTCATCAAGGAAGATAAGCACCCTTATTTTCCAGTTTCTATGAATGGGTAGAAACTTAACTTCAGAGAAAGCCTAGCTCTAACTTTCAAAACTGTCTCCTGTGATGAAGATATGAGAATACTATTTTTTCTTTTACAAAAAGCCTGTTAGCTAACATAAACGGCCATGGAGTGGAGTGAATTTAGGATGAACTACATCTGATTAATGTTGTCAAGTCCTCTTGACTGTGGACTAGTTTTTGTTTATCCTGAGAATATGTAGGCAATGGGTTGTATCTGTTCAGTTATACAAAAGGAGAAATCTATATCTTTGCAATTTCTGAACAAATTGCCTGTGACATCATTCAGATTGTAGCTTAATGGTTATCCAGTAGTAAAATTGCTTTCTTTCTATTCTACCTTTATGCCGATATTTTCTGGGTTGGAAGGAGATTTTGTTTTTAATTATATTGTCCCAAGCCTTCACATATTTGGATATTAAATAAGTCATTCCTAAACGATCCATAAGTGAAAGATTAAATCACCAGGGAAATTAAAAAGGAGTCCAATTTAATAATAAAATGTTACATAATAAAGTTTGTAACATACAGCTAAAATAGTGCTTAGAGTGAAATTTGTACTTTAAATGCTTGTATACTAACAGAAAAAAGTTTGAAGTTAATGATCTAAGTTGCCAACTTAAGAATCCAAAAAAGGTTGTTTTTTTTTTTTTTTTAAATAAAAAAGTTAACTGGAAAGTGAGAGGAAGGAAAGAAGTAATGAAATGCAAAACAAAGAGGGAGAAAGAAAATCAATGAATTTGAAAACGGAATGCTAGCTAAAATTAATAAATCTTAAAATCAGTTCTTTGTAAATGTGTAAACACCTGTCAAGACTGCTCAAGGTATAAGAAAGATAAAGCAAATTACTAACATAGGAATAAAAAGGAGATAGCATCAAAAATCCTGTATACATAAAGGAAGATAAATGTAAAGAGATCTTGTCAATGAATTTGACAATTTACGTGAAATGGACAAATTCCTTAAAAACCACACCTCTCAAAACTTACATAAAATAAAATAGAAAAATTAGAATTGTTCTCTATTTTAAAATTTCAATTTGTTATCAAAAATAATCTTACAAATAAAACTCTAGTTTCAAGTGGACTGATGAGTGAATCTTATCAAATTTTAAGACAGGATAAAATCAATATTAAACACTTTTCAGGCTGGGCACAGTGGTTCACTCCTGCAATCCCAGCATTTTGGGAGGCTGAGTCAGGTGGATCAACTGAAGTCAGTAGTTCAAAACCAGCCTGGCCACCATGGCACAACCCTATCTCTACTAAAAATACAAAAATTAGTAGGGCATGGTTGCAGGCACCTGTAATCCCAGCTACTTGGGAAGCTGAGGCAGGAGAATCGCTTGAATCCAGGAGATGGAAGTTAGTTAGAGTGAGCCAAGTTCTTGCCACTGTACTCCAGCCTGGGGAACAGAGTGAGACTCTGTGGAAGAAAGAAAGAAAGAAAGAAAAGAAAGAAAGGAAGAAAGGAAAGAAACTTTTCAGAAAATAGAGGAGGCCAGTATGACCCTGGCATCAAAAATGTTAGTCATTAAAAGAAAAATAAATTACAAATATCCTTTGAGAAAATAGGTTTAAAATTCCTTTACAAATACCAGCATAATGGGAATATAAAAAAAGACAATACAAGAAGATCGAATGCAGATTATCTCAGGAATGAAAGGTTAATTTAATATATCAGAATCAGTCAATATAAATCACTATATTAACAACTAAAACAATTATTCCCTCCATAGATTCAGAGAAATCATTTTAACAAAACTCTCTGCATTGCAGGAAGTGAAGGAAGCTTCCTCATTCAGATAAAGGGCAACTATAAAAGACTTCAGTTAACATCTAACGAATAAGATATTTAACATTTCCATTCTGATATCTGGGAAAAGTCAAGGATGTCCATTCTTACCACTTATATTTAACACTTTACTGGAGGTTCTAGATGATGAAATAAAGCAAGAAAAGAAATATAAAGTACAAAGACTTTAAAAAATACAAATCTATTCATAGAAGAGATTAATATCTATGCAGAAATGACTAAGCTATTTATAAAGCAACTACTAGAATAAGAGAATTTGCAACACCATAGAATACAAGGTCAAAAGGTCAATTTACAAAGTCATTTGTCTCTGTATCAAACAACCAAGTCAAATGAATGGAAAATAAAGTTTTAATGATATAATTAGCAATAGCATCAAGAAGCACAAAAATACTTATAAATAAATTTAATAGAAGTCATGCAAGACTTCTATACTAAAACATACAATATAGTTCTGAGATAAATTTTAAAAGGCCAAAATAAATTGAGAGATTGATACAGTTTGGCTGTGTGTTTCCACCCAAATCTCATGTTGAGTTGTGATTCTCAGTGTTGGAGGAGGGGCCTGATGGGACGTGATCGGATCATGGGGGTGGACTTCTTCCTTGCTGTTCTCAAGATAGTGAGTGAGTTTTCATGAGGTCTGGTGGTTTATAAGTGTATGGCACTTCCCCTTCCCTCCTTCTCTCCTGCTCTGCCACACAAAGATGTGCTTGCTTCCCCTTCACCTTCCACCATGACTGTAAGTTTCCTGAGGCCTCCTCAACCATATCTGCCTGAGGCCTCCCAGGTAATGCTTCCTTCTTACAGCCCACAGAACTGAGTCAATTAAACCTCTTTTCTTCATAAATTACCTAGTCTCGGGTAGTGCTTTATAGGAGTGTGAGAACAGTTTAATACAGAGATAGAACATTCCTATGAATTGACAGACCCAATATTGTTAAGATATCAGCTCTTTCTATATTGATACACAGATTTGTTACAATTCCAGTCAGGAATTTCCAATTTCCAGTAACATCAGAATTTCATAAAAAATGACAAGTTGATTCTAAAATGTATATTATCATGTAGATAACTTAGTGTAAGAAAAACAGAAATTTTAAAAAGGTAAAATGAAATGTGAAGACTTAAACTACTTGACTTCAAGAAATACTATAAATCTATACTAATCAATACAGGGTAGTATTAGCATAAAAATAGATAAATAGATCAACAAAACATTACAGAATCCCAAAACACATTCAATTAGTTTTAATAGAAGGGATAATGCAATTCACTAGAGAAAAGAAAATATTTTCACTAAACGGTGCTGGAACAAGTAAATATTTATATGAAAGTTAAATGAACTTGGACAGTCACCTTACAGTATACTTGAAAATCAACTTGACATTGATAATAGACCTAAATGCAAAAGTTAGAACAGCAAAATATCTAGAAAAATGTGCAATATTTTTATGACCTACATATAATCACAGATTGTTTGCCACAACATGACAAGCAATAATCAAAAAGTCAAAAAACAGGAATTAGAAAGCCTTCATCAAACTTGTGTTCATTATAAGAAATTATTAAGAAAATGTATAGACAAACAAAAAATGGGAGAAAAATATTAACAACGGATACATTTTGACAAAAGACTTACATCTGGAATACACAAAGATATCCTATAAGTCATCAATAAAACACAATGTTTAAAAATGGTCAAAGACTCGAACATACAGTTTCAAAGAAGATATAAAATTTACCAATAATCACAAGAAAAGTTCACAATATCACTAGGGTAATGCATATAAAGCCACAATAAAGTACAATTACACAGAAACAAGAATGACTAAAATTAAAAAGATTGACAGCTTTAAGTGCTAGAGAAGGTATGAAGCAACTGAAAATCTCCTAAATTGCTAATAGAAGTATGAAATAGCACAGCTTCTTTGGAAAAAGGTTTAGCAGTTCCCTAAAAATTAAGCATACATCTACCATATGACCCATCAATTCCATTCCTAAGAATTTATGAAAAACAACTAGAAATATATGTCCATAAAAAAATACATGTACAAACTCACGCTTCCCTGTGACTTGACCCTGAAAGTAGCATGTCAGGCTCCTTTGCTGTTGCAGTGGGTGACTGTGGCACAAGTTTCAAATGGCATTTCTAGCACACCCCATAAGAGCAAAAAAAAGAAAGAAAGAAAGAAAGAAAGAAAGAAAGAAAAAGTGTGTAGGCAACCACACATTTAATACACTATCCAAGAGAGAACATGGGAGTTAAACAGAGAAAATAAAGGAAATGTTAAAATCTACAAAGAAGAAGAAAATCAGGCAGCCTGTATAGCCAGGATGAGCAAGGAACTCTAAGCAAATCCCTAATACAGAAGAGGGTGAGTGAGTATGTTTCTGCAGTCCACTTTCACAATAAGGAATTGTATAGTTCCATGGAGTATTCCATGCCCTTCCTGAGACCTAAGCAGCTACAGTAAGATGCCATTGTTGATCCTAGCTCTTAATGAAACTGTGCAAGGTTCTCCAAAACAGAGGTACCAATCCTAGGCACTAGGGAAACTTGGGCTGTGACTTGCAGAACTAGGGCTTGAGCAGGGAATGGGTTACTACAACCAGGACTGAGAAGCAAGCATAGCTGCCATAGCTGTAACTGGGCACCCCATCCCCCAGGGCCTGGCCAGGACACAAAGAAAGCCACAGAGGCTTGGTCTTGAGCAAAGGATTAGTCCCTACAGCCCAGGACTGAGTTTCAAGCTAAGTGTAAACTGCGAGAACTGATCAAAAACCTGGGTCAGTTGAACAGCCCAGATGTGGGAGGGAGCCCTGCGAGACTGGGATGTGAGAGGGATGTAAGTCCCCTACCTAAGGACCCAAACTGTGGCCACTGGGACTGCCACCTAACCTACCTGTGGCAAGACCTCAGCACAACAGCTGTCACCCCTCACCTAAGCATTTTGCCAGGGGCCTGAGGACTGCCTCACACCCCCGTCACAGTTAGTACGTGCACTTATCAATGGAGGACCTGAGCACAAGCTTGCTTGGTCTGGTTCTGCCCAATTTTGCCTCCTAACAGACAAAGTGTAAGAAGGCTCCTGGGTGTTCACTAACCCAATCCACCATTTGGGAGACCTGAGTATTTCTCCCAGGGGACAAAAGTGAGACATAAGCACTCTACCATTACCACCACAGCTGGTTCCTACCTGAAAGTGCCACCTACTGGCCTGGAAGCCAGCTCACACAGCCCATTGCCACTACTGCCAACATAAGAGCACAGTGCTTGGGAACTAGAGGAGCATCTCACTGTCACTGCTACTGTCATTTCCCATTCCACCCCAGCTGTCCAGGAGATCAGGAGCCCACAGACCTTCCCAGTATACTGCTACTAAGAAAGAAACCAGCAACCAAGAAAACCACTCAGAGGCACAAGAATCAGCATGCCTTGAATTATCAACATAGGTGCTGGCATACATTGCCCCAGGTCAAAAGGACAGACACACTTAGCCCAGCACAACTACCACTGAAACCTGAAGAGTGGCCCTTCTGTCATTCCAATTCCCAGCACAACTTTACCATAGCCTCCACCAATAACTGCACCCTAACATACTGAGGAAATCACACTTACCACTAACACTATTTATAGCCAAAGAAATAATACAGAATCTGCACAATACTACACAGTCAGAAAGAAAACCAAAGCCCTATCCAACCAACATGACAGTCACATCTTCAAGATAAAAATCCCCCCACGATAGAAGTAAATTCAAAAATAAAATAAGATGCTATTTTTATGCCAGATGTGCAAAAATCAACATAAAAACACAGAAAACATAATAAAACATGGTAATATGACATCCCAAAGGAGCATAATTCTCCAGCAATAATTCTTCTAACCAAAAAAAATCTTTGAAATACCACATAAAGAGTTCAAAATACTGATTTTTAAGAAGCTCAGAGAGATGCAAGATAAATCTGAAAACCAATACAAATAAACTTAGATAATCAATTCAGAATATGAATGAGAAATTTATCCAATTTAAAATAATCCAGTCAGATAAAAATTAAGATATAAAAATTTTTAAAAATGAACAAACCTACAACACATTTGGGACTACCAAAAGTGACCAAAAGTATGAATTATCAGTATTCTTATTGGTGAAGAGCAATTCCAAGCCTTGGAAAATCTATTTAACAAAAGAGTAGATGAAAACTTCCCAAGTTTAGCAAGAAATTTAGACATCAAGACAGAGGAGACTCAGCAATCTCCATGTAAATACAATGCAAAAAGTAATTTGCCATAGTATATTATAACCAAACGGTCTAAAGAAAGAATTCTAGTGTCAGCAAGAGGAAAGTATCTAATCACCTAAAGAGGAAACTCCTTCAGACTAACCCAGGACTTCTCAACAGAAACCTTACAGGTCAGAACAGAATTTAAAAATTCAACAAAACAAAAAAGTTGGTTCTTTGAAAAGATATACGATTGATAAACCATGATCTAGGCTAATAAAAAAAGGAGACAGAAGACCCAAATAAGCCACCTCAGAAATGAAAAGGGAGACATTACAACAGATATGATGGAAATACAAAAGATCTTCAGATATACTGTTAGAAATAAGTACATGTTCAAAAACTAGAAAACCTAGAGGAAACTGATAACTTATTGTAAACAAACAACCTCCCAAGATTGAACTATGAAGTACCAGAAAACCAGAACAGACTATAATGAGTAGTGAAATTGAATCAGTAATAATAATTTTTAAAAAACTCACAACAAAAACAAGCCCTGAATGAATTCACAACCAAATTCTTCAAAATATACACAGAATAACTCATTTCAGTCTTCCTGAAACTATTCCCAAAAATTGAAGGAGAGGGAATTCTCCCTATCTCATTCCATTAGTCCAGTATCACCCTGACACATAAAACCAGACAAATACACAACCAAAGAAGAAATCTACAGACCAACAGCCCTGATGAACATAGACACAAAAATTTTCAACAAAGTACTAGCAAATAGTATCCAAGAGCACATAAAAGAGATAGATCACATGATCAAGTGGGTTTTATACCCAACAATAATTCAACATGCACAAATCAATAAATGTGATACATTGCATAAACAGAATTAAGGACAAAAACCGTATGAGCATCTCAATAGACAAACAAAAGGCATTTGACAAATTTCAGCATTCTTTCATGATTTAAAAAAGAAAAAAAAAAAAACATGCACAGAAGGAACATGTTCAAAATAATGGAAGCCATTTATGACAAATGTCATACAGCGAACTTCATACTGAATGGGGAAAATTTGTAAGCAGTTCCTTTAAGAACTGAAAGAGAATGAAGACGACTCATATTCAACATATTACTGGAAGTTCTAGCCAGAGTAATCAGTCAAGAAAAAGAAATATAAAACATCTAATCACAGAATTAGAAAAAAAAAGCCTAAGTTTTATATGGAACAAAAAAGAGCCCAAATAACCAAAGTCATCCTGAACAACTGGAAAACAGGTCAAATTATCTCTTTTTTGCTGATGATATAATTTTATATCCAGAACAACCTAAAGACTCCACCACAAAAGCCTGTTAGATTTAATAAAGAAACATGGTAAAGTTTCAGGATACAAAAATCAACGTACAAAAATCAGTAGTGTTCCTATACATCAATAAGGATCTAGCTGAAAAGAAGGGATTCACATTTATAATAGTTACAAACAATATAATGCATAAAATATGTTTAACCATGGAGATGAAAGATCTCTACAAGAAAAACTACAAAACACTGATTAAAGAAACTGAAGGCAACACACACACATCCCACAAAGAGTCTATGTTCATGGATTGGAAGAATCAGTATCATTAAAATGACAATCCTGTCCAAAGCAATCTATAGATTCGATGCAATCCCTATCAAAATATCAATGTTATTTTTCACAGAATTAGAAGAAAAAGTCCTTAAATTCATATGAACATAAAAAGACCCCAAATAGCCAAAGCAGCTCTAAGCAAGGAGAACAAAGCTGAATGTATTGCATTACGTGACTTCAGATTATACTACCAGGCTGTACTAATGAAAATCGGATGGTACCGGTATAAAAATGGACACATAGATCAATGAAAAGAATAAAGAACCCAGAAATGAGGTAATGCCACATATTTACAGTTAACTGATTTTTGAAAAAGCTGACAAGAACATACATTAGGGAAAGCACAGCCTTTTTAATAAATGGTGCTGGGAAAATTGAATTGCTATATGCAGCAAAATAATACTTTCACCCTTATATTTTACTATATACAAAAATCAATTCAAGATGGATTAAAGACTTAAACGTAAGACACCAAACTGTAAAAATACTAGAAGAAAACCAATGAAAAACTCTTCTGGATATTCATCTAGGCAAATAATTTATAACTAAAACCTCAAAAGCACAGGTAACAAAAACAAAAATAGAAAAATGAGACTTAATTAAACTAAAAAGCTTCTGCACAGCAAGAGAAATAATCAGGAAAGTAACAGACAGCTTCAGAATGGAAGAAAAAAATGGCAAACTGGGCACCCAACAGTAGGCTAATATCCAGAATATACAAGTAACTGAAATAACAACACCAACAAAAACTCCAAACATTCCCATTAAAAAGTGGGCAAAGGACATGAACAGACATTTTTCAAAAGAAGACATACAAATGGCCAACAGGTATATGAAAAAATATTCAACAATGCTAATCATCAAAAAAATGCAAATTGAAACCACAATGACATATCATCTTACCCTAATCAGAATGGCTATCATGAAAAAGACAAAAAGCAACAGATGTTAAAATGTGATGCAAAGGGAATGCTTATACACTATTGGTGGAAGTGTAAATTATTAACAATTATATAGAAAACAGTATGGAAATGTCTCAAAGAACTAAAAATAGAACTACCATTCAATGTAGCAATCCCACTACTGGGTACCTACCCATAGGAAAAGAAATCAATACAAAAAA
Organism: Rhinopithecus roxellana; assembly: GCF_007565055.1. Classification (NCBI taxonomy): domain Eukaryota; kingdom Metazoa; phylum Chordata; class Mammalia; order Primates; family Cercopithecidae; genus Rhinopithecus; species Rhinopithecus roxellana. The sequence goes on from NC_044552.1 coordinate 168,207,044, forward strand.
GAGCATGAACTTTTAGGATTATCATAGCACTATTCAAAATAGGAAAGATGAGGAATCGACCTAAGTATCCATCAACAGATGATTGGATAAAGAAAATGTAGTCTATATACACAATGGAATACTATTCAGCCACAAAAAAAAGAATGAAATAATATTTTTTTGCAGCAACATGGATAAAATTAGAAGTAATTATGTTGAGTGACTCAAGCCAGACACTGAAAGACAAATATTGCATGTTTTCAGACTTATCATGGGTGATAAAAAATGGGCATATAGAGGGGAATAATAGACAATGGAGACTCAGTAGGGTGAGAGGATGGAAGAGGAGTGGGTGTGGATGATAAGTGAATTCATAGGTACAATGGATGTTATTTGGGTGATGGATACCCTAAAAACTCTGATTTGACCACTATACAGTCTATGTATATAATAAAATTGCACTTGCATCCCATATATTTGTATAAATAAAATACTCATAAAAGAATCCTTTCACCATCACAAAAATAATCCCAAGTGTTAAACAATAATTTGTTTATCTGGATGAATAAGGTGGGCCAGGACATTCAAACTTTCATTTAATAGTAAACACTCGTATATTAAAAACTGGCTGTTGCAGAGAACAAGCCACATCTAAACTGAGCTAGACATAACAATTTTGAAGCTAATCTGGGCTTTAATCTTAGCTTAAAGATTCTTATTATGGAGAGTTTCCAAATTCATAAGTGTAAGTCCCCTTTAGTTTGATTCATATGCAATAATTCTAATTTTACAAATTTATTTCAGTATCTGATGTTGTAACAAGGAAGAATATGTATACAAGTTCTGTGTGTATGTGTGTGTGTGTGTGTATCTTTATACTAGTATGTATCTTTATAGTAGAATGATTTATAATCCTTTGGGTATATACCCAGTAATGGAATTGCTGGGTCAAATGGTATTTCTAGTTCTAGATCCTTGAGGAATCACCACATTGTGTTCCACAATGGTTGAACTAATTTACACTCCCACCAACAGTGTAAAAGTATTCTTATTTCTCCACATCCTCTCCAGCATGTGATGTTACCTGACTTTCTAATGATCACCATTCTAACTGGTGTAAGATGGTATCTCATTGTGGTTTTGATTTCCATTTCTCTAATGACCAGTAATGATGAGCTTTTTTTCGTTTGTTCGTTGGCTGCATAAATGTCTTCTTTAGAAAAGTGTCTGTTCATATCCTTTGCCCACTTTTTGATGGGGTTGTTTGTTTTTTCTTGTAAATTTGTTTAAGTTCTTTGTAGATTCTGGATATTAGCCCTTTGTCAGATAGATACATTGCAAAAATTTTTCTCCCATTCTGTAGATGGCCTGTTCACTCTGATAATAGTTACTTTGCTGTGCAGAAGCTCATTAGTTTAATTAGATTCCATTTGTCAATTCTGGGTTTTGTTGCAATTGTTTTTGGTGTTTTAGTCATGAAGTCTTTGCCCATGCCTATGTCCTGAATGGTATTGCCTAGGTTTTCTTCTAGGGTTTCTATGGTTTTAGGTCTTACATTTAAATCTTTAGTGAATCTTGAGTTAATTTTTGTATGAGGTATAAGGAAGGAGTCCAGTTTGAGTTTTCCACATATGGCTAGCCAATTTTCCCAACACCATTTATTAAACTGAGAATATTTTCCGCATTGCTTGTTTTTGTTGGGTTTGTCAAAGATAAGATGGTTGTAGATCTGTGGTATTATTTCTGAGGCCTCTGTTCTATTCCATTGGTCTATATATCTTTTTCAGTACCAGTACCATACTGTTTTGGTTACTGTAGCCTTGTACTGTAGTTTGAAGTCAGATAGCCTAATGCCTCCAGCTTTGTTCCTTTTGCTCAGGAGTGTCTTTGTTATATGGGCTCTTTTTTGGTTCTATGTGAAATTTAAAGGAGTTTTTTAGTTCTGTGAAGAAAGTCAAGGGTAGCTTGATGGGAATAGCATTTAATCTATAAATTACTTTGGGCAGTATGGCCATTTTCATGATATTGATTTTTTCTATCCGTGAGCATGGCATGTTTTTGCATTTGTTTGTGTCCTCTCTGATTTCCTTGAGCAGTGGTTTGTAGTTCTTCTTGAAGAGATCCTTCACATCCCTTGTAAGTTGTATTCCCAGGCATTTTATTCTTTTTGTATCAATTGTGAATGGGAGTTTGCACATGATTTGGCTGTTTCTCTATTATTTGTGTATAGGAATGTTTGTGATTTTTGCACATTGATTCCGTATTCTGAGACTTTTCTGAACTTGCTTATCAGCCTAAGGAGTTTCTAGACTGAGACAAAGGGGTTTTCTAAATATACAATTATGTCATCTGCAAACAGAGATAATTTGACTTCCTCTCCTCCTATTTGAATATACTTTAATTCTTTCTCTTGACTGATTGCCCTGGCCAGAATTGCCAGTACTATGTTGAATAGGAGTGGTGAGAGAGGGCATCCTTGTCTTATGCAGGTTTACAAAGAGAATGCTTTTAGCTTTGGCCCATTCAATATGATATTGGCTGTGGGTTTGTCATAAATAGCACTTATTATTTTGAGATACGTTCCATCAATACCTAGTTTATTGGTGTTTTCAGCATAAATGGTGTGGAATTTTGTCAAAGGCCTTTTCTGCATCTATTGAGATAATCATGTGATTTTTGTCATTGGTTCTATTTATGTGATGAATTACGTTTATTGATTTGCATATGTTGAACCAGCCTTGCATCCCAGGGGTGAAGCCAACTTGATTGTGGTGGATAAGCCTTTTGATGTGCTGCTGGAATCGATTTCCCAGTATTTTATTGAAGATTTTCGCATCGATGTTCATCAGGGATATTGACCTGAAATTTTCTTTTATTGTTGTGTCTCTGCCAGGTTTTGGTATCAGGATGACGCTGACCTCACAAAATGAGTTAGGGAGGAGTCCCTCTTTTTCCATTGTTTAAACTAGTTTCAGAAGGAGTGGTACCAGCTCCTGTTTGTACCTCTGGTAGAATTTGGCTGTGAATCCCTCTGGTCCTGGTCTTCTGTTAGCTTTTGAATTTGTTTGCTCTTGCTTCTCCAGTTCTTTTAATTGTGATGTTAGGGTGTCAATTTTAGATCTTTCCCACTTTCTCCTGTGGGTATTTAGTGCTATAAATTTCCCTCTACACACCACTTTAAATGTGTCCTAGAGATTCTGGTACATTGTGTCTTTGTTCTCATTGGTTTCAAATAACTTATTTATGTCTTAATTTCATCATTTATGAAGTAGTCATTTAGGAGCAGGTCATTCAGTTTCCATGTAGTTCTGTGGTTTTGAGTGAGTTTCTTATCCTGAGTTCTAATTTAATTGCACTGTGGTCTGAGAGACTGTTTGTTATGATTTTCATTCTTTTGCATTTGCTGAGGAATGTTTTACTTCCAATTATGTGGTCTATTTTAGAATAAGTCCTATGTGGTGCTGAGAAGAATGTATGTTCTGTTGATTTGGGGTGGAGAGTTCTGTAGATGTCTATTACGTCCACCAGGACCAGAACTGAGTTCAAGTTCTGAATATCCTTGCTAACTTTCTGTCTCGTTGGTCTGTCTAATATTGACAGTGGGGTGTTAAAGTCTCCCACTATTATTGTGTGGGAGTCTAAGTCTCTTTGTAGGTCTCTAAGAACTTGCTTTATGAATCTGAGTGCTCCCGTATTGGATGCATATATATTTAGGATAGTTAGTTCTTCTTGTTGCATTGATCCCTTTACCATTATGTAATGACCTTCTTTGTCTTTTTTTTTATCTTTGTTGGTTTAAAGTCTGTTTTACAAGAGACTAGGATTGCAACCTCTCCTTTTTTGTGCTTTTTATTTGCTTGGTAAATCTTCCTCCATGCCTTTATTTTGAGCCTATGTGTGTCTTTTCATATGAGATGGGTCTCCTGAATACAGCACACCGATGGGTCTTGACTGCTTAACCAATTTCCCAGTCTCTGTCTTTTAATTGGTGTATGTAGCCCATTTACATTTAAGGTTAATGTTATTATGTGTGAATTTGATCCTGTTATTATGATGCTAGCTTGTTATTTTGCCCATTAGTTGATGCAGTTTCTTCATAGTGTTGATGGTCTTTACATTTTGGTATGTTTTTGCAGTGGCTGGTACCAGTTTTTCCTTTTTATATTTAGTGCTTTTCTCAGGAGCTCTTGTAAGACAGGCCTGGTGGTGACAAAATCCCTCAGCATTTGCTTGTTTGTAAAGGAGTTTATTTCTCCTTCACCTATGAAGCATAATTTGGCTGGATACAAAATTCTGGGCTAGAAATTCTTTTCTTTAAGACTTGAATATTGGCCTCCACTGTCTTCTGGCTTGTAGGGTTTCTGCAGAGACAGTCACTGTTAGTCTGATCGGCTTCCCTTTCTGGACAGCCTGACCTTTCTCTCTGGCTGCCCTTAACATTTTTTCCTTCATTTTAACCTTGGTGAATCTGATGATTATGTGTCTTGGGGTTGCTCTTCTCAAGGAGTATCTTTGTGGTTTTCTCTGTATTTCCTGAATTTGAATGTTGGCCTGTCTTGCTAGGTTGGGGAAGTTCTCCTGGATAATATTGTGAAGTGTGTTTTCCAACTTGGTTCCATTTTCCCCATCACTTTCAGGTACACCAATCAAATGTAGGTTTGGTCTTTTCACATAGTCCCATTTTTCTTGGAGGCTTTGTTCATTCCTTTTCATTCTTTTTTCTCTAATCTTGTCTTCATGGTTGTTTTATTAAGTTGATCTTCAATCTCCTTTATCCTTTCTTCTGCTTGATCAATTTGGCTATTGATACTTGTGTATGCTTCACGGAGTTCTCATGCTGTGTTTTTCAGCTCCGTCAGGTCATTTATTTTCTTCTCTAAACTGTTTATTCTAGTTAACAATTCCTGTAACCTTTTATCAAGCTTCTTAGCTTCCTTGCATTGGTTTAGAACATATTCCTTTAGTTCAGAAGAGTTTGTTATTACTCACCTTCTGAAGCTGATTTCTGTCAACTCATCAAACTCATTTTCCATCCAGTTTTGTTTCCTTGCTGACAAGGAGTTGTGATCCTTTAGAGGAGAAGAGGCATTCTGGTTTTTGGAATTTTCAGCCTTTTTGCGCTTTTTTTTTTTTTTTTTTTTTTTCTCTCATCTTCATTATCTACCTTTGGTCTTTGCTATTAGTGGCCTTCAGATGGAGTTTTTGTGTGGTCATCCTTTTTGTTGATGTTGATGTTATTGCTCTCTGTTAGTTTTCCTTCTAACAGTCAGGCCTCTCTTCTGTAGGTCTGCTGGAGTTTGCTGGAGGTCCATTCCAGACCCTGTTTGCTTGGGTATCACCAGCGGAGGCTACAGAACAGCAAAGATTGCTGCCTCCTCCTTCCTCTGGAAGCTTCATTGCAGAGGGACACCCGCCAGATGCCAGCTGGCGTTCTTCTGTATGAGGTGTCTGTTGACCCCTCCTGCAAGGTGTCTCCCCATCAGGAGGCACAGGGTTCCATGACCCACTTGAGAAGGCAGTCTGTCCCTTAGCAGAGCTCAAGCATTGTGCTGGGAGATCTGCTGCTCTCTTCAGAGCCAGCAGGCAAGAAGGTTTAGGTCTGCTGAAACTGCGTCCACAGCTGCCCCTTTCCCCAGGTACTCTGTTCCAGGGGGATAAGAGTTTTATCTATAAGCCCCTGACTGAAGCTGCTGCCTTTCTTTCAGAGATGCCCTGCCCAGAGAGGAGGAATCTAAAGAGGCAGTCTGGCTACTATGGCTTTGCAGTGCTGTGGTGGGCTCCACCCAGTCCAAATTTCCTGTTGACTTTGTTTATACCGTGAGGGCAAAACCACCTACTCAAAATCCAGTAACGGCAGACACCCCTCTCACACCAAGCTCGAGCCTCCCAGGTCAACTTCAGACTGCTGTGCTGGCAGTGAGAATTTCAAGCCAGTGAATCTTAGCTTGCTGGGCTCCACGGGGGTGGAATCTGCTGAGCAAGACCACTTGGCTCCATGGCTTCAGCCCCCTCTCTAGGAGAGTGAACAGCTGTGTCTTGCTGGCATTCCAGGCACCGCTGGGGTTCAAAAAACAACAACAACAAAAAAAAGCTCCGGAAGCTAGTTTGGTGTCTGCCCTACTGCCACCCAGTTTTGTACTTGAAACCCAGGGCCCTTGTGGTGTAGACACCCGAGGGAATCTCCTGGTCTGTGGGTTGTGAAGACCATGGTAAAAGCGTAGTATTTGGGCCAGATAGCACCATCCCTCACAGCACCGTCCCTCAAGGCTTCCCTTGGCTAGAGGAGGGAGTTCCCCAACCTATTTTGCCTCCCAGGTGAGGAGACATCTACCCTGCTTCTGCTAGCCCTCCATGGGCTGCACCCACTGTCTAACTAGTCCCAGTGAGATGAACCGGGTACCTCAGTTTGAAAGGCAGAGATCACCCACCTTCTGCATTGGTCTCTCTGGGAGCTGCAGACCAGAGCTCTTCCTATTTGGCCATCTTGCCCAGGAACAAGGAAGAAAATATGTTAATTGGGCAAGACAGGCACTGAAAAAATAATATAAATAAAAGGAAAATGAAATGGTTAATAATAGTCTATTCTAAATGTCCATAATTTCTCCCATAAATTTATAAAGTTTTTATTCTACTCTCCTTTTGGGGGAAAAATTGTTACAGTACTTGGAGAAGCAATTATGTTTTCCAAAATATTCTCTAGAGAGTGAGTAGGTTGCTCTTGGTCACAGAAGTGTGGAGCTGTGGTTAATTTTCCAGGAGTGATGATGACACATCACTGCACTAGATTATGCTGGCCTGGCAGTCTCGGTTAAAGTAATTCACTGTGTGTCATTCCCATTCAGAAGAGTGACAGTGTTTCCTTTCTCTCAGCCAAAAGCCTTCTCAGGAGGGATCTACTTCTGACCTGCCAAAGGTTTCACAGCTTCAGGCACTCCCCAGGGAATTGTCTAATGAACTCATTGTGACAACTGATATTTAATGGTGACATAGTCATCGATCCAGAGCTATGTTACAAGTCATATGCTTGTTGGGTGGAGGTAAGGCAAACACATCTCTGTTGTTCAACATAACCTTAAATTTGGGTAACCAACTTTTCACGCCTGCATATGTGACAGTTTTTCATCATTAATTCCAGGAAGGAGATATATGGGCAATTTGGAGATCAGACCAGTTAATAATTTTCTCAGGGGTGCTAGTTGTCTCTTTCCCAACAAGAGGAGCAGTTAACATTTATTGAGGGCCTAGGCCTATTGCTAAGTGCTTAACATAAATGACCTCGTCAATTTCTCCCTTTAAATGAAACGAATACCCAAGAACTTAAAAGTTGTCCAAGGTCAGAGAGCTAACAGCTATTGGAAGCCAGCAATAAAACCCAGGACTAAGTGATGTCCAAACTTTCTAACACCAACTATTATTCTTTCCTTCCTTTAAATTATGTAAAATAATAAAACTCCATAAATTAAGCCACCAATAGAGCAAAAACCAAAAGAAAAAACAAACAATAAAAACACTCCACTAAATTTAAAGAAAAAGTTTGTCAGGAGTCTATTTAAAAATTTTTACTGTCTTTTTTTTTTTTTTTTTGACATAGGTGTTGGTTTTTATTAATAAAACAGAACTTGTGCACTTGTATACATTTAGCAAACTTTTTTTTTATTATTATACTTTAAGTTCTAGGGTACATGTGCATAACGTTCAGGTTTGTTACATATGTATATTAGTGCCATGTTGGTGTGCTGCACCTATCAACTCGTCAGCACCCATCAATTCATCATTTATATCATGTATAACTCCCCAATGCAATCCCTCCCCCCTCCCCCCTCCCCATGATAGGCCCCGGTGTGTGATGTTCCCCTTCCCGAGTCCAAGTGATCTCATTGTTCATTTCCCACCTATGAGTGAGAACATGCGGATGTTTGGTTTTCTCTTCTTGTGATAGTTTGCTAAGAATGATGGTTTCCAGCTGCATCCATGTCCCTACAAAGGACGCAAACTCATCCTTTTTTATGGCTGCATAGTATTCCATGGTGTATATGTGCCACATTTTCTTAATCCAGTCTGTCACGGATGGACATTTGGGTTGATTCCAAGTCTTTGCTATTGTGAATAGTGCCGCAATAAACATACATGTGCATGTGTCTTTGTAGTAGAATAATTTATAATCCTTTGGGTATATACCCAGTAGTGGGATGGCAGAGAGCCAAGTCAGGAATGAACTTCCATTCACAATTGCTTCAAAGAGAATAAAATACCTAGGAATCCAACTTACAAGGGATGTCAAGGACCTCTTCAAGGAGAACTACAAACCACTGCTCAGTGAAATAAAAGAGGACACAAACAAATGGAAGAACATACCATGCTCATGGATAGGAAGAATCAATATCATGAAAATGGCCATACTGCCCAAGGTTATTTATAGATTCAATGCCATCCCCATCAAGCTACCAATGAGTTTCTTCACAGAATTGTAAAAAAACTGCTTTAAAGTTCATATGGAACCAAAAAAGAGCCCGCATTGCCAAGACAATCCTAAGTCAAAAGGACAAAGCTGGAGGCGTCACACTACCTGACTTCAAACTATACTACAAGGCTACAGTAACCAAAACAGCATGGTACTGGTACCAAAACAGAGCTATAGACCAATGGAACAGAACAGAGTCCTCAGAAATAATACCACACATCTACAGCCATCTGATCTTTGACAAACCTGAGAGAAACAAGAAATGGGGAAAGGATTCCCTATTTAATAAATGGTGCTGGGAAAATTGGCTAGCCATAAGTAGAAAGCTGAAACTGGATCCTTTCCTTACTCCTTATACGAAGATTAATTCAAGATGGATTAGAGACTTAAATGTTAGACCTAATACCATAAAAACCCTAGAAGAAAACCTAGGGAATACCATTCAGGGCATAGGCATGGGCAAGGACTTCATGTGTAAAACACCAAAAGCAACGGCAGCAAAAGCCAAAATTGACAAATGGGATCTCATTAAACTAAAGAGCTTCTGCACAGCGAAAGAAACTACCATCAGAGTGAACAGGCAACCTACAGAATGGGAGAAAATTTTTGCAATCTACTCATCTGACAAAGGGCTAATATCCAGAATCTACAAAGAACTCAAACAAATATACAAGAAAAAAACAAACAACCCCATCAAAAAGTGGGCAAAGGACATGAACAGACATTTCTCAAAAGAAGACATTCATGCAACCAACAGACACATGAAAAAATGCTCATCATCACTCGCCATCAGAGAAATGCAAATCAAAACCACAATGAGATACCATCTCACACCAGCTAGAATGGCAATCATTAAAAAATCAGGAAACAATAGTTGTTGGAGAGGATGTGGAGAAATAGGAACACTTTTACACTGTTGGTGGGATTGTAAACTAGTTCAACCATTATGGAAAACAGTATGGCAATTCCTCAAGGATCTAGAACTAAAAATTTTTACTGTCTTTATACAAGTTCAGAAGAGCTTTGTTAACTACAAAAATAACAGCAAACAGAGGGCACACATATTCAGACACTAACATGCATCTCTTCAAAATGGAAATGCTGCAGTAAAAACCATAAATGTACAAATAGCTCAAAGTTAAGAGCAGAAAACATTGCACTATAAAAACTAAAAGGAAAGGACAACCTCTGAGAATCTGTTAACAATACTGTAGAAGCATTAAAGATATATGTAACTATAGTGTGCAGACTAGATCCCGTATTCCAATGGTAAAGTTGTTTTTTAAAATCTATTAATTCATGTACAACTGTGGTATCAACCATCAAAGGAAATGAGCAAATCATAAGCAAAGGATATTTTCAAGACAGTCTAACAACATTAACAATTTGACTTTCTGACAGACTAGCAGAAAAATATAGTTATTATTTCAAACACTAAATAAAATGTTAAAAATTCAGTTAATACTGAGTTTTCAGTCTACATGACACCCAGTAGACTGATATATTAGTTAAACTAAAAAGGTAAAGAAAAACAGAAGAGACTCTGTTTTGTTTGTGAGTGTGCTTGTATAAAGACATGCTGCAAAGCAATGAACAACAGAAAGATAAATGTGAAGAAAGTATGGTTATAATAAATAAGTATGAAGATACTGATCTTAGGAGATAATTTGTATTCTAAATTTTAGTAACTTACCAAAGGCTGACTGCTCTAGGTCTCGGGGTTTATTTCCACCAATTCTCGGTGGTGAAGCTCTGCCTGAAGTGTTACTAAACCTAGTCTTGATTAAGAATTGTTCACAGTTTTTAACCTCAAAGTGGCTTGAATAACCATGAGTAACCTTAAGTAACCACGAGTATACCAGAGGATATTAGATACTAGACGAAGGTATATGAAGTCTGTCAAAGCAAAAATTTCACTGCACATAGCTAAATAGGTGGAAAGACTTTATTCAAGGCAATTACAACAGAGGAAAGAAACTAAAGTTTGAACGCAGTTCCACTGAAACAGATATCAGAAGGACATTTAATTACTGGGATGAGAGGGAGAACACAGGCCATCTGTGTTTGCTAGTTAGCTTTGCCCAAAGGAAAAGTAAACTTGCTTGTATCTTCATAAAAAGAGGTAGTTTTACAACTTAGAGCAAGTACCCTCAGAAGGTAGGCTTCTACCCTCTCACAGAAACTGGGAGATAGATAAAACTGATAAGGGACTATTAAAAAGATTTACATAAGTAAATTCATGTCAGGGGGATTTGCTGTACAGATTATTTCATCACCCAGGTATTAAGTCCAGTATTACCCATTAGTTATTTTTCCTGATTTACATACATATCAAAGGGGCAGAAAAAGAATTCGCAATTAAAAGTTTACTAAAGTAAATGCTCTAAGAAAATGGAGGTCAGGGCCTTGAGTTGGGAAGAAGACTGTCTAAAGTTTAGCCAGGCTAAGGGAAATGCTTATACTGTCTTGGTAAGTCCTAGAGCTAGGGACTCTGGCAAAAATGTAAGACCTAAGGAGATAAATTTATATCATTGGTCTTTGACCAGGGAGATACCTTAAAAAACCCAAGTACTTTCCAAGAATAAGCCCTAAAGTCTCTAAGAAGGTAATGATAGTATATTGTGAGCAACTATGACTCAAAGTTTCCTGAGTATGTTTTGAATTTGGGGTTTGCCCAACAGCTCAGAAATGCATTTTTCAAGAAGTGGTCAGTTACCAGTGGCACTATGTATGCTTCAATTCTACCTTTAACTTTATTTTCTGTTCCTTACCCTACTTTTGCAACCAGTTCCCCCATTCTTCATTATTACTGCTCTAGCTTTGGCATTTGCATTTTTGCATTTGCATCCCTTGACCTAGGATATAACTAATTAAAGAGCACTTTCTTTCTTCCTTTCCTTTCCCCACTCCCACAATAAACCATATGACTTAGTGAATTGTTTCTAAGGTTTGGCGATTACACCAAGGCTACAATCAGTGCAAATGATCTCTATAGAAATATGAAATTAGAAGTTGGTTTTCTGGGTTGATGGACAAATAAAGTTGGTGAACAGAAGGATAAGCAATTTGGGCTGACACTGCCAAATGCATTATGGGTATGGCTAGTTGTCCCAGAAATTAAAACATCAGTTTGGAATTGATAGCATTAATGCCAACTGAGAAAAAAATTAAAAAGCTTTTAGCAATGCATTGATGTTACATTGATATCAAAATGCATAGAGACTACCTGAAATGTTGATATAATTGTAATAATATTAAAAACTAAGCATATTTTCAAACTGAAATAGTTTTAGTTAAGTGACTGAAGTTAATGGCAAACACACAGCCTCATTATCCCCCCATCATGTTTCCCTATTTTCACTCTACTTTTATTTGTGTCATCTAGTGTCAGAGACAATAATCTCATTCTACATATTTGAGGTAAATACCAAAATCTTTTCTGTCATCACACTGCTCCAATTTATTCACTCTTTAGTGACTTGCTCCAGTCTCTTTCCTTTTCATCTACCAATATATTCAGGATTCTTTTATCTTTAAAACCTTAGCTTAAGGTTGTTACCTACCCACAAACTAATATCCTGATTATTTTCTTCATTTCACAACAAAAATTCTTGAAATGTATACCACCCTCACCACCCCACCCCGAACCTTTTTCCCACCCTGCACACTCTTTAATCTGCTATGCTAGAAATGTGTTCCCATTCCTCTACCAAACTGCTTTTTGTAGAGGTCACCAGTGACTTCCTGATCTTGAAATAAAATGAGCTTTTCTTATATCTTATCTCGTTGAGCTCTCTGTAGCATTTGGCATTATCAGCCACCTCCTTCCTTATGAAAACTTCTATTAAAACAAAACATTTTCTTATGTAGAGTTTTATCACTTTGCAGTATTTAATTTCATCCTATTTTTAATAGCAAACTTGCAAAAACACAGGATTAATACGTGTGCCTATTGATCATTGATCCAGTGCTCTTGTCACAATTCCATGCTGTTGAGATAGTATGGTTCAGTAGATAGGACGTGAGCTTTGTAATTAGACCCAATTTCTCATCCTAATATCTAATTTTACCTTAAGCTCTCTGCATTTTAATTTCCTTATGTGTGGAATGTGAGTGGCTTTGCCCACATTCCGAGATTACGGTTGAGATTACAATATGATATAAGTAAAGCCCCTAGCTAAATTATTTAATATATGGCACGTAGTAGGCATGGCTATTTCCATCCCCAAACATTTGCTACATATTCAACAACTTAGTAGGTAGTAACTAGGTGTCTCAATCCATAGAGAGGAAAAAAAAAATAAAACAGAAATGAAGTAGAAATAGAGCTTTTAGAAGTTCGCACTGTCAACTCCTTCCTCGTCTCTTCACTTTTGTGCCACTATACCACCCATATTCTTTCCTACTGTTTAGTTACTTCATTCCATTTATACTTTTCTCTTTTTTTCCTGCTTCTTATGTTAGTCCATAGCCCAGAGTCAGTTCTCAGATATCTGTTATTCTTTATGCAATCTCTCCAATAGGGCTTAAAATTTATTGTGGTTCAGCTGTAATTACAGCTTTGTACCCTTTCCTAAATTTCAATTTTATTGCGCAAACTGCTTGCTGTAAATCTTTGTCAATCAAAACCAATCACCTTCACCTCTAACCAAACTCATCTTAAAAATTTGCTTATGTTTATGTTTCTACCAGGCCTGATGCCCTAGAGAAATTTGAAACTCAGCATTTAACAATCTGTCATCCTACCTTCTCATAAACTTGAGTATCTTTTTATATTCTCTAATTTATTGGTGAGACCACCATCCACCCAACTTCTAAAGCCAAAACCATGTTGTTACTCACTGCCCCACCTGTCCTTGACTTACATGTTACTTTCTTAATATCAATTTCATCCATCCCCAAAACTTAATTCAAGTGTTCATTATCTTACACCTGAAATACCAAATAAACAAAAAGCAAAACAAACAAACAAACAAAAACCTAAAAGCCTTCTTGTCTTATACTCATTCTCCTAAACCTCTCTTGCTCCTGGTATGCACTCAAATGCACTCATTTCATGCCAAAAAAAAAAAAATCATGTTTGTATATTTCACAAGTGTCCAGAAAAAAAAAAAAAAAAAAAAAAAAAAAAAAAAAAAAAAAACCTCATAATTATCTCTCCCTTGCCTCACAGATGGAGCAAGCCATTGAACATGTGCTTAAGAACACCCTTCTTGAGCACTGTCCCTTCTCCAAAATAAACTTCAGGCAACCAGACTCCCTTGCCATTTGTTTCCAGCCTTACCCTGTGCAGGCAGTGCCATACACCCTGCATACCTTTCATATCTCTCTGCCTTCACACATGCTGTTTCTCTGCTCAGCATGTTCTTTCTCACTGGTGTGCCTAGAAAAGTCCTATGATTCCTTCAAAATCCTGTTAGCTAAATATTTCTGTGAATATTTATCATATATGTAAATAAATATTAAAAAAATAAGTATTTACTAAATTGGATATCCCTGTTCAATGGCTCCCATTTTTTGAAGCACTCACTATGGGTTCAGTACTGTGAGCACTTACTAACCAGTTAGAGTCTCAGCAAAATCTGTTCAAATGGGAGCTGTTATTATTTCCATCTTATTGATATGGAAACTTTGGCAGGGAGAGGCTAAGTCACTCACTAAATATTGGTGGAGTTGAGATTTAAAACAAATCTACTTCATCCCAAAGTTATAATAAGCTATGCTGACCCCACACTGTTTATTGCCTCCTTAATGAGGCCTTTCCTTTTCCTCCCTCCCATCATTGCCCAGTTCTAATCATTTATGATTTTCTTTTCTGTGGGCTTCTATACTTTGTCTGCACTCTCATTTTCTGTATTTTAATAAAAATAAAAGCAACACACACACACGCACACACACACACACATATATATATATTTTTGCCACTGTACAAAGTGCTTTTATAGTATAATTTATTTAATCTCTGCCATAATTCTGTGAGAAAGAGTTTTTCATCACCCTGATTTTGCTGATGGGGAAACTGAGGCATGGAGAAGCAATTTGTTCTGGGGGACACATAATTATAATTCCACAAGCATTTTGAGAAGAAAGTTGTATCTTTCACGATCTTTTCTTTATGATCTGGAAAGCACAAGTCTCCTGGAGAGGACTTCAAAAATATTTACTAAGTTGGCTTCCTCATTCATTCCTGGCCACTAATCCTTCCATGATATTTAGACAGTCTACAAATCTGAATTTGTCTTTGGTATTTGTTGCTCATTTCCCCAGCTTCCACTCTTGTCCATGTTCTCATCTCATTAGTATTGGTTACTGTAATCCAGCTAAACAACAGTATTGGTTTCTGATACCCATATTTTACATACCCATTCCTCAATCAAAAAATTGTCAGGGCATTCTATTTCCTAAAGAACACAATTGAAGCTCTAGAGTTTTGCTATCCCTAGTAAACTCCAAAATTCTCTCTATAACCTTTTTTATTACAGAAAATAATCCATGTATTAAACACCTACTCAGTACTCAGCACTCTTAAGCACATCACATACATTATCTAATTTAACACTTTAAAAAGTCACTTTATTTTATACTAAGGAAGCACAAACTCAAAGGAGCTTTTTATATCGGCCAAAGTGGTTCTTGATCCCCCAAATTTCCATATCTGTTTCTGGACTGGAATGTCCTCCAATGAATCTTTCAAGGATTATTTTCTAATTTCTCCCTTCTTGTGACTTATTCTTCAATTTTCCACAACCAAAAGATTAATGCCTGTTAATGTTATTTTAACATTTGTTATTTGTTCATCACCTATCATGTTACCATAGGAGATGTCCTTTATTGTTATTTTGCTTGTTTTATTTATGTTTTGCTTCTGGAACTCAAGTTTAAACCTCCTTAGTACAGGAATCTTGTATAAACATCATTTCATCCATATAACTTGTACAATGTCTTATAAATATAATATTTATAATGAAAAGACATCAGATATAGAGGGTGATTCAAAGTTTTTATTCTCTGGTAATTATAATGTACATTGGGAATATGATATAATTTAAATATTCACATCAGGAAAGAAATTGTAAATAGATGTAATTAATTCACAAGTCTCTTATGAGAGGAAAAGTAAGTAAGAATGTTTGACAGAGAACAAAGTTCAGTGGAGACGGGATGCCAATTTAAACAACTTATTTTTTTCTTTTTTTGATCTCACCCTATTGTAATCCCACAGATATTGTTGATGAGTTTTTTACTCTCTGAAATTTTTAGACAATTTTTGAGATGTCAATTAGTACATAAGTTTTCAGTGAATACAGGTCTGGTAAATAAACATGTTCATTTTATCACATTTCAAATTTTCAATGAACAAAGTATTTTCTTTCTGTATCCTTTCTTAGGTCATCATTTTGAGGGCAGGAGAGAGGAGTGGATTTTCTAATCCAACCTCAGCAATTTCCATCATCTGAGAAACAAAAATAATAAACTTAACAAAATATAAGTGAATTAGAAGATATGCCATTGAAACTATCAAAACTTTATGTAGCCAAGTGATGTCAAACCATATGTGCCTCATCTTATAACAGAAGATGAGGGCAGGATAAGAATAACCTTTCTTTTTTCTTAATTTTAAAATCAAGAAGAATAAGACAATTATCCTAAGAAACAAAAGGGGTTTCTAGCATGGATAGATTGGAAGAAGCCTCCTCTGGAAAACTAAAATCTCTTTAAGATTTCAATCAAAAAGAAAAACTGAATTGTAAGTAATCATGAATTTCCATTTATGCTTTTGATTCAAGAAAAAACTTAGTAAGAAATACTTCAATACTCCAAGTAATATAAAAGCAATCCACCTTTTTTTAAGTAGCATTGTCTTCTCGTATAATTGTAAAAATGTATGCTGAATTAGCATAACTATAAGGCGGACTTTTAATTTTTTAAATTGAAATTAATAAATTTTAACCAAAGACCAGAATACTTGCATTTGAAATATGACCATCTGAAACTATGAAGCACTATCTAATGAATACATTATATCATTAAAGAACAATAGTTTGTATTTTCAACAAATAATATGAATCTTAGAATTTTAACCTGGGAAGAAGGCATAAAGAAAGTAGGTAGTCAGGTGGAGTGCGGTAGCTCATGCCTGTAAGCCCAGTACTTTGGGAGGCCGAGGCAGGAAGACTGCTTGAACCCAGAAGTTTAAGACCAGCCTCAGCAATATAGTCATACCTCATCTCTACAAAACCACACACACACAAAAATGTTTTTTACAAAATTAGCCAAGCATGGCAGTATGCACCTGCAATCCCAGTGTGTTGAGAGGTTAAAGTGGGAGGATTGCTTGAGCCTGGGAGGCACAGGCTGCAGTGAGCTGAAATCACTCTACTGCACTCCAGCCTGAGATCACTCTACTGCACTCCAGCCTGGGTGATAAAGTGAGATTCTGTCAAGAAAAGGAAGGGGAGTGGAGGGGAGGGGAAGGGAGACCAAGGGGAGGTGGGAAAGGAGAAGAAAGGAGGGGAAAGTACGGGTGGGATGAGGTTGTGGACCGGAGACAGGAAGGGCGTACCTGGTAAGGGAAGGGCGGGAAGGGAAGGGAAAAATGAAATACGGACAGAAATCAAAAGAGAACGAAGAACGCAAACGAAGAGCCAAAAAGTGACCAAAAGAAAGAAAGAAGACAACAGCACGAAAAGAAAGAAAGAAACGGCCCGAACAGAAAGACCCAAGAACTAAAGAAACACGAAGAAACGAAGCCCTCCCTCCTCCCCACCTCAAGCCCCTAAAGAAATAAAAAAAGACGTGACGGAAGAAGGAAGTCACATAGACCTATGATATCAAACTTTGGTCGGCTAGTACTTTGTGCACTTTTAACACATTATATGGATATCCTATTCAAACTTTTGTTATTTCAACTATTTTTTATCTGGTTTTTATAATACTGATATACAAAAACAGGTAATTCTTTGAGAGTTCTTTACTTGTTATTTTGAGGGATTTGAGTTGTTTTTTAATCTAAAGTAAATAAATATGTGATATTGATTGGATTGGGGGTAAGAGGGAAACACATTTATTTGATGATATATAGCATATGGAAAGGTGTTCTTCATTTGAAAATTTATTGAAGCTTGTCAGTAGCTTGCTTCCATTGTTTATAGCCTGGCTAACCTATTGGGAAAGGGGCTTAATGGCCAGTCTGAGCAGATAAAGAATACACAAAAGTTCAGCATGAATGGAGCTTAGAGTTATAATTCAGTTCCAGCACACCACAATGTCCTTATGACATTGGGAGTAAAAGTTTATTTTCCATAGTAGACTAGAAAAAAAAAATCTTCATCAATTTCTAGAACATTTTGAAATGCTATGAACATGTTCACTTGCACTTTTTTGACCTTCTTTCTTTAGATACTGCTCCCTTAAGGGCTGACTGTTGGGCCTCCAAGCAAATTGTTCAATCTCCATACTTAACATTAAATGTTCAATACATATTTCAGATAGCAGGTCAATCAACTAAATGCTTTTTCAGAATGTTCATTTAAACCAATTAATATGTTTCTGTCACAATTTTTTAGGTCAGATATGATTTTCTTAACCCAAGTAATATTTTCTTAGCCTATGTGAATGAAAATAATAAATAACAAAATATTAAATAAAAACAGGATTGTTAATATTAAATAAGTTTGAATTTGCCTTTTAATTTTGACTTAGAAAAGAAATGTAGAAAACATTTCGTGAGAGTTTAGAATGATGTATGAGAAAATTGTTTGAAAAAAAGGTTGTGTTTCTTTAAACCTTCCACTATCTTTTCTGCAATTTAGAATACTGCTCATCTACAGTCCACTGTTGTCAAACCATAGAATCTCTCCAAACCCATAATATCTTATCAAAACTTACAACTTAAAGTGTCACCTTTAAAATTGCTATTTTAATGGCACATAAGATGAATGAATTCAAAGAACAGCATAAAAAGATAATATTTCTTTTAGTGGAACCTCATTTTTCAATCCTTGTTTTGCTATAAATTGTCTTTAAACCAAGAAAAATTTGCCTGTACCATAACACACTGCACATCTTTTTGTCCTCAAAATGTCCCATAGAAATTTCAAGTAAAACTTTCATTAAACATTTAGCTCCATATAAGTAAACTATGAGTAACAGATACATTTTGAATTAGCAATCCTCTGGGAAATTATAAAAATAAATGTTGGATGAAATTTATTTTCTTTCTCCTTGATAATTTATTATTGGTTTTTCAAAGGTTTGTCACACACTTCATTATATTCCGCTTGATGGCAATTCTTCCTTATATCAAAATAATTCTGTTGAATTGCCTTTATGGTTAATGATAGATACAACGGAATCTACATTCATATCTACTGTAGAAAAGTATAAATACAGTGACAAATATATTAACTTTAGACACACAGTTTCTTCAACCTGAAAATACGTTGAGGGTTTAGCAGCACTTCCATGGACATAACAGCGTGAGGGAGACTCTAAGCTGGAAGGATTTTAAACATTAATGATTTAATTTAAACAATGCCCAATCAACAAACTCTTTTATTAACTGTAAACACATCAGGATAATTTAGGTGCCACTTATAACTTGTTCAAGACTGAATGTGACTTATCTAAATCAGTTCCCTTTTGAGAAACATGTTCTGGCAATTTTAGAGCATAGCCATCATCTAATAACTAGGCAGCAATTATTAGCAAGTTAAAATATAGTAATGCTGAACCAGGAGTACAGCTGTGCCTGTGCCTTGCATTAGGCACAGGGGTTAACAGAGACGTGGATGCAGAACAAGAGTTGGGAAGAAAGGAAATCAAACTTCATCTACATGTTTTATTTCAAGATTTAATGACATATATTGGTTTACCTTTATGCTGAGGTATTTGCCATGTTGTCTTTAAGAATTATGTTAAAGAATAATTAATTTTAATGATTTTATTACAATATAAAATATACATTCTTTACTAAATTTGAAGCAGCAAAGTAAATTATAAATAAAAGTGGACATTAAGGAAATATTCTATACACCTCCTTATACATATAAAGAGACAAAATAATTAAATACATAAGCCATAAAAATGTGTAAGTAGTATCATGTAATATAGGATATTAATTTTGTCTCAGTTTCATAGAATAAATATATAAGAAAACTGCTAAACTTAAGAAAATAGTTTAGATAGCATTAATAATTCTTTCTTGATCAAAGAGTTTTCTCCTAAAAGATATTTGTTAAGCTTGCATAAAACATGAATATATGGAATCTTTGTGTTAACACTATTCATCAGTTTTAGACATTACTGGTTGGCCCTCTACTGAGAAAAAATATATGAAGAAATGCATCCACCACTCAAATATCTTCTATTTTTGTTTTTACTGTACTTGGTCTCCAACTGCTCTTCCTACATTTTTCTTCTTAAATTTACTCCAATTACACTTTTACTCTCATCAGTGCACTGAAACTACTTTATCAATAACCTTTGCATTGCTAAATTCCCTAGTCAATTATTTGTTTTTATTTTACATGAACCATCAGCAGTATTTAATACAATTGATCCTTCCCTCCTCCTGGAAACACTGTCTTCACTTGGCTTCCAGGACACTAGATTTCAGCTACCTTTGTTTGTACCTTCACTTTGAAATTTTAGTATTGTAGAACTCCAAGACTTAAGTCTTCGGACCTCTCCTATAATTACATTCACATCTATTTACATGGATTTAAAACCAAGCATGTGTTGAGAACGCCCTGATAACTTGTGCCCTGTGGTCTTGCCTGAAATTCCAACTCACATATCAAATTATATGTTGATATATAACACATGCTTCCAATCTAATGTGCCCCAAATAAAACCTTTGATTGACTTCTAATCAGCCAAAAAACAAAACAATGAAACCACCTGCTCCATTTGCCGCCTTTTACATTTCAGATGACGATAACAACATCCATTCGGAAACTCAGGCAAAAAACAAACAAACAACAAAACAAAACCTGGGATTTGTTTAACGCTTTAACCCTTTTCTCTCACGATCAATATCCATTCCATGAGAAAAGTCACGCTAGCTCTGCATTCACAATATCTCTAGAATTTGACTTCTTCCATCATCTCCACTCTTACCACCTGGATCTAAATTACTATCATTCCTTGCCTGGATTACTACAGACACTTCCAGTTATTTTGTCAGAAAGATGTCATGAATATTGGCTGATTCTTTCATAATTTGAAATGTCTGATATCTTTATAATTGAACAAGAAATCAGTTCTATTTCCCTCAAAACTGAAGTTGCTAGTTGTCTTCTGGTATTGGCTATGTTGTTACCTATGAATGTTCTTATTAATTGACTTGCTTTACTAAACCTGAATGCCTGAAGTGTTCTTTATCATTATGGCTCAATAACTTAAGAATTTGTCTTAATATTGATGATTTTATAGCAAGATTTCATAGCATAATGCAAGTTCTTTTGATTTTCAAGTTCAGTTCTCCTTTTACTTCAGGGAACTTTTAAATTACAATTCTGTTCATAGTTTTTCTTAATTTGGGGGGATTCTCTACCTTGGGGACTCTGATAATCATTATTTGGCTCCTCTATTTTCTTTCTAACTTCTTTAATCACTTCGCCCCTTTCTTCTTCATTTATTCTCAGTATTCATGGTTTTCCTGCAAATTAGGGATTCAGTTTTGAGCAATATGAATCTATTCTATCATACGTCAAATGTGTTCATCAGATCTATAATTAGAATATTCTATAATATTATTACATCATTGAGTTATTATATTAAGATGAATTTTGTAATTTTTTTTTTTTTTTTTTTTTTTTTTTTTAAGACAGGGACTTGCTCTGTCACCCAGTCGAGAGTGCAGTGGTGATCACGGCTCACTGCAGCCTTGACCTTCTGGGCTCAAGTGATCCTCTTGCCTCAGCCTCCCAAGTAGCTGGGACTACAGGCACACACCACCACACCCGGCTAATTTTTGTATTTTTTGTAGAGATGGGGTTTTGCCATGTTGAGCAGGCTGGTCTTGAACTCCTGGGCTCAAGCCATCCACCTGCGTTGGCCTCCCAAAGTGTTAAGATTACAGGCGTGAGCCACTGTACCCAACCAAGCTTTGTAAGTTTTTTTTTTTTTTTTTTTTTTTTTTTTTTTTTTTTTTTTTTTTTTGAGACGGAGTCTCGCTCTGTCGCCCAGGCTGGAGTGCAGTGGCCGGCTCTCAGCTCACTGCAAGCTCCGCCTCCCGGGTTCACGCCATTCTCCTGCCTCAGCCTCCCGAGTAGCTGGGACTACAGGCGCCCGCCAGGTCGCCCGGCTAGCTTTTTGTATTTTTAGTAGAGACGGGGTTTCACCATGTTAGCAGTTTTAAGCAGAAATAACCTACACATATTTGTTTTACTTTTCTTTGGGTGATGCTCACTTGCACTCTGGGATCTCTGTCTTTTTCTTTTCTTTATTTTTCTATAGAAAGTTTGTTTAGTTGTTAGGCTACATATTTTCTTCTTCAATGCTTAATATTGGCAGCTTTATCCAGGATTTCTATTTTCCCCTGCAAAATATGGTGAACTTTTCTTATCAGGCTTACCTGATACCTGGTTGGCACTTTCTCTGAGCTACAGTTTGAGAACTGGGGTTTCGCTATTACAGGTACTTTTTAGATTTTTTAGGTTGAGCAGTTTACAGAAAAAAAAGCTCTCTATGTTTGAGTGCAGTCATTTTTGGATAGCCAGGTCTTTGCTCTCTCTGCTGAGACTGTGTTAAATGTCTTTTAGCAGAATTGATTTCACTGAGTTCAGGTGTGTATTATTCCTATGGAAGGTTCCATTTACGGTTTTGACTATTCTCCTGGAACACAGTGACCCCTGGTGGTTTCTCCTGCCTTGGCTGAGAACCTGAGACCTGCTGTTGGCATAGAGAACTGTCTCTTTTTAAGGGTTTTTTCAGAAATTTTCTCCAGGCTGCTTAATCGCCCTCTTAATCTGCATCTCTCTCAATTGAGAAATATTAATAAGAATTCTCAGAATGTTTTCAATTCATCCTCTTTCCACTTTATGGCATTGGAGAGGTACAGAAGGAAATGAGGATTAAACTGCAACATACGAGAACCAGTTACTTTTCCAAATGTATATTATGCGTTTGAATATCTTTCCATATTTGGATGCTGCCGGAGAGTTCACTGCTTGGCTGCATCAGAGAATAGTGGTTGTCTACACTCATTATATCTTCTTACTTTCGTCCGTAGAACATTTGTTCTATTGCTATGCACATGGCTGCTCAGAATAAAAATTCTACTTGCCAGTATCTGTTGTAAGCAGGTGTGTGCATGTCACTAAGTTTGGCCATTAAAACACAGGTGGAAATATTTTCTAACATTTTCAACTAAATATCCTTAAAAGATAGCAGGCATGTTCCATTTGTTCTTTTCTCCTCTTCATTCTGCTGCTGGCTTAACATAAAAAGTTAATGGATAGAATTCCAACCACCATCTTGGAACATGAGAACAAAAATTTCACTGCAGGAATAAAGGAGTCAAAAGCTGGGATAAGCCTAGGTTACTGACAGCTACATGATGCTACCAGGATTCTTTTATTTGGAAGGAAAAAAGCAGCACATTCTTAAGCTTACTACTCTTTGGGGATTTTTATCACATGGAGTTAAACTTCACCCAAATGGTTACTCTAGTTTTAATAATTTCTGCTCATTGTATTAAGTATTGGATGAGGAAAAATTCTTTGATTCAAACTTTTCCCTGCATTATATCTAGGGCCTATTTTTAGCTAATATTTTTGTGGTGACTGGTCATTTAAAAAGTCTTTTCATATATAGAGATGTAGATTTAAATTAGACATATGTAAATACAATTTTGGTATATTTTCAAGAGATTTGTCATAAAGTTGGTCATAATATTCCTTTATTATGTTCCAATCTCTTCTTTATCTGTACATCTATCCCTTTTTTCATCCTTAATATTTTAGTTGCACCTAGCCTCTTTTTCTCTTGAGCAATATAACAAAATTTGTCTATTTTTATGTTTTTCAAAGAAACAGCTTTTGGTTTTTTACAAGATATTTTAGCTCTCTTTTATTTTATTAATTTTAGTTCTTGTCTTATCTCTTTCTTCTACTTCCTCTGCATTTATTTAACTGTTCACCTTTAATTTCTTAATTTAGATGCTTAGCACATTATTTTTAGCTCTTTCCTTTCTAATTTTACTACTTATGTTCAGAATTTTTCTCTAAGGTATTAACTTTGCTGTCTCCCACATATTATTCTCTATATTCTTTATTATTTAGTTATAATTGCTTTAAATTTTATTATAATTTCTTCTTTTACCTATGAGTAGTTTAAAAATGTGTTTTAAGGCCCAATTTCCAAATAATCACTGAGCTCAGAAAACATCATAGTCTAGTGTTATATAATAATGCTTTCTAAAAATACATTGATACTTGATTGTGGCCAAGTAAATGGTCATTTTTTAAAAAAAGATCTGTGTGTGTATTTGAGAGGATTGTTTCTTCTATAATTATGAGAGAGAAAGTTCTATAAAGGTAAGGGTTTCCATGTGACTAGTTGCCCTACATTAATCCCCAGTTTATGCTTACTGTCCCAATGTAATAAATTGTGGCACCCACCCGTCTTGCTCACAAAAGTATGCCATAAATTATTTTGCCTTAAGCGTTACATTATTAGTAAGTCAAATATTAACTCAAGCTTTTTAATTGCAAAACTCAGGTGTTCTCTATCTTAACTCATTTTATGGTCATTTGATCTCTTGATTAATGAGAAAAATCTGCTGAAATATTCCACCGTGATGGTACATTCATAAATTCCTTTCTGCAGTTTCATTAATTTAATTTATGCGAAAAGTATTTTATTAGTTACGTGTATATTTACAATTGCTACAGTTTCTAAGTGAATTGAATCTTTTTTTTCCAGTGACTATTTATTTATTTGTTTATTTTTTACCAATTCTTTGTCTTTGTTAGCTATTTTAACTTAACCAAACAAACAAACAAAAAAGCTAGTCACATAGCTTTCTTTGGGTTTGTATTCTCCCGGTCAACATTTTTGTTTTCCCTTTTACTTTTTAAACTTTTTGCTTTATGGCTTACACGAGAAAGCCAAGGCAAATCTGAAGGGACATTTAACTGTCAAAGTCACCCAACTATCAAGAGACAGAGCCAGAACTCAAAATCAGGTCACCTATTCAAAATCTCCTATTGTGAAGGATAAGCACAGACATCGACTCAATGCCTACCACGTCTTTGCCAAGTACTGTGCCAAGAGTTTTATATGCCTTATCTCTGCTATTTCTATTAAACTGCAGTGCCTCTTCAGGTCATATATGACATAGTATGCCAGGAATGTTCTCATATATATTAAATAATAAAAAGAATAACAAGGGAATCATTTGAAGGTATTTTCTTTTTTGTACGAGATAAATGGTGCACTATGAAAGCAGAATAGCTTTGAAATTGAAGGAAAAATTAATGGTTTTAAATCTAGGTTAGATGTGCACATGATTTCTTACCTTTCCAGCTGTTGTTAATGAACGCTTCAGGTCAGCCTGTCTGCACTTTGGCTCCTCTTAGATAGAAGTAACATGTGTGTGTTGCTATTTTTGAAACCTCAAAGGGTGGTAGGCACAGTCCCCTGATGTGAAACTCATCAAAAATGAACTCCTTTATTTAACCTGCAATCTCAACCATTTATGAAACTGATGGTTTACTATCAGAGCCTCAAGTGATACTTCTCAAAGGCCAGATCCCGTGGAAGTAGAAGGGTTCTTTACTTTTTTCTTTCTTTCTTTTTTGAAATCTCCGTTTGGATTAAACCTGATTGTAATTGCAAGATACCCAAGTCTCTTAGATTGACTCTTTTCAGCAGTTACGCAGAATACCACAGCTCAGGGGCCCCTTGAATAACCTTGACACTTATTTACCTTGACTTTCTGTTTGCAGCCTCTCAAGCCTAGTTTTGATCGGGCCTACCGTGAAAAAAGAAAGGGGAAAAGTTCTGTGCTGCAGAACGGAATTGCATCCTTGCTTAGCTTGTTTCTCTCTGGAAAACAGCCATCACATTTACTTTTTAATGGCACAGCAGGTGTTACCTCACATGGCTACTGGGTGACAAGCTCCCAGTACAGGCCCATCATACCCCAGACCCTGAGACTTGTCCTGCGCAAGGCAAGGAGGCCACAGGAGTTTTTCGCTAGCTTATCACTGAGGTTATTTTGTTAGGATTCGACTTTGACCTTGCTAACTCAGTCATTTATTCAATAGACTTTATTTATTGAGCACCTTCTATGGGCTAAGCACTGATCACAATCTACTAAGAAGACAAGGAATCGTAATGATTAAAAAAAATATATGAAACATAATATCACAGGCAACATTGGGAAATTTAAAACACACAGTGAATCCTCTAAGTAACTTTCTCCATAATATATCAGTTCCCCTGTTGCTGAGTTTCCTTCCTATTATTGCTCACGCTCATATCTGGTACCCCCATTGCAGAAATTGCACTACCAATTTTTGCATGTTCCCATTTGCCTTGCTGGACCTGAACTGATATTCTCCATCACCCTTACTCTAAGATGTTCTTGACAGTAATCTCTTTTAGGGGAACAACCATGTCTGTCTTTTTTTTAACACAATATCCTCAGCAGTTAGCAAAGTACCTAGGACATAGGTACGTGTTTAATAAATATCTACCAAGTATATAAATTAAAGCACAATTTTACAACTGGTATGAACCATTGCTGGGTATTCAAAACCCATCTATTTTTCAGCTCACACCTCCATGTCACAAATCTCCATTCTGGCTCACATGCTCATGTAGCCACAGCTGCAATACCATTCCCTGACACACTTTCTCCTTTCCACTCTCTGAATCAACGGTTACTCTAGGATTCCCATATCTCTGCTTCCTTGGTTTGCTCCATCCTGCTGTTATCCCATTTCTGACTCTCACAGTTTTACCTGACTCTGACATCTTCCTTAAAGATTCAAAGCTGTAAGAACACAAAGCCTGCTATGCAAGACAGCCAGATCTTCTGGGAAGAAATAGCATACTTGTGGGTATTTGACAGTGATGCCTTTGTAAATAATAAGTTGTTTGACATTCAAGACTATTTAAGGAGGTATGTGTGTGTGGAAGAAGAGTCAGCTGCCAGGGATGTTGAATTAGTACAAAGGTCAAGGTTGTGCTGTGCATATTTTTGTAAGATACCGTATCTAATTGTAAGGCAGTTAGATTGTGTTTATTTCAGACTGTCGGGGTTTTTGGTTTAATGAGACAGTGCATTGCATCTTCACAGATCGCTGACCATTGTTGGAAGCGTTTTGATGATAGTTGCATTTAAAGTTATTGAGCTTGGGTTTAAATAAATTACACAGAGGTCAAAGAACACATATTTGGTGTTCCATAAAGAGGCAGAACCAGTGAATCACAGCTTCTGACAGAAAATAAAATCTTTGTTTTAAAAATCACACCCCACATCTCTCTACTAGGAGGTTTTTAGACAATCCATATTCTGGAGTGTGTAAATGACTCCCTGAAATTTCTCTATAGGTCATATAACAAATTTGCAGATGTCTTATGTAACTAGATTAAAACTAAGTAACATGCACTAAAACTCAGCTGGTTGTGTAGTTTGAATTTATGGCTAAACAATAAGAGTTTTGAATTTATTTTAAAATCGATGGAGAGGGAAGTGTTTTTTGGAAACAAACACACATGTTGTTGGTTTCTGTGGATTTTATAAAAAATCTGTAGTTTTGTGAAAATCATTAGTGTCATTTTTGTAAACCTTGTTTTGGTATCTTCCCAATTTTGATAGTAAGCACTTTTAAAATAAATACAGATGTTATATTTAGATAAAATAATATATTAGATAATAAATTTAAATAAACAGTATTTTAATGAAAGAAAAATAGGTAAGCAGGTAAGTGAACTCAAGCTATTTGCCAGACTTTATGTTAAGGGCTTCCATATATTATCATATCTATTCTGTGCCACAAGTTTACTGTATATGGGCTACCATCCCTATTTCAAATACGATGGAACTGAAGTACAAAGAGATTAAGCAACATGCCTCAAATTATACAGCTAATAAAAGAGAGTTCCATGATTTAAATTACAAAATGTATACTACTACTTTATCCTATTGTCTAAATTTTCAAGTTTTACTTAACATTACATTTAGGAAATACTTAAATATATTCACTTAAACAAGATATAGTACAATTATTTACAGTAATACAAATACTGTAGTAATCAATGGCACTACATTGATTATTTTACAGGATATTTATAAAGAATATAGTCTGTTATTTTACAGGATATTTATAAAGAATGTATAGGCTAGGCATGGTGGCCCACACCTGTAATCCCAGTATTTGGGGAAGCCAAAGTAAAAGAATCATTTGAACCCAGGAGTTTGAGACCAGCCTGAGCAACATAGCAAGACCCTGTCTCTACAAAAATTTAAAAATTAGGACCTCTGGGGACAGCGCACAGCTGAAGACCAACAGGGGAAACAGCGGGGGCCGGTGCAGACGCGAACAACTCTGTCTGACAGCTTTGGGGAGAGCTGTGGATCTCCCAACTCAGAGGTTGAGATCTGAGAACGGACAGACTGCCTGCTCAGGTGGGTCCCTGACCCCTGAGTAGCCTAGCTGGGAGAAATACCCCACTAGGGGCAGTCTGACACCCCACACCTCACAGGGTGGAGTACACCCCTGAGAGGAAACTTCCAAAGGAAGAATCAGACAGGTACACTCGCTGTTCAGCAATATTCTATCTTCGGCAACCTCTGCTGCTGATACCCAGGCAAACAGGGTCTGCAGTGGACCTCAAGCAATCTCCAACAGACCAACAGACAGTCCTTCTGACTGTCAGAAGGAAAACTATCAAACAGGAAGGACACCTATACCAAAACCCCATCAGTACGTCACCATCATCAAAGACCAGAGACAGATAAAACCACAAAGATGGGGAAGAAGCAGGGCAGAAAAGCTGGAAATTCAAAAAATAAGAGCGCATCTCCCCCTGCAAAGGAGCGCAGCCCATCGCCAGCAACGGATCAAAGCTGGTCAGAGAATGACTTGGACGAGAGGAGAGAAGAAGGCTTCAGTCCATCAAACTTCTCAGAGCTAAAGGAGGAATTACGTACCCAGCGCAAAGAAACTAAAAATCTTGAAAAAAGAGTGGAAGAATTGACAGCTAGACTAATTAATGCAGAGAAGGTCATAAACGAAATGACAGAGATGAAAACCATGACACGAGAAATACGTGACAAATGCACAAGCTTCAGTAACCGACTAGATCAACTGGAAGAAAGAGTCTCAGCGATTGAAGATCAAATGAATGAAATGAAGCGAGAAGAGAAACCAAAAGAAAAAAGAAGAAAAAGAAATGAACAAAGCCTGCAAGAAGTATGGGATTACGTAAAAAGACCAAATCTACGTCTGATTGGGGTGCCTGAAAGTGAGGGGGAAAATGGAACCAAGTTGGAAAACACTCTTCAGGATATCATCCAGGAGAACTTCCCCAACCTAGTAGGGCAGGCCAACATTCAAATTCAGGAAATACAGAGAACGCCACAAAGATACTCCTCCAGAAGAGCAACTCCAAGACACATAATTGCCAGATTCACCAAAGTTGAAATGAAGGAAAAAATCTTAAGGGCAGCCAGAGAGAAAGGTTGGGTTACCCACAAAGGGAAGCCCATCAGACTAACAGCAGATCTCTCGGCAGAAACTCTACAAGCCAGAAGAGAGTGGGGGCCAATATTCAACGTTCTTAAAGAAAATAATTTTCAACCCAGAATTTCATATCCAGCCAAACTAAGTTTCATAAGTGAAGGAGAAATAAAATCCTTTACAGATAAGCAAATGCTTAGAGAATTGACACCACCAGGCCTGCCTTACAAGAGACCCTGAAGGAAGCCCTAAACATGGAAAGGAACAACCGGTACCAGCCATTGCAAAAACATGCCAAAATGTAAAGACCATCGAGGCTAGGAAGAAACTGCATCAACTAACGAGCAAAATAACCAGTTAATATCATAATGGCAGGATCAAGTTCACACATAACAATATTAACCTTAAATGTTAATGGACTAAATGCTCCAATTGAAAGACACAGACTGGCAAACTGGATAAAGAGGCAAGACCCATCAGTCTGCTGTATTCAGGAGACCCATCTCACATGCAGAGACATACATAGGCTCAAAATAAAGGGATGGAGGAAGATCTACCAAGCAAATGGAGAACAAAAAAAAGCAGGGGTTGCAATCCTTGTCTCTGATAAAACAGACTTTAAACCATCAAAGATCAAAAGAGACAAAGAAGGCCATTACATAATGGTAAAGGGATCAATTCAACAGGAAGAGCTAACTCACCTAAATATATATGCACCCAATACAGGAGCACCCAGATTCATAAAGCAAGTCCTTAGAGACTTACAAAGAGACTTAGACTCCCATACAATAATAATGGGAGACTTCAACACTCCACTGTCAACATTAGACAGATCAACGAGACAGAAAGTTAACAAGGATATCCAGGAATTGAACTCATCTACTGCACCAAGCGGACCTAATAGACATCTATAGAACTCTCCACCCCAAATCAACAGAATATACATTCTTCTCAGCACCACATCGCACTTATTCCAAAATTGACCACATAATTGGAAGTAAAGCACTCCTCAGCAAATGTAAAAGAACAGAAATTATAACAAACTGTCTCTCAGACCACAGTGCAATCAAACTAGAACTCAGGACTAAGAAACTCAATCAAAACCGCTCAACTACATGGAAACTGAACAACCTGCTCCTGAATGACTACTGGGTACATAACGAAATGAAAGCGGAACTAAAGATGTTCTTTGAAACCAATGAGAACAAAGATACACCATACCAGAATCTCTGGGACACATTTAAAGCAGTGTGTAGAGGGAAATTTATAGCACTAAATGCCCACAACAGAAAGCAGGAAAGATCTAAAATTGACACTCTAACATCACAATTAAAAGAACTAGAGAGGCAAGAGCAAACACATTCAAAAGCTAGCAGAAGGCAAGAAATAACTAAGATCAGAGCAGAACTGAAGGAGATAGAGACACAAAAAACCCTCCTAAAAATCAATGAATCCAGGAGTTGGTTTTTTGAAAAGATCAACAAAATTGACAGACCGCTAGCAAGGCTAATAAAGAAGAAAAGAGAGAGGAATCAAATAGATGCAATAAAAAATGATAAAGGGGATATCACCACTGACCCCACAGAAATACAAACTACCATCAGAGAATACTATAAACACCTCTACGCAAATCAACTAGAAAATCTAGAAGAAATGAATAATTTCCTGGACACTTACACTCTCCCAAGGCTAAACCAGGAAGAAGTTGAATCCCTGAATAGACCAATAGCAGGCTCTGAAATTGAGGCAACAATTAATAGCCTACCCACCAAAAAAAGTCCAGGACCAGATGGATTCACAGCTGAATTCTACCAGAGGTACAAGGAGGAGCTGGTACCATTCCTTCTGAAACTATTCCAATCAATAGAAAAAGAAGGAATCCTCCCTAACTCATTTTATGAAGCCAACATCATCCTGATACCAAAGCCTGGCAGAGACACAACAAAAAAAGAGAATTTTAGACCAATATCCCTGATGAACATCGATGCAAAAATTCTCAATAAAATACTGGCAAACCGGATTCAGCAGCACATCAAAAAGCTTATCCACCATGATCAAGTGGGCTTCATCCCTGGGATGCAAGGCTGGTTCAACATTCGCAAATCAATAAACGTAATCCAGCATATAAACAGAACCAAAGACAAGAACCACATGACTGTCTCAATAGATGCAGAAAAGGCTTTTGACAAAATTCAACAGCCCTTCATGCTAAAAACGCTCAATAAATTCGGTATTGATGGAACGTACCTCAAAATAATAAGAGCTATTTATGACAAACCCACAGCTAATATCATACTGAATGGGCAAAAACTGGAAAAATTCCCTTTGAAAACTGGCACAAGACAGGGATGCCCTCTCTCACCACTCCTATTCAACATAGTCTTGGAAGTTCTGGCTAGGGCAATCAGGCAAGAGAAAGAAATCAAGGGTATCCAGTTAGGAAAAGAAGAAGTCAAATTGTCCCTGTTTGCAGATGACATGATTGTATATTTAGAAAATCCCATCGTCTCAGCCCAAAATCTCCTTCAGCTGATAAGCAACTTCAGCAAAGTCTCAGGATACAAAATTAATGTGCAAAACTCACAAGCATTCTTATACACCAGTAACAGACAAACAGAGAGCCAAATCATGAATGAACTTCCATTCACAATTGCTTCAAAGAGAATAAAATACCTAGGAATCCAACTTACAAGGGATGTAAAGGACCTCTTCAAGGAGAACTACAAACCACTGCTCAGTGAAATAAAAGAGGACACAAACAAATGGAAGAACATACCATGCTCATGGATAGGAAGAATCAATATCGTGAAAATGGCCATACTCCCCAAGGTTATTTATAGATTCAATGCCATCCCCATCAAGCTACCAATGAGTTTCTTCACAGGATTGGAAAAAACTGCTTTAAAGTTCATATGGAACCAAAAAAGAGCCCGCATTGCCAAGACAATCCTAAGTCAAAAGGACAAAGCTGGAGGCGTCACGCTACCTGACTTCAAACTATACTACAAGGCTACAGTAACCAAAACAGCATGGTACTGGTACCAAAACAGAGATATAGACCAATGGAACAGAACAGAGTCCTCAGAAATAATACCGCACATCTACAGCCATCTGATCT
Source organism: Rhinopithecus roxellana (assembly GCF_007565055.1). Lineage (NCBI taxonomy): Eukaryota > Metazoa > Chordata > Mammalia > Primates > Cercopithecidae > Rhinopithecus > Rhinopithecus roxellana. The sequence goes on from NC_044552.1 coordinate 168,239,301, forward strand.
TTGACAAACCTGAGAGAAACAAGAAATGGGGAAAGGATTCCCTATTTAATAAATGGTGCTGGGACAACTGGCTAGCCATAAGTAGAAAGCTGAAACTGGATCCTTTCCTTACCCCTTATACGAAGATTAATTCAAGATGGATTAGAGACTTAAATGTTAGACCTAATACCATAAAAACCCTAGAAGAAAATCTAGGTAGTACCATTCAGGACATAGGCATGGGCAAGGACTTCATGTCTAAAACACCAAAAGCAACGGCAGCAAAAGCCATAATTGACAAATGGGATCTAATTAAACTAAAGAGCTTTTGCACAGCAAAAGAAACTACCATCAGAGTGAACAGGCAACCTACAGAATGGGAGAAAATTTTTGCAACCTACTCATCTGACAAAGGGCTAATTTCCAGAATCTACAAAGAACTCAAACAAATATACGAGAAAAAAACAAACAACCCCATCAAAAAGTGGGGAAAGGATATGAACAGACATTTCTCAAAAGAAGATATTCATACAGCCAACAGACACATGAAAAAATGCTCATCATCACTGGCCATCAGAGAAATGCAAATCAAAACCACAATGAGATACCATCTCACACCAGTTAGAATGGCAATCATTAAGAAGTCAGGAAACAACAGGTGTTGGAGAGGATGTGGAGAAATAGGAACACTTTTACACTGTTGGTGGGATTGTAAACTAGTTCAACCATTATGGAAAACAGTATGGCAATTCCTCAAGGATCTAGAACTAGATGTACCATATGACCCAGCCATCCCACTACTGGGTATATACCCAAAGGATTATAAATTAGTCTACTACAAAGACACATGTACACGTATGTTTATTGCGGCACTATTCACAATAGCAAAGACTTGGAATCAACCCAAATGTCCATCTGTGACAGACTGGATTAAGAAAATGTGGCACATATACACCATGGAATACTATGCAGCCATAAAAAAGGATGAGTTTGCGTCCTTTGTAGGGACATGGATGCAGCTGGAAACCATCATTCTTAGCAAACTATCACAAGAAGAGAAAACCAAACACCGCATGTTCTCACTCATAGGTGGGAACTGAACAATGAGATCACTTGGACTCGGGAAGGGGAACATCACACACTGGGGTCTATCATGGGGAGGGGGGAGGGGGGAGGAGGGAGGGATTGCATTGGGGAGTTATACATGATATAAATGATGAATTGATGGGTGCTGACGAGTTGATGGGTGCAGCACACCAACATGGCATAAGTATACATATGTAACAAACCTGCACGTTATGCACATGTACCCTAGAACTTAAAGTATAATAAAAAAAAAAAAAAAAAAAAAGAAATGTACAGATCCAGCAAGGAGAAAATCAGTAAAGATCTAGTTAAACTGCAAAAAAAAAAAAAAAAAAAAAAAAAAAAAAAAAAAAAAAAAAAAAAAAAAAAAAAGAAGTCAGGAAACAACAGGTGTTGGAGAGGATGTGGAGAAATAGGAACACTTTTACACTGTTGGTGGGATTGTAAACTAGTTCAACCATTATGGAAAACAGTATGGCAATTCCTCAAGGATCTAGAACTAGATGTACCATATGACCCAGCCATCCCACTACTGGGTATATACCCAAAGGATTATAAATTATTCTACTACAAAGACACATGCACACGTATGTTTATTGCGGCACTATTCACAATAGCAAAGACTTGGAATCAACCCAAATGTCCATCTGTGACAGACTGGATTAAGAAAATGTGGCACATATACACCATGGAATACTATGCAGCCATAAAAAAGGATGAGTTTGCGTCCTTTGTAGGGACATGGATGCAGCTGGAAACCATCATTCTTAGCAAACTATCACAAGAACAGAAAACCAAACACCGCATGTTCTCACTCATAGGTGGGAACTGAACAATGAGATCACTTGGACTCGGGAAGGGGAACATCACGCACTGTGGCCTATTATGGGGAGGGGGGAGGAGGGAGGGATTGCATTGGGGAGTTATACATGATATAAATGATGAATTGATGGGTGCTGACGAGTTGATGGGTGCAGCACACCAACATGGCATAAGTTTACATATGTAACAAACCTGCACGTTATGCACATGTACCCTAGAACTTAAAATATAATAAAAAAATAAAAAATAAATAAAATAAAATAAAGAGCAGAAAAGAAACAGTAAGATTTTTCTTTTCTTGAACTTTGTTTATATATTTAGGCCAATAAAAATAATTTTTAAAAAATAAAGCCTAAGATAAACATTACAACACATAAAAGAGAAAACGTACAGCACTTTGACAGATCTTGTATCTATACAGCAATTTGAACTAACATATAATTAGTCTGACATAATATCTCATGAATAATTTTTAGTAATTATTAGATAAATATTAATAAAATGGAAAGATCTGCAAAAAGTACCATAAATATCTTTTTCTCAACTCACTCTCTACTTTTAAAGCAATTATCTGTAGTCCCAGCTACTCGGGAGGCTGAGGCAGGAGACTCGCTTGAACCTGGGAGGCGGAGGTTACAGTGAGCCGAGATCGCACCACTTCACTCCAGCCTGGTGACAGAGCGAGACTCTGTCTTGAAATAAATAAATAAATAAATAAATAAATAAATAAAATAAATTAGTCAGGCGTAGTGGTGTGTGCCTGTGGTCTCAGCTGTTCAGGAGGCTGAGAGGAGAGGGTCGCTTGAGCCCAGGAGGTAAAGGTTACAGTGAGTTGTGTTAATACCACTGTACTCCAGCCTGGGTGATAGGATGAGACCTTGTCTCATAAATATATATATATCAGGCTTAACAAAATGTTACGTACAAATTTGTGGCAGATTCTGTTATTTCATTCAAAATCTGTTTCAATTCCTTTTCACCATTTCTTCTATAATACAATGATCGACTGGATTAAGAAAATGTGGCACATATGCACCATGGAATACTATGCAGTCATAAAAAAAGGATGAGTTAATGTCTGTTGTAGCGACATGGGTGAAGCCGGAAACCATCATTCTGAGCAAACTATTGCAAGGACAGAAAACCAAACACCACATGTTCTCACTCATAGGTGGGAATTGAACAATGAGAACACTTGGACACAGGGTGGGAAACATCACACACTGGGGCCTGTTGTGAGGTGGGGGGATGGGGGAGGGATAGTATTAGGAGAAATACCTAATGGAAATGATGAGTTAATGGGTGCAGCAAACCAACACAGCACATGTATACATATGTAACAAACCTGCATGTTGTGCACATGTAACCTAGAATTTAAAGTATATCTATATATATAATACTTAACTTCATGATGTCCTTTTCTGGTAGAAATAGTTGTGTGATTCAGTTCTTGCCAAAGAAACATAAGCACAATGTGAGGGTCCTGCAGTTTCTGCCCCCTTTACCTTCTTGCCTGGGAGAGAGGCAAGAGACAGAGTTGCAGCCATCATCACCAAGAACAGTAGCCCTGTGAGTGAGAAGGTGCTTACTTCCAAAATGGCACTGGTAAACTCCACCCACCATAGAGGGCTCCCCTACAGCTCTAGATCCATAGTATAAATAAACTTCTATATCTTCAGAGGGATGGAATTGAAATAGTAAGACAAGTGTCATCTATTATGTGTTCTATATAGCATCTTAAGGACATGGGTTAAAATATTTCTTTTTATTTAATGGGCAAAAACACAAAAATTTCAAAAAATAGTATGACCAAATCTTTCAGTATGTGTCTCAGTTCAAGTGCCTGAACAGTTTTAAGTCTCTGAAGAATATTAGATTGCTAGGAAGAGAGTTAAAAAATCAGATATATTTCTACCTGGGGAGTTAGAAATAAAAATATTTTTTGTATTTTTTTCTAAGTGCTTTTCATAATAAAAAAGTAGCTACAATGACAGTAGATTACCTTTGATTATTAATTATGGCTTATTATTATTATTATTATTATTATTTATACTCCACCCTCTGAGGTGTGGGGTGTCAGACTGCCCCTAGATGGCTTATATTTAAAAAATATGCATTACTACTAAAAAGTCTAGAAGATAACACTGCTCTAACCACATTAATCAATAAGAGATTATTGGTTAAGGATTAATCCAATAATTTGGATAGCCAGATTTTAACTGAAAGATATAAGTAAAATATTAGGTCTACTGCTATGTACTTTGAATGTACTTTTAAAAATCTGTATGATTCGAGAACATTCTCTACTGCTGTTATTGATTATTAATAAGAGCCATATCACTAACTCCATATCTTATTATTCTTTTTCATTTCATAGTAAAAACAACAACAACAAAAATAGCTAGAGTAGCAGCCTCTGTTCTTCTTGGCTTGCCTTTCCTGGAAAGGAACCTCCAGCTATATAAGTGAATGGAGGTGAGAGCAATAGGGCACCAGTGTTCTTGGCTCTATGAGCCTGGAGTAGCACTTCAATCCTACATGTGGGAGCTAGATAGAGAAAGAGTCCTAAACTTCTCAGCCATTCATGCATGGAATAGAGTCTCTGAAACACAGAGATGAAAGCTTCAGAAATACTAATGGCCTGTCTGTCCTCAAGAGATACTGAATCATTCTACTGGGAGCCAGAGTGAAGGGTAGCATGTAGCCAGGGGGAGAGGGAGTCCTGTGTTCTTGGCTGCAACCTGAAGTGGAGTTCCTACTATGTGGAACTGAGATATGGAGGGGAGGAAATAGCTGTTGTGGCTCAGATGCCACAGATTCTTGCTGTTCTTAGTGAGATATAGCAGAGACTTTAAATGGTTGTTTATTTATATGTAATTTTCAGCAGTTATGGTTATCTCACTGGGAAGGAGGTCCATGGAGTTCCTCACTTCATCATTCTGAAGGTCCTATTCTTAGTCTTAAGTCGTGGGCCTGGTTCCTAGTTTTCTCTGCTTTCCAGATGTAAGAGATGAAAGCCTCTATATAACTGCTAAGGAAGCCATCTGGCTTTCACATTTGACGTGTAATTGCCTTTTAATTGTTCTAAGCCTTTCTTTATATTTTTTAGGACTTCCATCAAGCTGAGCAATAGACATCCAATTCCATATTCCTTTTCTACCTATACTTTTTAAAAACCTGATAATATCACCAGCAAATGCAACCTCTTCCATTGGAATATCATTCCAATTAATACCAGTGAAAGTTTTAATAATTGAACTGCCACTTTTTGTTAGGGTCTATCTGTGCTTTACCAATTACCGGTGATGAGGTTCACTTTGCTAGCTGAGTGATTAGAGATCTAACACAATGTTCAGGATTCTATTATGAAAATCCTTAGGGATTATACCTGTGGAAAGGATATGATGGAGAAGAATGAGGCAGAGGGAGAAACTCTGCTGAAATGGTCTCAGTCAACCCCAAGATGAGTTATGAAGCTGAAATGTCCATTAGAATTGCCTTTCAATGGGCTAAAATATCCAGCCTTTATACTACTGCTTTGTTCATCAAGGCATGTGGGCCATGCCTGAAAGGGCATGACAATGGGTGAAGAGACTCCCTGCAACTAAAGCAAACTCATAAAGGGGTTGGCATTTGGAGGTTTTCAACCAATAGGCTTTCCAGCAGCTGAGAAAACAAATCCTTCATTGAAGGTAAATCAGAGTGATACATCACCATGTCCAGTTCTAACCTAGTTCCAAAGATTTGGGAGCTTTAAGACTCTCTAGAATTTGGAATTAATATAACTGCTGAACTAATTCATGAACTTGCCTTTGAAGATTCTATCCCTCTGTATTAGTCTCAGTATATTAAAGGGCTTGGGAGTAATATGCAAATAATTCTTGTGTACATCTTAGAAGTGGCAAGACTTCTCAAAAAAGTGTACTCTGTACACTGGCCAGGGAGCACTCTATATCCCTTTGCCAACTCCAACCTGAGCTTTCATTCCAAATTCACTGTTGACACAGGTCTATGTTTTACTATAGGATTCAAAGTTTCAAGAAACCTCGTGTACCTCAACTCCATATTCAAGATCTATCTTTTCCATCAATTGAATCCATTGCCACAATTATAACAAATTATTAGAGGGAAAAACAGAATCAAACACAAGTCTTCAAATATGTCCTGGATATTGAGCCCAAATATTAAGCACTTTAATAGAAATAGAGTTAGTTTCATAGGTTAGATTTGAGGGAAAAAAAATAGATATACTCTCTCTAAATTTATTATTCTTTCTGAATGATTTACATTTAATATGTTAGATAAAATTTTCTTTTTATTAATAAGTTGACAATAATTTCAGAGAAGATGTCTCATTTTTTCTCAATATATTCTTTTAATCTACCTACATATTCACTAAATGAAAGGTGTGTCTTAGCCTGGCAAATACAGTCATCGTCTTTCGGATTTCTTGAGCACAACTTTGTACAAGCTGTAATGTTGGCATCATCTGGTTAACCTCTGATTAACCTGCACTGGGGAATCTAAGGTTCCAAAGAGTTCACTTAGCAACTTGAAGGCAAAACAAAGACTGGAAACCAGGCATTTGGATTGCAGTTTCTGCAGACTTTTTGTTCACTTGCCTCATAAAGTCTAAAATTCTCATTTGCATCTTTAATCATAATTGTAGTTCCTTTTCAGACTTGTGTATAGTATCCCAGACTCCTATGTGAAGCAGTTTTATTATTTGTTTCTTGGAAAAATATATAAAAACTAAAATAACTATCTATCGAAAAATAAAATCCTTACTATTTCCCTTGAAGCTATTATTCTATTATAAAATAGTAGTTAAGTATTTACTCTAAATGAGGTTCTGTTCAAGAGATGGGAACAAAATATCCCTCACAGTCTAATTGCTGAAGCAAGTGAGTGAATGTATAATTATGGTATAGCATGTTAGATCCTTTACGGGAGAAAATTTCAAAATGTTGCAGAAATCTGTAGGCTGAAGAACAAAAATTAGGAAAAAGCTTCCCACAAGAAACAACATTTAAGCTACAACTTATATGATGGAGAGAGGTTTACTTAGAGGGGTGGGAAGAGGGTTGTGCATGAAACTTAGCACAAATGTGAAACTGTGCTTGCTTTAAGAAGGAAGGTAGGAGATCACAAAGAGACAAGTCTTATGATTACTTACTGATTATCTAAGATGGACAGCTTATTATACTTTATCAAAAAGGATATTGAAGGCTAAAAGATATAACACATTACCAATAGCTTCACAGTTTAGTATAAGCTAGAGATGGTACTAGAAGGGAATGGAGAAGATAGGAATGGTGCAACTGTGTAAAATGTGACCTGAAAGGAACCTAAAGACTCACTTGCCAAGGACTGTCTACCTCACTGAGCTGCCACAGGGCTCCTGGATGCAACTTCAAAACAAAGCCCTAATAGGATAATGCATTTTCATCAATGAAGAAGGATGACTTTATTAGAGCAACAGAAACAAAGACTGTCTGAGCCCAGAGCAAAGGAACGGAGAGGATGGCTGAGGTTCAGTAGGGTGAGTCTCAGAGGATACCTGCAGAAGGACAGGAAAGTCCTTTGATCGTTAAGGATGGGGGCACCAAAAGGGAACAAAGGCTATCCAAGTTATTTGGCGGGGTTTAGTCCCTGTAAGTAATCATAGAAAGAAATGAGTGCAAAGTGGTTGGTTTGCACTTGTTAATAAAGAAAAATTTAAAGGCAGACAAGGATTTCCTATTTCTTTGGGTAATGCATTAAAGCATAAATAAAAATATCTGTTTTCCAACAGATGGTGTTTTTTTAGGAAAAGAGCAAGATTAGGAGAATGCTAAACGCAGCCATATCTTATTTTTGTGTAACATTTCTGGTTTTATGGCATAAAATAAGCTAGATCCCTACATTTTGAAATAAAGAAGGAAAAAATGTAATTTATACAGCTGACCCAGCAAAAATCACAAAAAGAAAAATGAGTCTTTAACTGAAAAAGGTTTGTTAAGGTTGGGAGTTGGCCAAACCATCTTCTCCTGGATGATTTACAGTCAGTAAAAGGTTATCTGCAATTCTAAAATTGCAGAGCTCTGTTTTCTAATCTGAATAAGAAGTAAACTTTGTCATAAGTTTTGGAAGAAAATCACTGTTTTAGATTCAGGCTTCTCATTTATATTCACAATCCTGTGGTTGGTGAAGCTTAGTGGCTAGAAAACTGGAATGGTAAGAATAATAAATGATAGCTCATTAAGCAATTTATCCATGCTAGGTGTTGTTCTAAATTATTTAGTTATATATATTTTTTCACTGCATCCTCCTAACAAGACTATGAACTAGAATTATTATTACCCCAAACTTATAGATGAGATGCATTGGGCAGGTGTCTCCTACTCAACAACATACAGTAAGTGGTAGAAGAGGACAAGAACCCAGAAGGCCGATGCAGCCTATTCTCCCACTGCCAGTTAGGTAGAGATTTCTTCTTCAGTTTGCTGCATTATGATGTCACAGGAAACACAGCAAAAACTGTAATTGAGTTTAGAATATTTTAGCTAGGCTATTTGGTTGGAACTAGACATCAAGAAACCTGGGTACATGACCTTGTTCTGACCCTGACGTGCCATATTCTCTTTGGACATGTTCTTCAAATCCTCCGTCATTAGGTTTCTCATCTGTGCTAAAAATCAAAGATGTCATAATCTTTACAATACTAATGGTTCAGAATTTTAGAATGATACTAGTTAAACTTAACTACTCACAAGACTCTTAGCTTGCAGAGTTCAAAGTCAAGTATGTGTCTGCCATTCATGATTTTCCCATCCTTTTCTGACATACCTCAAGTAGTCATGGAGAACCGTGTGTTATTGGCACTGAATTGCAGCTTGCCTTCAGTCTTTTTATTCCTTTACAGCTGGGTCAGGTTTAGCTCAGTGTGACTGCATCTAGTGTCATAGCAGATACCGTGTTTTCTCTGATAGTGTTTTCTGAAGTAAGATGAATCCCCAACATACTAGATCCTCAATGAAAACATACTGAAGTGTACTGCCCTTTGACAACTTTAGTAGAATCATGAAATTAAAAACAAATCATTCAAACAAGGATTTCTAGGGGTTTTCAGAGTATTCCAGGGCTATTCTTATGTTTGGGCTATAAATGCCACAGGAACAGGGAAATATTGGAGGACTCTTGAAGGAAAGTAGTTTTATATTCCTCAAAGGAAGCACATAGATTTCATAGGCTGGCCTTGAGCAGCTACTAATTAATCATGGCCCCAGCAAATACACATACATATCATTAGAAAAAGTATCAGCGGATATACTATATACCATATCTATATCTATATACACACATACTGTATACATATATAGTATATTTTATATATAAACCAAATATGTAGGACTGTTCATTGATGACCATGTTTTAAATCTGCTATCCAATCACCAGCCTGAAGGTCTGTCTCCCTTTTTTCAATAGGAGCAGCTGTTTGTAAGATGTATAATTTGGTTATGGAAGTTGCAATTATTTTTTGTGTGTATTTTTTCTTGGAGTTCATGTCACCTGTCCTCCTTATAATATAGGCCACTTCCTGTGAGGATTTGTTTGGTGCCTGAGAGGAAAGAACCCTTTATGCTTTTCTTTCTGGGCACTGCACACCAGGCTTTCCCTTAGAGTTTTCATGCACTTTGCTTTGAGCTTTGCCTCAGAACTAGTGACTCCCAGATATAATCTCCAAATTCTTGTTCCAGATACACTGTTTGCATTCAGTAGCTGCCTGTGGTTATGTTTCTCCACATGTTGGTTGTTCTTGGGCTTTCTGATTGTTATTTGCTTTCAGGTACTCATCAGAACAGAAGTGTTACAGCTGCTTCTGAGATGCTACAGCAAGCATGGCTTGGGGCTAAAATGTGACAGACGTATGTTGACTTCCTGTCACCTAAGATTTCGTTTATAGCTAGTGGCAGCCTCCAAGGCCTCTGGCTTCCCTCTTGTATTCATATGAATTAATGCAATGTCAGCCCCCCCAAATGTAAATACTAAAGTTTTGAAACCCAGGTTTAAGTTACTAGAAAAGTTTCTCCTTTAACATCATTACAGAAATTAATTGACAAATGACAGCATTTCTGTAGCAACAGAAGTAAAATTCTGGATATATATATAGTATGTTGGCAACACATATTCATTCATTCCTACCATCAAATATGCCTCTAAATGTTTAATGTCTCCTTCTCTACCTGTCCTAGATCCAGCTTACTTCTCACAATGATGACTGCGACCTCTTACTAAACAAATTCAGCCATATTGATTGCTTTGCCTACTGGACTCTGAAAGTACTCAATATTTCAGTCCTACAGCTTTATCCTCAGTTATAATATTTTACATATATACATTGTTTTATACTTAAATGGTGTCACATGTATGAATTATTTCCCTAGTGAGAGTAAGAGTGTGAAAGTAAGTACTATATCTTCTACCTCTTCAGTATCTTCTATATTATCTTGCATGGGTCTAGGAAGTGTAGAAAACACTCACTGTTCAGGAATTTTATCTGATTGGAGCACTTTAATAATTTTTCACTCCCAGAATCAGTGAGAATGTAGAAAAAAAGAAAATCATAAATTTGGTGTGAATGTAAATTTTTGCAACTTTCATAAGGCGTTTTGTCATTAGCTGTCAACATTTTTAAGTATGAATATATTTGAATCAGGAATTTCAGTTCAAGAAATCTAGTCTATGAAAATTATCACAAGCAAATAAAGATACATTAGGTAATTTGTACTCACATTATTTATATTAGCAATAAAAGTGGCGTCAAACATTGATCAGTATGAGATTGGTTAAATAATGGCATATCAATACCAGAGACCATGAAGCAATGCCTCATAAAAAAGTAGACCTCAATATCTAATCAAAAGAAAATTTCTGCTATAATATTAACAATAACCAAAACCACAAATAGACAACAAACCAAAACCATAAAAAAAAACTACGTTGCAGAATATAATGTATAGAACAGCCTATTCTGGTAGCACAAACACACCACATGTGCCGCACTGGGTAGGCATACCAACTGGAGAAGGAAAAAGGAGTCATTTTCACTTTGACTAATATTTTGCGTAAATGTATATAACTAATAACTTATTTGAATGCCTTTTATGTTCCAGATACTGTGCTACATGAGGACTTCATTTTAATGCTTTCAACTGTATTTCTTTAGTCAATTGAAAATATGTTTTTTCTTTAAATACATATTTTTAACAATAAATATTATCATGGTTCATCACAAAATTTACGTTTTTAAGAGTAGTGAAATTTGTTTAGACAGGTGACTCCAGAAAAATGGCAAGATTATATTCTAAACAAATCAGTGCTGTAACCATGCATAATTTAAGCTTATCAAAACTGCATTACGTGAAAATCCCTAGAACAAATGTCTGTATGTGCATACGGCATACATATAGCTTCATATCACATTTTAAACAGGAAGTGCTGAAAGAAGTACTGTTGGTTTTTTAGAGAGACCATAATGAAAAGGAACTAATTGCCTTAAAACTTGTCTCACAGTTCTGAGCATTACATGAAACTACAGCACCTCCAATTGGACATGACTTGAGGCATCACCTCATCATCTGTTCTCTAAAGGAGACTTTGAGAGAGAATCTGTTTTTTGTTTGCTGGTTGTTTTTTTTTTTTTTTTTTTTTGCATTTTCCAGGTTTTAGAGGACACCTACATTTCTTGGTTCATGACCCCTTCCTTCACTTTCAAAGTTAGTCACAACTAGTCAAGTCTTTCTCATACTGCACCACTCTGATACAGTTTGTAGTCAAACGTTTGTAGTCAAATAGTCCCTCTCCTTTCCTCTAAGAACCATGGTGATTACATTGGGCCTATCTGCATAATACAAGCTAATCTCCTTGTAATGGTTAATATCGAGTATCAACTTGATTGGCTTGAAGGATGCAAAGTATTGTTCCTGGGTGTGTCTGTGAGGGTATTGCCAAAGGAGATTAACATTTGAGTCAGTGGACTGGGAGAGACAGACTCACCCTCAATCTGAAGGGCACCACCTGACCAGCTGCCAGACTGGCTAGAATAAAGCAGGCAGGAAAAGATGGAAGAGCAGACTTGCTGAGCCTTTCAGCCTTCATCTTTCTAGCATGCTGGATGACTCCTGCCCTTGAACATCAGACTTCAAGTTCTTCAGTTTTTGAACTTTCGGACTTACCCCAGTGGTTTGCCAGCCACAGATTGAAGGATTCACTGTTGCTTCCCTACTTTTGAGGTTTGGGGACTCAAACTGATCCACCACTGGCTTTCTTGCTCCTTAACTTGCAGACTGCCTATCGTGGGACTTTACCTTGTGATCGTGTGAGTCAATTCTCCTTAACAAACTCCCTTTAATATGTACAGCTATCCTATTAGTTCTGACCCTCTAGAGAACCCTAACACACTGCTCATCTCAAGATCCTAAATTTAGTCACATCTTCAAGGTCCTTTTCACTACATATAGTAACACATTCACAAGGTTTGGAGATTTGGATGTTGACATCTTTGTGGGGCCATTATTCAGCTGGCTACAACTAGTAAATAAATTCAGGCCAGTTTGAATAAATTCTCAAAATTTCTGTTTCAATAGCAATGAAATGGAAACAGGCTACCTCACTGAAAATGTGTAGCATAATTCATCTGTTACTGGGTGGGATGGTGTGCTAGCAGAAAAGAACATGGAGTGACAGGACACTTTCATTGCCCTTAAAGAACTCCAGGAGACAGACAGACAAACAAATATTTACAGTATGATGTATTGCAGTGAAAAGCAAAAGAGATTTGATTAGGGAAAGCTTCGGAGAATAGACAACCCTTACAGGAGCAAGGATTAGAGAAATACAGAGTCATCAGGAAGGTAAAGCAGATAGGAGGAAGAAAACTGGAGGCATAGGAAAAGGAAGAAGCATACACAAAGGTGGACAAGACTTATGAGTATGGGATGTTCAGAGAATATCAGTCTAAATTTGGCTACAGCAGAAGGTTCAGGTTAGGGAGTGGTGAGAGAGAAGATTTGAACACTTGTGAAGAGCCAAAGAAATTTGAAATGTATCTTCAGTCTCACCATAATTACTCCATGAGATGATCAGACTGTACATGTCTATCAGTCAGCAATTAGTCGGTACTCATTGAAGTAACAGAATCAGGTGATTCTCTCTCAGCTCCCATGAGAGTTTGTAATTTCCTGCTTAACCTCATAATGGCTATCAGACATCCTCAGAAACTATGGAGAAATTCTGAATCTTTTTTTTTTTTTTTTTTTTTTTTTTGAGACGGAATTTCACTCTTTTTGCCCAGGCTGGAGTGCAATGGCACTGTCTCAGCTCACTGAAACCTCTGCCTCCTGGGTTCAAGTGATTCTCCTGCCTTAGCCCCCCAAGTAGCTGGGATTACAGGTGTGCACCACCACACCCGGCTAATTTTGTATTTTTAGTAGAGATGGGGTTTCACCATGTTGGCCAGGCTGGTCTTGAACTCCTGACCTCAGGTGATCTGCCCACCACACCTCCCAAAATTCTGAATCTTATAGGTGGTAAAAGCTAAAAATTGCCTTAAAACCATCCTTTTAAGGATACTGCCAAGTGTGTTACATAAAATGTTAGATCTGGAAAATATAAATTAGAGGCCCCTCAGAAAAAATGTGATGGTCAAAAAGGTTTGAAAACTACTATATATTATATATTCCGTTTTAAGATTAACACTTCACAAGTATATTAGCATATTAATTAACCTGAAATTGTGCAAAAAAAATCATTTTTATTCATAATTTAATATATGTTATAATCACATAAAATTTATTTTCCCCTTTGGTTTGTTTGTTTGTTTGTTTTCCCAGAGGATCTTTGAAAAGGGGTCCGTTGAATAATACTCTGGAAAAATAACTAATCTAGTGCTTCTCAATGGCTGTCTCTGACCTAGCAGCACCAGTACCACCAGGGAACTGGTTAAAAATGCAAATTGTCAGGCCCCATTCCAGATCTAACTGAATCAGAAACTTTGGGGAAGGAACTAACAACATGTTTTCATAAGTCATCCTGGTGATTTTGATGCCACACAAAAGTTGAAAAACACTGCTCTAATCCAATCTAGTTGCACAGGTGAGAATGTTCAGCCCCAGAAGTTCAAATGCCCCTTCTGCCCCTGTGGGTCTGAATTTTACCTTGGTCATTGTCAGATCTTAGGCACCCCAAGTTTCAAGTTATTCTGCCAATTAATAAACTCTTCCTGATGCTCCACAGTGATACGCATTTCCAGCATCCACCTTAGAGCAACAGCCTGTACAGCTGACCTCCTTGCAGAGGATTTACTTTCTTATGCTTCGATTCCATATCTCTAGAGAGTGTTTATAGCTTGAATGGAAATAATATGTTTTAATACACCGGGGCCGCTACTCTAAAACAAACATGAATAGCGATCAAATTATACCATCTTTGTGTACTAAAGTCTTTTGCTATCTTTTTTTTTTTATATATATACTTTAAGTTCTAGGGTACACGTGCATAACGTGCAGGTTTGTTACATATGTATATTTGTGCCATGTTGGTGTGCTGCACCCATCAACTCTTCAGCACCCATCAATTCGTCATTTATATCATGTATAACTCCCCAATGCAATCCCTCCCCCCTCCCCCGCCATGATAGGCCCCGGTGTGTGATGTTCCCCTTCCCGAGTCCAAGTGATCTCATTGTTCAGTTCCCACCTATGAGTGAGAACATGTGGTATTTGGTTTTCTGTTCTTGTGATAGTTTGCTAAGAATGATGGTTTCCAGCTGCATCCATGTCCCTACAAAGGACGCAAACTCATCCTTTTTTATGGCTGCATAGTATTCCATGGTGTATATGTGCCACATTTTCTTAATCCAGTCTGTCACAGATAAGAAATTGTTTAGAAAAGCCCCATGATTCTTCTTTGTAGGCCACCTTGTCTTTCTGAAGTGCTATGGAAGTAATCTAGCATTATGAAGCATTACTAACAAATCATTAAAGAAGGCTGCTTAGCAAAGCAAAAAAAAATGAGGGGGCTAAGTTTCATAAAATGGGGAAAAAACAAATTTAAGTTTAGGTTAAGAAAAATAACTGATAAATTTTAGAAAAATATAAAGTAAAGTGATAAAGGACAATTTCATTTGGGTCAGTTTTGCTGTTGTGGTGGTGGCGGTGGTGGTGAGTTTTAACTTTAACATTGGAAAGAAGATGAGGAGAGAAGTAAAATTTGATTTGGAAAGCAAAAATTGAAACAGAGCATTCATTTGCAATTTGTAAATTTTTATTCTATCATAACCATTGGTGTTCTCTGCCTTTCCGATTATATACAATTTGAGCAGAAGAAGAAAAGCAAGTCTTCTTTAGCCACTTATGAGAATGTATTTCCACCAGTGTGATTTCCCCTCCAGCTGTCATGAGCTGGGAGGATATATTCCCTCTGTGTAAATTTAAAGAGCCTGGCGGTAACATGAGTGGATGGCAGTAAATAACACTGCCACCTGCACTTAAATGAAATTTCTGATGTCTTGTTTTTCATTGCTGTCAGTAATGTATCTCTTCTTAAAACAATATTTCATCCAACTTATAATGAAAATGATAATGTGGCCATGGTTTATTTATGGCATGCATTTCTATTGGTTGGGTTCAGTTTTGTTGCAGTCACATTAATCAAACACAAAAGTGATTTTGGTTCAGCACTGAAACTCTTCAAAATTACTTTTCAAAAATGATACTTTTTACAACATAGAGAAAGACATATTATAAAGCCACAAAAATTTTTCAGTATAAGATCAGCTAGATAATGTATATTCTTTTATTAACAGTTTTATCAACAGCTTTCCAGGAAAACAGTTTTTGTTTTTGCTTTTTTTTTTAGGAAAAATAAGACAGTATGGCTACATCTACCCAAATGAAATTACAATTTCATCAAAGAAATTTTCTGATTTTAACAAAATAGGAGTTTGTCAGAAACATTTACAATAAGGTATTGGAAGACGTTTCTTCCTCTTGCACATGCCTAAAGGCCAATCGCGAAATCCAGTTCTGAAAAGTGAATGGAAGCTTGCTTACTGAATGATTCATTGTTAACTGTTTTCTTTCAGTGAATGAAAGAGATCAAGTGAACTGAATCTCTAGCCACTACCCATCTTCATACAGGGTGGAAGAATATACAAGACAGAGGACCTCATTTAACTGAAAATTTAACTTTGACTTTAATATTCCTAGAGTTTTTCTACACATGAAATATTAGAAAACATGCTACCTTGTATGTGATAAAATTTAAAATGACATACTGCACGTTGAATATTGAATTTATTATACTCATTGCATATTCATAATTCATTACACAAATTTATATTTTACAGATATATAACAGACAGAGTCGATGAGAATTACTGGCCATAAAAATAATTTATAGAGTAAAAGGCAAAGTATATTGTTAGTACAGGGGAAGAGCATGCATGTGAATCAAGTTGCAGTGCCTATTATGAACCTTGGGTAAGTATTTAAACTTTGTTATTCGGTGTTCTCATCTGTAAACTGGGTATAATAAGTTGTGTCAACTTCACGGGATTGTTATGAAAATTAATAAATTAACATTTATAAAGTATTGAAATAAGGCTTAGTATATAATAAGATCTAGATTAGTGTTTGTTAAATGAAATAAATAAATCTGTTGGAGCAAAAAAGTTGAGTCATTTCTCGCCATTAAAATTATTTCTAGTACTGTCTCTAATAATTAAGTACTACCATCAATGAACAAAAATGTCACTTTTAGAAAATTCATGTATATGACACAAATTTTAATGTTAATAATATCATTGAGAAGTGCGTTGGCACCTAATTGATGACCTCATAGATTTAAAGAACTATGAAAGTATGAAAGTGAAAAAGCAAATATTATGCTTTCAGAAAAATAATTTTTGCATTCCCTGTAACCAAAACATTTTTCAAGTTGAAAATTTTGTTAAAAATATCTACATTTTCATGACACATAACACAGTGAACACTCAAGCCAATACAAAGTATGCATAGGAGATAATGTGAACTCTCAAAGGACAAAAATAAATAAACAAATAGATAACTAAATAAATAAATAACATAAGAACTCAAGTATATAAAAATGACCCCAACTTAAGAAAATTGAAATTAATGTTTGTACATTTCAGTTTTCCAAGTTGGGATCATCTTTATGTATTTGAGTTCTTATATCATTTATTTATTCCTTATTTCACATTAACCTAAGGATGTTACCCACTACAAATTTAATCATTTATTAGAATTACCAGAAAATCTTAAACTAATGTGGCTATATGATTGGGGGTGGTGGGGAGAGAATCTAAGTGGATTTTATCACATAATCAGTTTTTAAACGATATACCATGTCATATTGTGAGAAATAGAATAAATAACACACAAAA
The DNA here is from genome assembly GCF_007565055.1 of Rhinopithecus roxellana. Lineage (NCBI taxonomy): Eukaryota > Metazoa > Chordata > Mammalia > Primates > Cercopithecidae > Rhinopithecus > Rhinopithecus roxellana. Next base: position 168,256,633 of record NC_044552.1, read on the forward strand.
GGAAATATGCCTTGCTAAAAGGCAATTCTACAAGTGATGTATTTACTTCATTTGTGGATACCAGAATCATGACTGCAAGGTCAGTCAAGATGGCAATGTCTAGATAACAATGCTAGGAGAGGTCCTTGACTTAGAATTTTAAAAAGCATCAGAAGAGACTACTTAAGAATGTCTGTTTCATCTAGCCTGGCTGTGAGCATGGAAAATGTCTATAAGTGGCCCCTTGTGGGAATCGATGTTTTGATAGGCCTATAAGGACAATGGAGCTTAGCACATTGGCAAATGTAGTGAAGTAATGGACAAGAGACTCCATAAAGGATAAAGAGGAATTTCTACATTTGAGAAAGTAATTATATTCAGTCTGTACTTGGAAAATATTTGGTCTAGTGGAATGGAAAAGTTTTTCCCTGATATTTTGGCATTTGTTGAGATATTTTCCAGGCAGTGATTCTTCAGCCAGTGTGTCACAGTTGCTGTGGGTTGCTCTGAACAATTCAGAGGTATGTAGGCATATTTTAACCAACATGCACTATTTTTTAACTATTACTGAAGACACAAGTTGTTACAGTGATTTCCTTCAGAAAAATCATCAAGTTAAGAAAGAAACAAAGCATGAGTTCAGTTAATACCAAAAAGAACACGTTTTTGATTATAGACAAAAACTTTGACTACTAACCTTTTTTTCATTTTTGAGATGGAGTCTTTTCTGTTGCCCAGGCTGGAGTGCAGTAGTGCGATCTCAGCTCACTGCAGCCGCTGCCTCCTGGGTTCCAGCGATTCTCCTGCCTCAGCCTCCTGGGTAGCTGGAATTACAGGCGCATGCCACCACACCCAGCTAACTCTTGTGTTTTTAGTAGAAATGGGGTTTCACCATGTTGGTCAGGTTGGTCTTGAACTCCCGACCTCAAGTGATCCACCCACCTTGGCCTCCCAAAGTGCTGGGATTACAGGTGTGAGCCACTGCACCCAGTTGACTACTTACCTTTTAAGATAAAGTCAGGGTAGTACAGTTCTACTAAAGCATCATCAGAGTGCTGAAGGTAAGCAAGTCAAGAAAGTGATCATTTTTGATCATTTTTATTGATCAAGAATGCATATTGGCATCAGAATGCATACAGTCATGCAGATATGTTGTAAGCTGTTAGGTGAAAACACACAGTTCGACCTACTTTTTAAGCTGTTTTCTTGAAATCATCCCTGCCTCATTTATAATTGTTTTGAATTTTATATAATGTTATTATTCTGTATAGTGGTAAATAAATTCAAATATTCAATAATTTTCTCCAAACACAGAAAAGATGGAAAATAAACAGCTTAAAAGAGGCCTTGTGATTTCTTCAAACTACAATCCTGAAGAGAAAGAATACTGTTAACATTTTATGTTTATAGTACTCATCATTGCCTTCAATATAACAACACATAAATTCAGCCTTCTAAGGTTAAAATTGTGTCTCCTAAATTTAAATTCTGCTTATGTGATGGCCTAACACCATAATTATTGACACTCTAAGGTCAAAATTGTGTCTATCAAAGTTAAAGTTTACTCATGTGGTGACCTAACACACGCCATAAATCCTTTCTTAAAATTTTTTTCCATTTTTTGGTATTTTTGTTACTTTTAAAGGTTTTTAATTTTTTAATTATTATAGAATTGTACATATTTATATGGTACATGTGATATTTTGAGAAAAGCACAAAATGTATAATGACCAAATCAGAGTAACAAGAACATCCACCACACGAAAGCATTCATTTATTTGTGGTAGGAACATTCCAACTCACTCTTTTAGTTATTCTGAAACATACAATAAATTATCTTTAGTTAAAGCCGCCCAATTGTGCTACTGAACACTAGATGTTATTCTTTCTACCTAACTGCATTTTTGTACCCATCAACAACCCCCTCTTTCCCTCCCCATCCCTAGAACCTTTCCCAGTCTTTGGTAACCATAGCTCTCTATCGTCATGAGTTTATTTTTACCTCCCACATATGAGTGAGAATATGTGGTATTTTTTTTTCTGTGCCTGGCTTATTTCTCTTGACATAATGTCCTCCAGTTGTTGCAAATGACAGGATTTCATTCTTTTCTATATCAGAGTAATATTCCATTGTGTATATGTATCACATTTTCTTCATCCATTTTCTGTTGATGGACACTTAGGCTGATTCCAGATCTTGACTATTGTGAATAGAGCTGCAATGAACATGGGAATGCAGATATCTCTTTGATATACTGATTTCCTTTCTTTTGGATATATACCCAGCAGTGAGATTGCTGAATCCTTGCTGGTAGTTTGATTTTCAGTTTTCTGAGAAACTTCCATACTGTTCTCCACAATGACTTTACTAATTTACATTCCCACCAGCAGCATATGAGGATTCCCCTTTCTCCACATGCTTGCCAGCATTCGTTATTGCCTGTGTTCTGGATAAAAGCCATTTTAACTGAGGTTAGATAATATCTCACTATAGATTTGATTTGTATTTCTCTGATGTTTACTGGTTTTTAGCATTTTTTCGTATACCTGTTGGCCATTTGTATGTCTTCTTTTCAGAAATGTCTATTTCAATCTTGATAATTTTAATTTGATCATTATTATTATTTTTTGCTTTTGAGTTTTTTGAGTTCCTTATATATTCTAGTTATTAATCCCTTATCATATGGGTTGTATGCAAATATTTTCTCCCATTCTGTAGGTTGTCTCTTTACTTTGTTGATTGTTTTCTTCCCTGTGCAGAAGCTTTTTAGCTTATGTGATCTCATTTGTTCATTTTTGCTTTGGTTGCCTATGCTTTTGAGGTCTCATTCAAGCAACTTTACCCAGTCCAATATCCTATAGTATTTCTCCTATGTTTTCTTCTGGTGACTCCATAGTTTAAGGTCTCTTATTTAAGTCTTTAATCCAGTTTTATTCAATTTTTGTTTATGGTGAAAGATAGGGGTCTAGTTTCATTCTTCTGCATATAGATACCCAATTTTCCCAGCACCATTTATTGAAGAGACTGTCCTTTCCCCAGTATATCTTCTTGCTCTTGGCCCCTTTGTTGAAAATAAGTTGGTTAAATTTATTTCTGGGTTGTCTATTCTGTTCTATTGGTCTATGTATCTGTTTTTATATCAGCACCATGCTGTTTTGATTACTATACCTTTGTAGTGTAATTTGAAGTCAAGTGATATGATACCTCCAGCTTTGTTCTTTTTGCTCAGTATTGCTTTGGCTATTCTGGGTCTTCTGTGGTTTCATATAAGTTTTAGGATTATTTATGACACCATAAATCATTTAAACCCCAGTTCTATGAAAATTCGGCTAAAGGTAAATTACATTATTCCTTCTAATTAGTCAATGAGCAGATTGAAGAGGAGGAAAAGGCAGAAAAAAGTCTTCTTCTATTAGCAGTTGCCTAAGCAACTACAAATGAACCAACTGAAAGTATTAATAACATTAAGCCTGAGGACAAAAATCCCAGTAAATACCTGTAAAAATCTGAAATTACAGAAGCTCACAATGCAAGTTGACTGGAAAACCATGTCATTTTATATCTTTCAATATGCAATTTAGCTGCAATGGCAATTACAGCAGTTATTGATTTAATGTGCATTGCTTTAGTTTTCGATGAGTTTTGGCTAGAAATACCTAATGCTGTAACATAATAGATAGCCCATTTAATCAATATTTCAGTCAGGTTATGGGAAACTATAAAAATTCTCAAAGTCCTATGACTATAGTTAAGATATATCAAAGTTAAGATGTATCAATACACATGACCCCAGTTGACATTAAGCAATGTCAGAAATTATTTTTGAACACTATAATTAAACACTAAATTATTTTGAACAATAACAAAAAGTAGTACAATTGTACAATTGAGAAAATAAATTCTCAAGGAAACTGAAGTAAGTATACAGCAAAGATATTACTCTTGCATTCATAATGCCTTTGTGACTAATGAAGTTATTAATGGTTTAAGTGTATTTTTATGAGTAGATATTTTTAAATCTCTTCATAAAACTGTGTCAAGAATAAGAACTATCTAGACTGCACTGACTTATAAGCCTACAGTAGCCAATGATGAATTAATGCTTGAACAATTCTATTTCAAGCTATAATGAGCTTTATTGCCAGAGTTCTAAACAGCAACATGAACTATAAGAAGCATTAATAGAAATATTAAAAATGTGCCTCTTTTTATATTTTCTCATTTCATGTAAGTGAAACTTTTTTTCACTTTCTTCTTCTGTTCACCACATTTACCCAAGAATGGCTCAGACAGAAGTAAGCCAACTAAGGCACACATAAAATTTTTTTTCTATTCATCTATTTATCTTCAGTTTTATTTCTTTATGAATGTAGTAGTTTTTAAATATGGTCCCAAATTATTTGACACTCCTCACTCTGTCACTACTTGATCAACAGAATCCAGCAGAAGTGACACAATGCCAATTTTCAAGTCCAGGGCATTAAGAAATTAGGAGGTTTTACTTGCCGACTCTTGAGACACTCACTTCTAAAACCAAGTCGCCATGTTATAAGGAAGCCCAAGCACCCCACGGAGAAGCCCACATAAAAATGTCCATATGGAATCCTCAGCCGTCAGCCCTTGCTGAGCTCCCAGCCAAACAATCGCCATCAACACATGAGTTAACCATCTGAGTTCTTCAGTTCTCCATCAAATTTGCCCAGATGATAACTCCTGGAGCAGACACAAGCTTTTCATGACAAACTTTGCACAAGCACAGATACATGCACTAAATACACCATTGTGATTGTTTTAAGCCACTAAAGTTTTAGGAGGTTTTGTTGTTTGTTGCTTATTTGTTAGTTTGTTTTAAGCAGTAATAATCAAAAGACATCTATTTGTATCTGTATGTGTATCAGGGCAGGGGTTCTTTAACAAAAATCTAAAATATATGTCAGATAGAGAGAATTTGAACTTCAGGGTGAGTGCATATTAGAAAAGCTTTGATAAGGGTTACTAAAAGAAGCCTAGAGGCTGTGAACAGAATTTCAATTGGGGTCTAAAGTACCATAAGGAGGTTATCATTGATGACTTAAAGAAAATCAGGGAAATATCTATACTAGAAGAAAATAGACTTCTTGTTATGTAGTGGCAGAAATTTAGCAAAACTGCCACCTGCAGTAATGTGCAGTACAGGAAATTTACATATTTATGAAAAGATTACCAAGCAGAATATTGCAACTGCCTCCTGGATTCTTCCTGCTGTCTATGATAAAATGTGGGAGAAGAGAGTTAAGCTCAATAATATCTTGTTAAATACAAAGAAGACAGAGATCACTAGGCTCAAAAATAAAACTCTTCATATTCAAAGACTCTTCAGATGTCAGAATATTCTCAAAGTAAGAAAGTGCCTCAAGCCAAAGATAAAATCCATGGTGAGACAATAAAATCCTTTCCTAAAACCGCAGAAAGAACTAAAATGATGCCTCATTGAGACTTTCAGTCAGATAGCATCTTTGAGTATACCTCTCAATTAAACAATGGTGCTTATTTGAATTTCTAAATATCCTAAGGACATATCTCTTCTTTAAACAATACTCAGCTTCAAATACAGGCTACATTTTATAGAAAAAGAAAAATAGAATAATAAGAGGATGAAACCAAGACTCCAGAGGAGAGAGCCAAGATGTGGGAAATCATTTTCAGGAAGTAGTACCAGACTTCAACAAGAATTAGGATTAAGATTAGTTGGATTTCAGAATTACTACAGACCAGTGACTCATATGTGCTTTCTGTTTCCATGTTTTAAATTAGAATGCCTATTGAAGTTATACAATATTGTCGTAGCATTGTATGTTGCATATGGGCGTAGAGGGTGCAGATAATTTGTCTCTGTAGTTCACACATCTTCGAATCAAGAAGGGGCCTTGAGGAGCTGCACCCGAAGAAATGAACTCAAATGTTCTCATCTGTACCTGCCTTAATTGAGATGATGAAACTCTGTACCTCAAGCCTTAACTTGTTGCTTTAGTGACATGAGACTTTGGGGATGTCTTGGGAGGAAGTGAGTACATCATGCATGTAGAAGAAGTGCAAATACATTTGGTCATTTTAAAATCTGACTTAGAAATTCTCTGACACTCCTCCCATCAAAAAATGGGGCCCATATAGCATCTCATTAAATTTTATTTCTGTGACTATTTGAGCAATAGAATATAATGGAATTGATGTTTTGCCAGTTTTGGGGCCAAAGCCTCCAGAAACTGGCAGCTGCCCCTTCCTGTTGCTTGGAGTACTTGCTCCTGGAACCCAGACATCAATCCATGAGGATGCAGCCTATGGAGGTGCCCATATAGTGAGGCCCATGTGGAAAGGAATCAAGCAGCCCCTGCTCTCAACCTGAGGAGTTTGTGAACAATAGACAGCACCAAATTGCACCCCATGTGAGTAAATCAACTTAGAAGTGGATCCTTCAATTCCCAGTGGAGTGGCCCCTGCTGATACTATCTTGAAAAAAAATAAACTTTCTCTGCCTGATCCCATTTCATCCCGTAATAATTGTGATTTATCTATGCAGTAACAGACAACCAAAACATAACTATCACTAGATAAATAATCTTGAAGAAAAGGAAGACGTTTTGGTGATAAAATTATGAGTGCTACAGAGGGTTAAGAGAACTGTTATTTTAAGAAGTAATCTCTCTCTTTGTAGGTTTATACTACCCAGACCAGGTGTCTAATAAAATAATCTCTGAAACTAGCTCTTGTTCTTTTAAAAGAAAAAGTAAGTACTAGAGAATTTTTAAAGTTTATTCAAAATTCAAGTTGAATCATTAAAACAACGAACAAAAAATAAGAAATATTGATCCTTATTTTCTTGTTGCTCAGAGAGATTGAGTCTGACACACTTTTTATTAGAATAAGTAGTACTGGAAATCAATTGCATTCATACTGGTGATATTCAAACAAAATAGTCATACTAATTTTAGTGCCCAGAGGTAAAACGACTTACAAGTGCACCTCTATTTTAGTTTTCTTTTATGACTATGTTATGAAATCAAAGGTAATTTCTCTTTCTCATAAAATGGTGTAAAGAAAACAAACAAGGTTACTCTTCTAGTGCTTCCCTCCTTATTCTTCTCTTCTTCCAACTTTTCAAAATGTTAAAAATAACTATATATCCTCAAAATCTAGTTAGAAAGTAATACATTTGCTTTTCAGTATGTTGCCTTTTATAATTAAATTTCAGACGGAGACTCTGCTTTGAGGATGTAAATGTATTATTTAACTAAAGACAATTCTCTAAAATGTTAGTCTTACCATTTTTAATTGAGTATGGGATGTTTGTCTTGGTCTTTGAGGAAAGTGTGTTTCACGTGAGGCAGGGAAATCCATTCTCACTGAGCAAGAATACGTGATATGCTTCTCCTAGGAGGTGTGCAGTTTGCCAGTTCCACTTGGAGGACACAGTAGCTGTAATGTGATTTGGGTTACACTCTCAGTCATTTGATATTAACTCTACTGTTGACCAGACCTTCAGCAGACGTGACAAGAACCACTTGATTTAAAACCCTTTTTTATGATGCTCCAGTTCTTGAAGTATAGATTACACTAGATGAAAGAACATGATTCTTTCCCAGTGTAATTCTCAAAGATAACCACTCTGCATTCTCTAAGTGGTCTCAGTGTATGCCTGAGGAAAAGTGAATTAAGATTGATGTAGGAAATAGGCCTTAAGATACACAATTCAGAAATTTACACAAGCAACACCAGTGTTTCTTTGATTATTCTAAGCATCCTCCAAAACAAAAACAATTTGCCTTTTAAAGCTCATATTGGCCGGGCGCGGTGGCTCAAGCCTGTAATCCCAGCACTTTGGGAGGCCGAGACGGGCGGATCATGAGGTCAGGAGATCGAGACCATCCTGGCTAATACGGTGAAACCCCGTCTCTACTAAAAAATACAAAAAAACTAGCCGGGCGACGAGGTGGGCGCCTGTAGTCCCAGCTACTCGGGAGGCTGAGACAGGAGAATGGCGTGAACCCGGGAGGCGGAGCTTGCAGTGAGCTGAGATCCGGCCACTGCACTCCAGCCTGGGCGGCAGAGCAAGACTCCGTCTCAAAAAAAAAAAAAAAAAAAAAAAAAAAAAATTAAAGCTCATATTATACTGATTATTGGATAATTTAGCTAATGCCTAAAATACTGCATTATTGACATAATTGGTACATGAAGGCACTTTTATGAGTTCTTTTAAAGTGAAGTCCACACACATTAAAAACTGATGAAGTCAATTAAATTCTGTTTCAGTTTTCATATCTACAAAATAAAAATAATATCAAGTTTTTATTTTAAAAATTTGTAATGAGGATGAAGATAGGTTGGTAAATGAATGTAAAAATATAGATAGAAGGCACAAGATCTAGGATTAGAGAGTATTGAATATATCTCAGTGTCTGAAGTAATAAATGTCCCAATTACCCTTATTTGATTATTACATATTTTAAGCATGTATCAAAATATCACATGTACCCCCAAAATATATGCAACTGTTATGTATCAGTAAAAAGAATTAGTGAGGATATAATGAATGTAAAAAAATTGGTAAAACATCTGATACCCAACAAATAGTAGCTATTATTATAATTACATGTAATGCATAAGAAAAATCTTAAGCTGTGTTCTAAATCATAGTTCTGAGTAAAATTTCTTTTTGCTATCACATACCTGTTCTGATATAAATGTCGATAAAAATTACAAGATAAAAGTAAATGGGAGTAAATAAAAACTTCTATCTTTATATAAAAATATCTGAGTGATTATTACAGGTTGAACAAGAATTGGACATTTATAGTTAGTGTGAAGAAGATTTTAGAGGTTCTACCTGACCTAAAATTCAACATGAGTTTATGATACAGCTTCTAACATAGCTTTTGTCTTGTTAATAGAAAAACATTCAAAATATTTGAAGTATGATATCATTATCATGGACAAATATGAAACACCAGTTTTACTACTGCATTTATTATGGGTACCAAATCCTAAAAGAAATTTTGACAAATAAGTGTCTGGAGAGAAAGTGAGGGTTTTGAAAGTCATTTATAAAGAAAGATGAACTCTTATATACTAATATTTACCTTGAAGTAAAGAAAAATAAAGGAACAATGAGAATAATTGCCTTTAAATATAAGACACAGGAGCCGATTTTCTTCCAAGAAGGCACATCAACAATCAATTGGTAAAAGAATACAGAATATGGTAGGGATCAGTGATCTTGGGATGATATGATGATAAATAAACAATGGGCATTCACTGAGAAGGAAGAACGTGGTTACGCACATGCTATGTGGAAAATCTCAAGCACAACATGAATGGCAGAAAAATGAAAAAAAATATAGGGAACCTTAGGTGATCTCTATGGTACATTTCACCTCTACAGATATAAATATTCAAAGACTAATCTTTTATTTTTCTTTACTTATTTATATACTTACTTTAGAAAAGAGAATGAGAATGTGAAACAGACATAGGCACATTGAAAGGTAATAAGCTGCTATGAAAGAGCAAGCATTTGGAGTTATTTAAATCTCTGCTTTGCCTCTGATCAGGCAAATGCCTTATTTATTTTTTTAAATCATCAATGAAAACAGAGAAATTTAGCTTATAAATTTATTTTAATTATTAAATTTGTTAGTTTTTAAAGGTATGTGGTATACCTACAAATATTATTATAAAAGTATAGATCCCATCAAAAAGTGTTTGTAATAAAACTATGTGCCTATACATACATATGCATATGAAATACATATTTTCAAGGGATCAATTTAAGAGAAAAATTTATTTAATCTTTCTATAGAAAGTAAACTCTACAAGTTGAAAAATTATCATTAGCATTATAAATACATTTAAAATACACTTGGTTCACAAAGAAGATTAATCTTTTACTCCTTCTATTAAATAAATAATTCACCATAACCTATGTAAAAGACGTTTCCTTTACTATCTTATATATACCTTTAACTATATTATGTTATTTTTCTCAGATAAGTGTTTGGAATTTAGGTAATACATCAACATGATTTCTAAGCTCTCGCTGATTTATGGAAACTGAACAAGTATTGTTCTAATATTTTGTCCAAACTTATGGTCAAATATATTATTTTTTAACCTTGCATAGAGATAGGAAGATAATTTTGCTAATCAAGACTGTGTTTCTTCTTTGCCCGTCCATGAATTCAAAATTCCCATTTTCATCTGTATAGTTAATAAACAATCATTACCATTAATCATTGAGTTTGATCATTCTTACATTTCAGTAAATGTACGAATATATAAAATTATTCATATGAATTCTAATGACAATGTAAAAACCCCTCATTGTAGAATAAAAGTATTTAGAAATTTTAAGTTTTTTATATAAATATCCTTTATTTAAATTTTAAAATTAAGTTTGTAAAACAATAGTAAGTACACCAAAAGCCCAATTTAAAAACGAACAAACTATCTTAACACCTTACCAAAGAATATGTACAGATGGAAAATCAGCATATGAAAAGATGTTCAACATCTTATGTCATAAGCGAATAACAAATTAAAACAACAATGAAGTACCACTACACACCTATTAGAAGGGCCAAAATCCAAAACATGGACAACACCAAATAACAAGGAGCAATAGGAATTCTCATTTATTGCTGCTGGGAATGCAAAATGGCACAGCCACTCTAGAGGAAAGTTTGGCAGTTTCTTACAAAACGAAGTATAAATGTACTATACAATCTAGTCATCTGCTCCTTGACATTTACCCAAAGGAGTAAGGACTTACATCCACACAAAAACTTACACATGAATGTTTATAGTAGCTATACTCATAATTGATAAAACATGGAAGCAAGCAAAATATCCTTCAGTAGGTGAATGATAAATAAACTTTCATACATCCAAATAACAGAATATACTTCAGAGCTAAAAAGAAATGAGCTATCAAACCATGAAAAGACATAGAGGAAAGGTAAATGCATATTAGTAAGTGAAAAGAGTCTATCTCAAAAGACCACATATGAAGAAAGATATACTTTGAGTGGGGGAAGGAGAGTAAAATGAGCACCTGACTTTTCCTCAGTCCCAGTATCAGGCTCAATTCATTGAAATCTGGTGCCAGTCCAGCCCCCAAATATCAGACTCCAGGCTGTCATTTACAGACCAAGCCTTTAGGCCACTTTCACAGCCAGACCAGCCCCTACAACCTCAGGCTCCAGAATGGTAGCTGTGGCCCTAGTATTCAGGCCTGCCCCAGAGTCAGGTTAGCCCCGGTATCCCCAAGGGTAGTTCCCACAAACTTAGGTTCCAGTCCAATGCCAGGTTCCAAGCAGGCTTCCAATGGCCCTACAATCCAGAAGACTCAGGTCCAGACCTACCCCAGTAGACTTCAGCACCAGACAGGTCCCTCAAGACCTATGGTTCCTGACCCCACCACAGCTTTAGGTAGGCTCTCCATGGCCTCAGCCTCAGATCAGAACCCCCACAACCTAGCCTCTCAGCAAGAAACCACAGACCCAGGCACACAGACCTGGGATAAATGCCTTCCCAAGAACCAGACTGGTCCTAGGTTGGAGTCTATAGGGGCAAACTCAAGCTCAAGAACTACTCAGTACCAGGCCAGCCTCCATGGATCCAGGTTTTAGACATATCCCTGTAGAAACAGGCTCCAGGACCATCCCCATCGACACAGGTTCCAGTCTCAATACCAGGAATCCAGTTAACAGCCCCACTCCAGTGGACCCCAGCACCAGGTCTCTCCCCATAAATCTAGAATCCAGGCCCACCCCAGTGGACCCAAGTCCCAGACTAGCCTTAATGAACTCAAGTTCCCAGATAACCCTTGTGGACCCTGGTGCCAGGTCTGCCCACCTGCTGCCCAAGGCAACAAGCCAGTCAAGCTAAGTACCCAGGCATTAAGCTTGCTCATGAACCTTTTCAGATGATCCACCCAGAATCTCTGTAGGTCTGACTAGTAAAAGGCTTTCCCTGCAGAAATCAGCCCATAAAGACTGAAATAGGTGCTCACTTCTTCAAATGCATCAACAAAATAGAATCCCACAATAATCATAAACAATCAGGGTACAACCTTAAAAAACAAAAGCACATGTAACCAACCTTAAACAAATAGAGATTTAGGAACTGCCTGACAAAGAATTTTTAAAACGATATAGAGAATCTCAATAAGCACCAAGAGAACATAGAAGAACAATTAAACTAAATTGGGAAGACATTACACAAATAAAATGAGAAGTTCAACAGAGATTGAAACCATAAAAAAGGACTAAGTAGTAACAGAAATGAAAAATTCCATAGAGAATTTTAACAGCATATTTGATTGAGTAGAAAAAACAATAAATCTTCACGAAGACAGGTCATTTGAAATTGCCCTGCCAGAGGAAAAAAAGGAAAAAGAAAATGATAAATAATGAAGAAAGCTTAAGAGACTTATGGACAACATCAAGTGAAACAATATATGAATTACAAGAGTTCCAGAAGTACAAGAGGAAAAGAGGAAAGAAAGTTTATTTAAAGAAATGATGACAGAAAACTTCTCAAATGTGAGTGGAAAATGAGCAAGCATATGAATGAGACCAAAGACTCCTAATAGATGAAATATAGAGATCTTTACCAAAACATGATAAACTCTCAATAGTCAAAAACCAAAACAAATAATTTGAAAGGAGAAAGATAAGGGCAACACAGGTTTCTCAGCACAAACTCTGCAGGCAAGGAGAGGGCGAGATGATATATTTAAAGAGCTGAACAACACAACAACAAAATGCTAATGTACAACCAGTGTATTAGTCCATTTTCACACTGCTATAAAGATATTCCATGAGACTGGACAATTTATAACCAAAAGGGGTTTAACTGATTCACAGTTCCACATAGCTGGGGAGGCCTCAGGAAACTTACAATCACGACGGGAGGTGAGGAGGTAGCAACACAGGTCTTCGCAAGGTGGCAGGAAATGAGAGAATGAAGGAATAACTGCCAAACACTTTTAAAGCCATCAGCTTTTGTGAGAACTCACTCACTATCAAGAGAATAGCATGGGGCAGAGCATCCCCATGATCCAATCACCTCCCACCAGTTACCTCCCTTGACATATGGGGATTACAATTTGAGATGAGATTTGGGTGAGGACACAGAGCCAAACCATATCACCCAACAAGGCTATCCTTCAGAAATGAAGAGATAAAGGATTTTCCCAAACAAAAGCTATGGGAATTCATAAGCACTATAACTGTCTTACAATACTAAAGGTAATTCTTCAAGCTGAAGTGAAAGAACTCCAACTAACAACATAAACCCATAGGAAATTATAGAACTCACTGCAAACTTAAGAATATAGTCAAATTCAGAGTAGAAATTTAATGGTGGTATGTAAATCTTTTTGTATTTTTTAATTGACATAAAATTGTATGTATTTACCATGTACAAAATATTGTTTTGAAATATATATACATTATGGAATAACTATATCTAGCTAAGATATACATTATCTCACTTAGTTATCATTTTTGTTATGAGAACACTTTACATCAATTATCTTAGAATTTTTCAAGAATACAGTAAATTTTTAACTATAGTCACCATGTTATACAATAGATCTCTTGAATTTATTCCTCCTATATAACAAATTTTGTATCCTTTAACCAACATTCCCCCCACCACTAGCCCAACAACCTCAGCCTCAGGTAATCACCATTCTAATCTCTAGTTCTATGAAGCCAACTTTTTTACATTCCACGTATTAGTGAGATTATGCAGATTTGTCTTTCTGTGCCTAGCTTAGTTCACATAACATAATGCCCTCTGGTTCTATCCACATTGTCACAAATGACAAAAATTTATTTTTTAATGGCTGAATTATATTTTTTTGTGTACATATATCGTATTTTCTTTACCATTCATCTATTGATGAACACAACACTTAGGCTGATTTCATATATTGGCTATTGTGAATAATATTGCAATAAAAATGGAAGTATAGATACCTCTTTGACATACTGATTTTATTTCCTTTGAATACATATCCAGTAGGAGACACCTGGATCATATGGTAGTTCTATTTTTATTTTTTGTAGGAACCACAATACTAATCTCCGTATGGCTATACTAATTTACATTCCCAACAACAGTGTATGAGGATTCCCTTTTTTCCACCTCCTCATTAACATTTGTTATCTTTAGTCTTTTTTATAATAGCCATTCTAACAGATGTGAGATGATATCTCATTGTGGTTTTAATTTTAAGGTTAAATGACCAAGTATTGAAAATAATAACAGTTACAAAAATTTTAAGGAATATGTAACATAAAAAATGTAAATCATGAAATTGAAAATTAAAAATGAGGGGAGAGTTGAGTGAAGGTACAGAGTTTTTATGATCAAATTTGTCATCAGATTAAAATAACATGTTACAAGATGTTATTTGAATGCCTCATGGTAACCACAAAGTAAAATTTATAATTGATAAACAAAAAATAAAAAGCAAAGAATCAAAACACACCACCAAGGAAGATCACTGAGTCATAAAAGAAGACAGCAACAGAGGAACAAAAAAATAAGAGCTCTACAAAACAACTAGAAAAACAATTAACAAAATGATAATAGTAAGTTGTTACCTAATAATAATGCCTTTGTATTGGTATTATGGATTAAATTATCTAATCTAATGACATAAGTGGCAGAATTGATTTAAAAAATAGGACCCAACTCTATGCTGCCTACAAAAGACTCACTGCACCTGGAAAAACACACATAGACAAAAAGTAAAGTGATGTGAACAGATATTTCATGCAAATGGAAACCAAAAGAGAATAGAAGTGCCCATACTTATGACAGATAATATAAACTTTAAGTCTAATACTGTAAAAGGAAACAAAGAAAGTCATTATATAATGATAAAGGGGTCAATTCATCAAGATGATAAAAAAAATTTTAAGCTTGTATGCATTCAACATCAGTGAAACTAAGCATATAGAGCAAGTATTAACAGAATTAGATGAAGAAATAGAAAGCAATACGATAATACTAGGGTACTTTAATATCTCACTTTTAACTATGTGTAGATCATCAAGACAGACAATCAATAAGGAAGAGGCAGACTTGAATAATACTATAGATCAAATAAGCCTAACAACCTCATACAGAACATTCCATCCAAAAGTACTAGAATACACATTCTTTTCAAGTGCACACAGAACATTTTCTAATAGAGGTCATATGTTAGGCCACAAAACAAGTCTTAGCAAATTTAATAGACAAATCACATCAAATCATGTCAGGTATCTTATCTGATCACAGTTGTATAAAACTAGAAATCAATAACAGAAAGAACATGAGAAAATCCACAAATACATGAAAATTAAACAACATGTCCCTGGACAACAAACAGGTCAATGAAAAATTTAAAAAGGAAATTTAAAAAATTCTGGACAAAAACAGATATGGACATACAACAACAAAACCTGTAGGATACAGCAAAAGCAGTTCTAAGAGGGGAGTTTATAGTGATCAAAAAAGAAGAAAGATCTCAAGTAAACAACAAATATTACTTCTCAATGAACTAGAATAAAAAAGAACAAACTAAGCCCAAAGTCAGCAGATGAAAAGAAATATTAGAGCATAAATAAATAAAATAATATATAAAAAAGAAAAATGAATGACAAAAAGAGCTGGTCTTTTGAAAAGATAAACAAAATCAACAAATCTTTATCTAGACCAAGAAAAAAGGAAATTATATCAATAGAGTCATAAATGAAAGAGGAGATATTATGCCTGATGTCACTAAGTACAAAGAATCATAAGAGACTACTTTGAACAACTGTATGACAACACATTTGATAATCTATAAGAAACTGATAAATTCCTAGAAACATACGACCTACCAAGAGCAAGTCATAAAAAAAAGAAAATCTCAACAGACCAATAAAAGTAAAGGCATTGAACCCATAATTAAAAACCTTCCAAAAAAGAAAAGTCTACAACTAAATGGATTTATAGCCAAATTCTACCAAACATTCAAAGAAGTAATGTCAATGCTGCTCAAAAATTTGAAGAAGAGGAAATATTTCAGAAGTCATTTTGTGAGGACAGTGTTCCCCCAATACCAAATCCAGAAAGGGACATTGCAAGAGAAGAACAATATAGATCAATATCACCAATGAACACAGATTTTAAAATTATCACAAATACTAGGACATTAAAAGGATCACATATCACGAACAAGTAGGATTTATCCCTGGATTGCAGGTAAGGTTATTACACATATGTACATCAATAAATGGAATATACCACATTAACATAATAAGAAGAAAAAAACACGATCATCTGAATAGATGCAGAAAAAGTATTTGACAAAATTCAACATCCTTTCATGACAAAAATAAACTGTTAAACTTTCAACAAATTAGGTATTTAGGAATGTATCTCAACATAATAAAGGCCATATATGACAGGCCAATAGCTAACATCACATCTCAATGGTCAAAAGCTGAGTTTTTCTCTAAGATCAGTAAAAGTCAAGGAGGCCCACCTCACAACTTCTATTCAATAGGATAGAAGTCCTAGCCAGAGCAATTGGGCAAGAAAAAGAAATAAACAACATTCAAACTGACGTAAAAGTAATAAAAAATTGTGTCCATTTACTGATGACATGATCTTAATTAGAAAATTATAAAGACTATACTGAAAAAAACGGTTAAAACTAATAAATTCAGTAAATTTGCAGTGTACAAAATCAACAAACAGAATCAGTAGCGTTTCTATATACTAACAGTGAACTATCTAAAAAATTCAAGAAAACAATCTCAAGGAGGTTTCAACATATGCAAATCAATCAATGTGATATGACATATTCAACAGAATGAAGGATAAAAACCATATGCTCATTTCAATTAATGCTGAAAAAATGTTTGATAAAATCCAATATCCCTTCATGATAAAAAAAAAAAAACTCAAAAAAATTAGGTGCGTACCTCAACGTAATAAAAGCCATATAAGACATACCCACAACTAGTATCATACTAAATGGGAAAAAAACCGAAAGCCTTTCCTCTAAGATCTGAAACATGACAAGGATGCCCACTTTCACCACTGTTATTCCAGAGTACTGGAAGTCCTAGCTAGAGCAGTCAGACAAGAGAAGGAAATAAAGGACATCTACATTGGAATTTAAAAAGTCAAATTATCTTCATTTACAGATAATATAATATTGATATAATCTTACCCTTAGAAAAAACTAAAGACCACAAAAAACTATTAGAACCAATAAACAAATTCAGTAAAGTTGCAGAATACAAATCGACATACAAAAATTGGCAGCATTTCTGTATGCCAACAGTGAACAATCTGAAAAAGAAATTTACAAAATGATTCCATTTACAATAGCCACACATAAAATTAAATACTTAGGAATTAACCGAAGAAGTGACAGATCTCTATAATGAAAACCAGAAAGCACTGATGAAAGCAATTGAAGAAGACACACAAAATAATTGAAAGATATTCCATGTTCATGAATTAGAAGAATCACTATCGTTAAAATGTCTGTATTGCCCAAAGCAATCTACAGATTCAATGTAACCCCTATCAAAATACCAATGACATTCTTCACAGAAATAGAAAAAACTATCCTAAAATGTATATGCAACCACAAAAGACTCAGAATAGTCAAAGCTATCCTAAGCAAAATCAACATAACTGAAGAGAATCACATTATCTGACTTCAAATTATACTACAGAGCTGTAGTAACTAAAACAGCATAGTACTTGTATAAAAACAGACATATATGCCAATAGAACAAACAGAGAACTCATAAACAAATCCGAGCACCTACAGTAAACTCATTTTTGACAAAGGTAACAAGAACATACTTTGGGGAAAAGGCAGTCTCTTCAATAAATGGTGCTGGGAGAACTGGATATCCCTGTGTAGAAAAATGAAACTTGATGCCTACCTCT
The DNA here is from genome assembly GCF_007565055.1 of Rhinopithecus roxellana. Lineage (NCBI taxonomy): Eukaryota > Metazoa > Chordata > Mammalia > Primates > Cercopithecidae > Rhinopithecus > Rhinopithecus roxellana. Next base: position 168,274,601 of record NC_044552.1, read on the forward strand.
CACCGTATGCCCAAAAATCAAATCAAAATAAATTAAAAGCTTATATCAAAGTCCCCAAACTATGAAAATACCACAAGAAGACATTGGAGAAAATCTCCAGGACATTGTTCTTGGCAAAAAAATTGTGCACAATACCAAAAGCACAGACAACCAAAGCAAAAATGGACAAATAAGATCACATCAAGTTAAAAGACTTCTACACAGCAAAGGAAATAATCAACAAAGTGAAAAGACAACCCACAGAAAATATTTGCAAACCACCCATCTGACAAGGGATCAATAATCAGAATATATAAGGAGCTCAAACAACTCTGTAGAAAAATTCTAATAGTATGATCAAAAATGGGCAAAATATCTGAGTAGACATTTCTCAAAAGAAGACATACAAATGGGAAACAGGTATATGAAAGAGTTGTCAACATAATTAGCCATCAGAAAAATGCAAATCAAAACTACAATGAAATATCATCTTACATCAGTTGAAATGGCTTATATTCAAGAGACAGGCAATAACACATACTTGTAAGAATGGGGAGAAAAGGGAACTCTCTTACACTGTTGGTGAGAATGTAAATTAGTACTACCACTATGGAGAACAGTTTGAACATGCTTCAAAATACCAAAAATAGAGTTACCATATGAACCAGCAATCCCACTGCTGGATATATACCTAAAATGAAGGAAATCAGTATATCAAAGAGATATCTGCACTCCCCCATGTTTGTTGCAGTGCTATTCACAATAGCGAAGATAGAAAATTACCTAAGTGTCAATTGGCAGATGAATGGCTAAAGAAAATGTGGTACATATACGTAATGGAGTACTATTCAGCCATGAAAAAATGAGATTCTGTCATTTGCAACAACGTGGATGGAATTGGAGATCATTATGCTAAGTGAAATGAGCCAGGCACAGAAAGACAAACATCACAAGTTGTCATATATTTGTAGGACCTGAAACAGTTAAATTCATGGAGGTAGAAAGTAGAAGGATGGTTAACAGAGGCTGGAAAAAGCAGTAGCGAGATGGGAGAGAAGTGGGGATGGTTAATGGATACAAAAAATAGAAAGAATGAATCAGATCTAGTATTTGATAGCACAACAAAGAGTGACTATAGTCAATGATAAATTAATTGTATATTTAAAAATAACTAAAAGAGTGCAACTGGATTGTTTGCAACACAAAGTATAAATGCTTGAGGTGATGGATACTCCATTCTCTGTGATATAATTATTACACATTACATTCCTGTATGTATCGAAACATCTCATGTAGCCCAAAATGTATACACCCAAAAAAATAAAAATAAAAAATTATAGAAATAAATTATGAGATATCACTTCACCAGTGTTAGAATATCCATTATCAACAAGATAAAAGGTAAATGCTTTAGAGGGTGTTGAGAAAAGCTGGGCAATATTATCCTAAGTGAAATAAGCCAAACACAGAAAGACAAATATCTCCTGATCTCTCTTATATGTGGAATCAAAACTAACTCATGGAAGACTGGAGTAAAATGGCAGTTGCCAAGGGCTTGTTGGGGAAGAAGTGCATGGGGAGATGTTGGTCAAAAGACATATAGTTTCTTTAGACAGGAAGAATAAATCTGAAGATCTTCTTGCATAGCATGGTGACTATAGTTTAAACATAAAGTATTATATACTTGAAAATTGCTGACAGTAGATATTAAATGTTCTTACCACATACACACACACAAAGGTTAAGTATCAGGCGATGTATACATTAATTAGCTAAATTAATCATTTCCCAATATATACATGTTTAAAAATATCACTTTGTACACTGTAAATATATACAACTGTATCTATCAGTTATATGTTATTAATGCATATGTAGTTGAGTGGAAAGACAGAAATATAGAAACATTTAATAATTACCCCAACTCTAAAAGATGTGATTTGGGGCCTCAATATGTCCAATTACAGCCTTGACTAAATCTACCTTCACCATTCTCATTATTTGTTTTTTCCTTTTTAAACAATAGTTGGAATATTCTAATTGATCACCTGTTTTGAATATGGCAATCTTCTCACTCACTTTATCATCTGAATTTGCTGCCTGGTCAGGTGTTAAACAGTGTGGCCGTGCAAAGGAAAAGCAAATTGTTCTATTGGGCAGCTTTTAACATACATCAAAAATAATGTTATGGAAACCCAAAGTTTAAGAAAAATACTAGGTTTATATGCCCATCTGTTATTGTTTGCAGGCGTAATTGAGTTGCTTTCCAGTTTTTGCAACTTACTTGAGCTCAGAGTAACAATCAGTGACCTAAATAGTTTCAATTTATAGAAAGTGTCATCTACAAAACAATCCATTTTTTTTCCATAAACTTTCCCCCCTCAAAAAAAGATGGCTTTTGAATTCAATAACCCTTGGGTTGGAATTCCTCCATCTGCTAACTATGTGGATTAGACAAGCTATTTACTCTCTGAAACTAAGTTTTGTCACCAGCAAAATAAGATAATAAGCAACTAAATGAGATGTATACCAAGCACTTAGCACAATACCAGACATATGTGAACACTGTTAATATTTGCTATTATTATTATTATGTATTTCTTCCAACATGCTGCAAAAGTTGTAAACAAATATATTCTAAGGCATATCTGTTCTCTTAGAGCTTAGGATAAAAAGTACATATGCAAAGTATTTAGAAATAATTATTTCAATTGTATAAATGCCTTACATTTTTGTTATATTTCAAGAACTTCTATACATATTTCAAGAATTGTAAATATCATTGTCTTCACTTTACATGTGTGAAGTTTAAGAATTAGAGAGTAAGTATACTGAAAATAGTATTGCCTATCAATTCTTTCCACAGTAGCATGCTACTACTAACTCATTAGAAAGAAGCAAATTGTACAAGGCACATGTTTTCATTTGTAAAATAAATATTTGTTATTGACACCTTAAATCACTGTGGGCTGAAATATAGATGGGGAAGATTTCATGGAAGAGGTGGCAAAGAATGTGCCTGGAAGTATCAAGTAGGTATATGAGAGAAACAAGACATACCAATGAGTGTTTAAAACATGACCAAAAGCAAAAGGGGTAAAAAACAAGGTGTCTCATGCATAAGATAGAGAAGACACTAGATGTGGAGGACACATACTGATAAGTTGTGGGAATAAAGGTAGTTATCTTAAAACATTTAGTGTATAACCTCAAATGTCATAGTATGAAGGAGATTCTGCTAGCACAGAGAAGTTTTAGTTTGGAGAAAAGAGTGACATGGTGACAGAGGATGCGGTTAAAACTCCTGTTCTAGATGATTCCATCATTATGTTTTAATGCAGAATCTACAATACTTTATATTGAGACAGGACATGATGTGATTATATTATCAGTAAAGAAAACAAAATGCTATCCAAACTAACGTTTCCTCTATCCCTCCTTCCATCTTCCATCATTAGATGGCATATTCTGGACATTTAATTTATAGCATAAAGTAAGCAAATTTTCTTTGGTCACATCTTATAAACGTCTGAGGATATTGTTTCTTATTAATTTTTTAAAGACAGTTTACAAAAAAATGCAAGCCACTTGGTTGTGAGAAAACTTTTTAGTCGCTTTAAATAAACCATATTAGTGAGAAAAATGGCCACATAAAGTCACAATTCCGCATCCTTCAGTGTCATATTGAGTTCAGCTTCCATCTCTCAGTATAGATTTCTGTTACATTCCTCCTAAGATTTCTTTTTTGTTTTTTGTAAGAATACTAAAGAAGTAACTGTGACTCCACTTGTCTTCTGAAAAACTCCTTAAAATACCTCACAATTGGAACATATTTGCTATTGACAGAAAATAACTTGTATGATCCTACCTGAAAGGAATCACTCTACTTCTTATCTAACTTATCCAGGTTGTTAGGAAACATCTTTGAAATTCAAATTACCTGATGTAAATTATCTAGTGAATTTTGCCATTTTTTACATGTAAAATTGATCCTGCTTTAACAGAACGTTCAATTTTTAAATCACCCACAAATAACTATTTTATAAACTCCACTAAGACAGCCATTTAGACATAATTACCTTAACTTTGTAATGACCTCTAGCATTTTTGTTTAAACAAACAAGGAAAAACAAAACAAAAAACTATATTGTCAAAATAGAATACAATTTGGGTTGTTGTTAATCTCTTAAAGATAAATCAGGGTTCCTTTTCTAAGATCCAAGAAAGTCTCAGAGAGTGATGGGCATAAAATATTACTGGAACCTTGAGGACTCAGAGGATACCATCTTATAGTCACTTATACTGTCTAGTAGACTTGCTCAAACTTTTGTAATATTGGTGAGATTACAAAGCATTGCAATGCAAAACATGAATGTTGAAATACTTGCACTAAAAATACAAGTGATTTAAGAAACTCCAGCTCCCACAAATTTGTAGGTCAGAGGAAGACCCTCATTCTTATAAGAATGTTTCTTCTGCAAAGCTTTAAACCTAATTAATTATAACAGATTAAATACCTTATAAATATTAAGGTCATAAAACTAAAGCTGATAACCATGTTATACTTTGTGAATTCCCAACTATGCATTAGAAATGTTTTGAAGTACATCAAGGTTCTATTCACAATGGATAAATATATGGAATCATTACACCTAGAAAAAATTGTGTCTGTGTGTTTGTGGGAAGACAGGGTAGGAAACACTTGGAAGAACACTGTGTGGATTAAAAGAGGGTATGACTTTTGTGATATTCTTTTGTTGTAATAGGTGAATGGGAGAAAATGGAATAAAAGGTCAGTGGGCAGTAGAGTTGATCTTTTCCATTGCATGTTAGATGGCAGGCATAGGCTTTGTTTTGCAATTCTGGCTACAAAACTAGTATTGAGGCCAATACTAGTAGTCATTCAGAACTAATTCCATTCTGGTGGTTGAGTAAAGTCTGATTCTGCTCAAAAGCAGATGTTATACATTTTTTGTTTATTTTATACATGACTTACAGGCTATTTTATCCTTATGGTGGTTGGGGAAGAAATAAAGACTTCTAATATCATTTCTTACCTTAACCAAATAAAAAAAATTTAAAAGGAGATATCCAGGACTTCATAGTGAAGAAAAGAAGGGCAATACCAGGCAATACTGTCTTAAATCTGTATCTATCTATCATCTATCTATCTATCTATCTATCTATCTATCTATCTATCTATCTATCTATCTATCTATATCGTCTGTTTTATCTTTTCATCTATGTGTATATCCCTTTACACAGGCACATGTTTTAATTTTTAGTACTTTGTAGTGCCCACCACATTTCCACACTCAAGTAAATTATATAAAATATTTCATTAAATGTAAACTACTTTTATTCTCCTTTTGTTAAATCCATTGCCCTAGTTCATTTTTTCTACTAAAGCAAACTTGAGAGCAAATAGTTTACTTTGGAGGCGACTGAGGAACTATAACTGAAGGAGTAGAAGAATTGAGAGAGTAAAGGGAGAAAACTCAATCAAAGATATGCTAACTTATCATCCTGGGCAGATAAACTTAATCCCTCTAAAAATTCACTGAAGAACCATAGAGAGTGAGCTTCAGAATTATACCACTACAGAATGAAAGCTGTTATCCACTTACTTCCTAACCTCATGAAAGCTTACTTCTAAGAAAGTTAGCTCTTCTTTATTTAACAGATTACATGGACACTGTTGAGTGGTATTGGTAGTGTCTGACAAAGGAAAGTCTGCAGTTTTCATATGGGAACTAGAAAGTACAGGGAACTGTCCACCACAGCTGTGCTGAAATCCAGGAATGTAGTACAGTGCAGCACAAGTGCCTGCCACAACTGTTTTGTTGTTGTTGTTGTTGTTGTTGCCTTTATTTATTTTTAATAATGATGTCTTTATATATTTTATTCAGCTTCTGAGTATGGTCATTTTAAAGTTACCCAGATCTGCATTGAAATCTTGGTTTGGCATTGACAACCTATATGACTTTTAACAAGTTATCAAATCTTTCTAAATCTCTGTTTCACAATCTGTAAAATGATGCTAAAAAATTGCGCTAACAATAGTACCCACCTGTTTAAAATTGTTGTAAAAAGAAATGACATATTGTGTAAACAACTCTCAATTCACTGTTTGGGAGAGAATAATTACTCATCATTATTATCCCATATTATGTCTAAGATGGACACAGGAGCTTCAAATCAGTCAGACTTAGTGTTAAATAAAGGCTCATTGGTTGTATGACTTTCAAAAAACAACTTACCAATTTCAATTATTAACCCCTTTACCTGATTTCAGAATGTATTACAAAGCTATGGTAATCAAAATAGCATGGCACTGGAATAAAAACTGAGGTATAGACCAATGTAATAGAATATAGAGCCCAGAAATACATCCAGACATTTTCAGTGAAATTATTTTTTGCAAAGGTGTCAAGAACACACCATGGGGAAAGGACAATGTCCTCAATAAATGGTGTTGGGAAAACTGGATACTCATAAGCATATGAACAAAAGTAGATCCTTACCTCTCACCATATGAAAGATCAATTTAAATGGATTAAAGAGTTAACTGTAAAACTCAAAACTATGAAATTACTAGAAAAAAAATAGGGAGAAAGCACCATGACATGGGTCTGGCTATAAATTTTTTGGACAACACCTCAAAAGCACAGACAACAAAAGCAAAAATAGACAAATGAGATATATCAGCATAAAAAGCTTCTGCACAGCAATAAAAATAATCATCAGACTGAAGAGACAACCTACAGGACAGGAAAAAATATTTGCCAACTATATACTGATAAGGGGTTAATATCCAAAATATAAAAAGAACTCAACTCGATACCAAAAAAAAATCCATAATTTAAAAATGTGCAAAATACTTAAATAGACATTTCTCAAAAGACATATGAATGACCAACAGCTATACGAAAAAATGCTCAACATCAGTAAACATCAAGGAAATGCAAATGAAACCACAATGAAGTATTATTAATACCTCACTTTAGTTAAAATGGCTATTATCAAAAAGACCAAAGATAACAAGTGTCAGTGATAATGTGGAGAAAAGCAAATCCTTAAACACTGTTGATGGGAATGTAAATTAATACAGCCACTATGAAAAAACAAAAGGTTTTTTCTATAGAAAAAGCTGCAACAAAATCAAAATATAGCTACAATGTGATCCAACAATCCCATTAAAAGGTGCAATAAAATACAAATTTTATAAGCTTGTTGTGACAAATAGTTAAGATATTACAGATAACATTTTACATGTAAATCAAATCGTCTGGTCCATAGTGGGCAGTCAGTAGATGTTAGTTGTCTTTCTCTTTCCCTCTGCTGCAGTATTCATTAATTTGTACATTTGTACATTTACACACCCATTCAATAACGCTAGTCTCTAGGATTATAAAGATGTGCCAGTATTTACTTTTAAATTGGAAATAATTCACAGGCTAGTGGGACGCATATAAATATAAGAAAATGATGGCAGCGGTGGTGCGTCTGGAGCAGCTCCTGAGAGGATCCCAGCTACAGTGGCAGAGGCATAGCTGGGGCTGCATGCTCTGCAGAACCAGTGGGAACTGGAAACAGGTGATCCCAGTGAGAGTCCCGCGCCCTACTGAGTTGATGGGACAGGAGTCCGCACTTCTGGGTGCAGCTGCAGCTGCTCAACCGCAGCTCCAGACCTGTGCGAGAAACCTCGTGCCCCTGCAGGCTGTGCCTGCTCCTGCGCCCTGGCTTCTCCCCGCTTCTGGTACCCACTCTGGTACAGAGCAAAGTTGTAGCTGAGCCCTCATTGTCGTGACCTGGCCAAATATGCATGCGCTGGGGCATCGCTGACATGCCAGCCCATCTGCCGCCTCGCTCCCCTCCAGACTTTGGACCCCAAGTAGAGTGGGAAGGAGGCTGGGAGACTGAGGGCGGCTCAGCTTGGGCTTGCAGGCACCTCTTGATGTGGACAGCCTGGGCACCGTGGATGGGACGTTGATGGCGATTATGACAGCAGCACCCATCTGGAGTGGCTGCTGCAAAGACCCGCTGCAGTGGGGGAGGTGCAGCGGGAGCCTGCAGGAACCAGGAACCGGCAGAAGCCCCGCCCCTTCTGAGTTGGAGAGAAAGGAGCCCTGCCTTCCCGGGCACAGTTGCAGCCACCCAGCGGCGGCTGCAGACCTGGGCATTCCTGCACTCTCAGGGGCTCAGGAAGCACCCCTTACCTCCACAGGCTTGGAAATGCCTGCTCCCACTGCCCAGAGTCTCCTGGCTCGTGGGTGCCTGCTCTGATTTTGAAGCATAGTTGAGGCCAAGCCTGGGCACTGTTGCGACCCAGTCAGGTGCGTGTGCACCCAGGACAGCACTGACATACCAGTCCCCTGCGGCCTCTGCCTTCTCCAGACTTTGGGCAGCGAAGTGCATGGGAGAGGGGCTGAGTAGGGGCTGAGGGAAGATCAGCGCAGAGAGGTACATGGGACGGAGCCTGAGACGGGGCTAAGAGTGGTTCAGCGGAGGCCTGTAGGTGTCCCTCAGCACCAACAGCGTGGGCACCAGGGTGAGCAGGTTGATGATGGTGGGAGGCGGACAGCCTCCTAGGCAGAAAGGGGCAGGTCGCTGATGAAGTGCCACCTTCAGAACTGGGATGGCCTGAAGCCTAGGGTTGCCAGGCTTATAATGCGTTATCTGGGCCCACCCATGGCCGCCCATGGACCAATCAGAATGACTTTCTCCCCTCTTGAACATCATAAAACCCCGGATTCAGCCAGACCCAGGCAGACATCAGAATGACCTGCCTGCAGACAGGAGCTACCCCCTATGGATCTCCCCTCAGGTGACACCTGAGCAGAGGTCAGGACGACCTGCCTGCAGACAGGACCTACCCACTGTGGGTCTCCTCTCAGCTGAGAGCTGAACAGAGGTCAGGACGACCTGCCTGCAGACAGGACCTACCCACTGTGGGTCTCCTCTCAGCTGAGAGCTGAGCAGATGTTGGGATGACCTGCCTACAGGGAGGAGCAACCCACTGTGGGTCTCTTCTTAGCTGAGAGCTAAGCGGACATCGGGACAGCTGTCCTGTGGATAGGAGCTATCCACTGTGGGTCTCCTCTTTGCTGCGAGCGGCACACTCAATGGGATGACCTGCCTATGGATGGGAGCTGCCCACTCTGGGTCTCTTGAGAACTGTACTGTCACCCAATAAAGCATCTCTTCCCCATACCCTCCAGTTGTCCACAAATTTCCTTCTTCCTGGACACAGGACAAGACTTAGGACCCACCAAATGGCAGGACTGAAAGAGCTGTAACACTAACAGGGCTGAAACATGCCCCTCACTTGCCATGTTGCAGGAGAAACGAAGGAGAGCAGAGCTGCATCCCTTTGGGGAACCCAGACCTAAGAACTCCCTGAGCCGGGGCTGTGACACCCTCTGTGGGGCTCTGTGGTTCCTGGCAACTCGAAGCTTCTGGGTGCCACCATGTTCCCTGGTGCCAGCAGAGGAGGCCACTTGTAGTACGCCTGGTCCAGTCACAGTTTTGCAGGGAGCTGGTGCGCAGGCTGACACCTGGAGCTTCCTGCCCCATGGCAGCTGGTGTGCCTGGCTGTGTGCAGCAGCTGGACCCCTGTGCTGACTTGCTCACTGCTCCATGACCGGCTGGCCCTTGGCAGGTGTGGGATCCAGGGTGGTAGCATAAGCTGAGCACAGCCTCCCAGGCCAAGTGGGAGGAATGAGGCCAGCAGGTCCGAGTAAAAGTGGGGCAAAAGCACCAATGGCCACAAAGGTTTCTGGTAGGCAAAGTGACACCGCAAGGATCCTGTGACAGCAGCAGGAGGCAGACAGGTTCCTAGGCAGGGAGGGGCAGGTCCCCAGTAAAACCCCACTTTCAAGCCAAGAATGACCTGAAGCCTGAGGGCTGGGCTGCCAGTTACGGGTGAAGTCCACAACCTGGAGTGAGAACTTCATTGATACCTCCCATCCAGTTGGGTGGTGCTTTTTCCAGGTCTGCCCATGGCCACCCATGGACCAGTGGGCACAGACATCCTCCATTCTGAGCACATAAAAACCCTAGACTAAGCCATATTCAGACATTCATCGGGATGACCTGCCTGTGGATAGGAGCTCCCGACTTCGGGTCTCTTGAGAGCTGTTATGTCACTGAATAAAGCTCCTCTCTGCCTGGCTCACCCTCTAGTTGCCTGTGTAAACTCATGCTTTCCGGACACTGGAAGAGTACTTGGGACTCACTGAATGGTAAGAGTGAAAGAAGCTATAACAGTTCCTGGCCGGCTCACCAAGCTGCAGGTGGTGACACCTCCTAAACTGTGGGAATGAAGAGTGGTGAGCCTTCTGGTGACCCAGACCTCAGGATTCTCTGAGCCAGAGCTGCTGCAACACTATAGCCCTCCTGCCCTCTGCTGGTGCCAGGTAGCCATCCCACATGATGGGAAGCAGTGGCAGGGCTGGACTAACCCAAGTGCCATGGGCCAGAGTAGGGCATTGAAACTGAAAGAGCTGTAACACAAACAGACTGAAAGATGCCCCCCAAAAAACACCCCCCTCATCCCCCCTCCGCCCACGCCCCACCCTGCTCGCCACACTACAAGCAACAGGAATGAGAGAAGAACTGTGGTCCTTCTGGGAGCCCAGACCTCAGGGCTTTCTGAGCCAGGGCTGTAACATGCTGTAACACTCTCTTTGGGGCTTTGTGGTTCCTGGTGTCTCCGAGCTTTTGGTTGCCACCGTGGTCCCTGGTACCTGCAGTGGAAGCTGCTTGTGGTACACCTGGTCCAGCCACAGCCTCACACAGAGCCAGCACCTGTGCCAGCTTCTGGAGCTGCCTGCCCTGCCACAGCAGCCAACATGCCTGGCTGTGCACAGTAGCCAAACCCCACGCTCACTCATTCACACACCCCTCGTCACTCCATGCCTGGTTTGCCCTTGGCAGGCATGGGATCCAGGCCAGTAGCGCAAGCGGAGTGCAGACTGCTGGGCCAGGAGGGCAGAATGAGCCCGGTGGAGTGAGCAAAACCGGAGCAGAGGTGCTACCGGCCACAGAGGCTTCTGGCTGGCGAGGTGATACACTAAGGATCCTGTGGAAAAAATATATATATTACAATATAATACGTATTCTGAGAAATTCAAAAGGAAGTGTCTACCTGGCCAAGGAGTATCAAGAAAGGCATCAGAGCAGAGTTATTATTTGTGGCCAGTTTGGGAAGGCATATAATTTTATTCCCTTCCCACCTTATTCTATTAGCTGATAAATATGTTTTGTCTATGCCTCATGAGGAGGGAAACAGTTCGACAAAATGGAAAGCACCTGGCGTGGGAACCAGGCTCCCTCGGTCCTAATTCTAGCTCTGATAATCATCAGTTGAAGCAGAGTAACCTCTGTGGACCACACTCGTGTTCCATAGCAGCTTTTTCTAATTCACGACTCCAACACTGCAGTCATAATATGGAATATTATGAAAATAAATAAAAAATATAGTTGGACAGATAGATTATTTTCATGTGCCTTAGTTATCCTGTATGACCCAACAAATAAACTCCTGGAAATGTAAAGGTAGAAATTGATGGTCTACAAATGTGTTTGTGATTACTTTCCTAGAAGTTTTGATATTGAGATCATGTTATTAAACACCAAAGGGCATTCAGACAAAAGATATCTTGGAGATAAAATTAGTTCTCCTGTCCCTCTGTAAAAAGAAAAAAATACATATTTTTTTCATTTTACTTGTTCATATCATAAAATTTGAACTATTTTATTCATTGCTGGCATTCATCATTTCATCTCAAAAATTCACTTCATAAATGAAATACTTGTCTTTCATAATTCACCTTATAGTCAGATTTAGAAATTATAATTAGGTATCTTAATCTCCTTTCAAAATTTATCACTGCAAAAAAGTTTTGATGAAATATTAATTTTCCCCTTTCTATAAATGAGAGGTGAATGCTAGCCTAGCCAAACAAAAACCTAAAACCAGAGTGCCTTTCCTTGAAGTTCATTTTCTTTTTTTCCCTAACGTGAATTCAGTTTTCAAATTCTATAGGTTGGTTTTTTTTTTAATTTTTCAAATATAAGTGACAAAAATTCTGTAAGATATAAAGCATGATGTCTGTCTAAATATTAACAAGAAGTTAGAGAGTGTATTCAAACGGTGAAGTGACTTCTTTTTCTATGTCATAGAATCTGGATATGCTATAGCAAATGTGTGGTGAACTTCAAAAAATAAAAAATACTACTTAGCCAACTTCCTGAAAACAGAATTCTCTCTTTTCCTCCCAGAGGGTCAGCCTTGAAGCAGCCAAGTTTTTCTGTAGAGGATTTCGGTGTTACCCTGCTGCTGTTCTTTGCTGATAAAAATTTGAATAATACTCTTCAGTATCGTGTAGAGGATTTTACCTCTTGTACATACGCAGTAAAGTAAAACTGGCTTGCTTGAGAGTTATGTGTTTAGGTTGATGCATTATTTACATAGAAAAACAAGAAACATTTCTTGAGAAATAAGCACTAGTGTTGGTTTCTTTTCACTTCCAGATGGTGAAAAGAAAGCTATGGGAGAATCATTATTGAAAGTAAAACATTCATGGAAATTAAAGAAAAATGAGTGAAAGAAATTGAAAAAATAAGAGCCATGGTAGTATTAGTAACTATTCACAAAAAAAAATTATTTCTGAAAAATTCATTAGGTGATAAAAGATGCAAAGAGACTTTGCTGACACATATTGAAACAGGAAGAAAGAACTGTGTGAAGGAAAATGGAAGGCTGTATGTAGACACAAAGAAAACTCAAGGAGGTATATTTATGAGAAGAGAAAATTCAGGGTCGAAGAAAAAGAACAGTACTAAGTATGAATACCTTAACCACATGCACTCACTTCTTTGGCAGCAATCCCTGTCAGAGTTCTCATTCTGTCTGCTACGCAGAAAACCAGCCTCAGAGAACAGAGTGGCTGATTACACTGTCTTAGGCCCTGTTGTGTCCTGCTGTGTTCTAATCTCCCAGTGGGTATCTGTGGTAGTAGTTGATTTTGGAAGTCGGTAGGGATTTGTGTAGGTAAACACATTTGAAATTCAGCCTCCTCTAACACGATGCTGTTATACTTTAAGCAGAGGAATTCACACAGCTAATTTTTGAAAGGCAGTGCTCCTGGGTAGAAAAATTGGATTTGATTTGGAGTTAATGAATGATGAATTTGTTCTATGATAATGTATCATTAGAGTCACACTAAGAAGGGAAGTTTCAAAGGATCATTAAAAAACTCAACTTGCCAGACTAAGTTGTTTCACTTTAATTGAGAAATCTCATTTGAAGTATAGTTCCTCACAGGGATACAGTGCCCACAGTACACAGAGAGCAAATTAAAGCAATTAGATCTACTACCTTGGCCTTCATGGGGTCTGCCTTCTCGGAATGCCTGATTAAATTCTGGTCTCAAAGGCAGGCTCTGATGCAGTCACTTAACTCTTTGTCCTTGAAGTAGGAAGGGTTGTAAGGTTTCTTTCCAAGGAGGTTGGGGGATGAGAAGAGTAACTGACGTATGAAAAAGGATCAATGCTTTTACCCCAGTAGACCCTATATATATGTAGTAACACTATATATATATGTTGCTTCATATTATTCCCTTTAAAAATCCTAGATACATGTAGGAATCATAAAAATGATATCCCAAGATTGCAATTGTTTCTCTTTATCAAAAGGACCATTTCATTTAGTAAAGTTCTTAACCATCTATAGGAGACTCCCTAAATTTAAACCCCAGAATTTTCCTTAGAGAAGTAATGCTAGGCTATTACAGTCCCTCCAAAAATATTTTAACATTGTTGTTTTCTCATTAATAGTACAGTTTATTGACCAGGTGCAGTGGTTCACACCTGTAATCCCAGCACTTTGGGAGGTCAAGGCAGGTGGATCATCTGAGATCAGCAGTTCGAGACCAGCCTGGCCAACATGGCAAAACCCCATCTCCATTAAAAAATACAAAAATTAGCTGGTTGTGGTGGCAGGCACTAATCCCAGCTACTCAGGAGGCTGAAGCAAGAAAACCACTTGAACCTGGGAGGTGGAGGTTGCAGTGAGCTGAGATTGCACCATCGCACTCCAGCCTGGGCAACAGAATAAGACTCTGTCTCAAAAAAATAATAATAATACAATTTATCTTGTTTGCTATTATTCCTATTTTGCAAATCAGATTTATGGGAAATCTATATAAACAGATGAACAGACTTTCAGTAACCCAGGGTTTTTCTAAATAATTCAGGGTTAAAGGTAGCTGTTCTTCTGATGAGATATTCTCCTTGAAAATCAACCTGATATCTTCACTTCTACTCTTTGATAAACTCTTTCACCTCATCTATTCCAGTCTGGCTTCTGCTATCCTTCTTCATCACATACACTTGTATACTCATATCCACACTCTTTCTATCTCTTTTGATTGAAATTACTCCTATGTAAATCAACTATGACTTCCTTTTTGCCAGATCAAATATACACTACTCTGTCTTGGGTTTTCTTGACCTCTCAGCAATATTCAGCTAGTTGACCGCTCCCTTCTCTTGAAACACTCCCTTTTCTTGCTCTTCATGACTTCACAGTCTCCTGACATTTATTCCATTTCTGAAGAGTTACTTCTTCTCAGAATTCATTACTACTGTAGCTTATGTCTAAACATGGAAGTTTCCAAAACCTTACCACCTCTTTCTCTACAGTTTCTCTTTGATGATTCATGTATCTCCATGACTTATAATAAACAAAAGGGACTTATTTTTTCAGCTGTAATATGTAGAGTTTGGAAGCCATCACTCCCTTAAAATAGTAAAAAACTGAAAATCAATAATTTTTATGAAATCTATTAAAAAATTGAGGTCACCAGGACAAAGTGCCACCCTAAAATGTGAAGACATTAGTGAATTCTGAGAGTGATAGCCAAGATCCGTTTAACTGAAGCAGAAACCTCTGGAGCTATAAAATGATAGTGATAACTGAATGATTACTTTGACAAATTGTTAGAGGCTGAGTGTGGAGTATTTGAACAAGGAGAAACTCCTAGGGGTCACATCCATAAAGGGCCACCATGCTTTTATGAGTTTTACCTTCAGAAACTCTGCAAGTTTCTAAGGTGAACAGTCAAAAAACATCCCTTTGTGGGTTGGGCAGAAGAAGAAGAATCACTTAAAAATAGGTGCAGAGTATTCTCCATAGCAGAGGCCTATCTGGGGATAAAGGACTTACCAGAGCCTCACTCACTTGGGGAAAGGATATTTCTCTATCTCCGACCCCCTTGAATCTTCCTGTTTTACCTCAGGGAGAAGTGTGGACAGCAAGAAATGTTTATGAAAGCACAGCCCAAATGCACTGGAAAAGACAGAGATTTGTTAGTAGGATTATGCAATGCTTCTCCTCACCAAAACCTCACCAGAACATTCATAGAGCTCCAGTAAAATAACAGTGAACTAGAGTTGCAAGAGCTGCAAAGTTCAGACTCTCTCTGAGGAGGAGTATTTAGGGAAGCCCAATATCACAAAGGGAGATGTAAGTAAGGATACAGAGAAAATATAAATATATAGATAAGAAACTTGAATTTACATCAAGAAAATCAGAACATTAGGGAAGGCACAAATAAAGATCAATAAAAACTTTTATTTTTCTGATTCTTAAATGATCTAAAACTTTGTTTAAAGTAATAAAGTAAGAATATATTGAGGGATGATTACAATATACAGTTATGTGAAATGAATGACTGACAGGAATGCCATTAGAGATGAGTCAGAGGAATTGGCAATATTGTGTTATAAGGTGCCTTCACTTCATATAAAGTATCTGAGAAACATATATTAGAAACTCTGGAGCAACTACTAAAAATGTTTGAAAGAAGTATAATTACTGGATTAAGAGAGGAGTGAAAATGTAATCATATAAAATGATCCATTAAAACATAGAAGACAAAAATTAGGGAGATTTTAAAAAAGAAGAAAAATGCAAGAAACAGAAAACAGTTACAAATATGGTAGCTTTTAATCCAACTATATCAACAATCATGTAAAAACACGTGATGCAAAGCTAATGCAATGGAAAGGAGAAATAGGCAAATCCACTATTATAATTGGGGTCTTCAATACCCCTCTACTTGTAATTGATAAATAAAGCAGGCAGAAAACCAGTGAGGGTATAGTTGACCTGAATAGCTCTATCACCCAACTTCATCTGGTCAACAGTTATAGAACTCTCCATCTAACAACAGCATAAATTCTTCTCAAACTCACATGGAACATAGGTCAAGAGAAACCACATTTTGGGCCATAAAACATAACTTAAAAATTTTGTTGGTTATAACAAAAACAGTGCTTAAAGAGAAATTTATAGAACTGAATGCACATTTTAGAAGAGAAGGAAGCTCTAACATCTATTATCTAAGTTTCCATCTTAGGAACTGGGAAAGAAGGACAATATAGACCTAAAGTAGGAAGAAGAAATAAATTATTAAAAATTGGAGAAAAGGTTATAAAATTGAAAAAAGAAAAGCTATAGAGGAAAACCAATACAGCCAAAGCTGGTTTTTTGGTTTTTTTTTTTTTTTTTTTTTTTTTTTTTTTTTTTTTTTTTTTTTTTTAAGATCGATAAACATCTAGTCAGGCAATCAAGAAAAAAAGGAAGAAACCATGAATTACTGATATCAGTAATGAAAGAGGGGTTCTAATTACTGATTCTAGGACCACTAAAAGGATAATAAAGTAATAATATAAACAATTTTTTTGCCCAGAAGTTCAATAACCCTAATGAGATTCTCCAATTCCTTAAAAGACACAATCAACTAAAATTCACACAAAGAGAAAGAGATCATTCGAATAGACCAATATCTATTAAATACATTGTGTTAATAATTTAAGCCTTTGACAAATGAAAGTACCAGGCCTAGGTGGTTCTGGTGGTGCATTTTACCAAATATTTAAGGACTTCATGGTACCAGTTCTCCACATTCTCTTCCAAAAACAAACAAGGTAAAAACACACCTCAGTGTCACTATGGAGCTCAAACTTACATCTCTATCCAAGACATTTCCTCTGAGCTCAAGATACGTGTATATCCAATTCCCTACTTTAAATTTCTTCTTTTATGTCTCATAGATATCTCAAATTTAATGTATAAAACACACTTTAGAAAAAATATTTTACCCCTCTAAACCATTATTTTTCCCTCTGTTGAATTTAAGTATGCAGTATCAATTATAAAAACCTAGGAATCATGCTTGATCCTACAAGTAAATTATTTTTATATTAAATCTAAAAGTAGGATCTGTGAATTTTACCTCCCTTATGTTTGGATGAACGGAGGCAAGATGGCGCACTTCCGGGTTCTTCATCCCCCCAACTTTTCCCGCACGCGCGAAAATCCAGCCGGTGACCCGGGAAGGTGCAGACCAACTAGGCATGCGCCAGGTGATGTCAATCTGAAGAGACCAAGATTTACCTGGTCGCACCTGTGGAACGCCCCCTGACACACCCATGCCCCGCCTATTGCCCTCCCACTCCTAGAAAAGCCGCTCCGGAGGCACGCCACGCACGGCCTTCCTCAGTCCTCCACTCCTGTCGGGATGTTAGGACTGCGGGAACTCCATCTGAGAGCTGTACAGGTGACTCTGGGGGCCCCTTTTGTCGAGGGGCCAACAGACCTCTCCCTACCCACCTTCTTCCCTTGAAGCTAGGTGACCAAAATAAACTTGCAGTTTTGCTCCTACCCTTGCCTAGTCGCTGGTTCTTTTGTACCCGCTCTGGTGGTCTTAGAAAAACAAAACAGTTGGTGCCGAAGACCCGGGAGGAGACCCCTCCTCAGGCCTCTAAGGGTTGAGGAACCTCCTCCTGCTCCCACGCAGCAGACGGACCAGGACCTGAGACCCGCTTCCCTCACTCCCACGGCCTCTCTGGGGTAAGTGCCTTTGTCTCCTCTTTACCTCCCTCGGCCAGAAATCCTGCGCAGGTCCGGGGTCCATTTGGAGCCACCACGTGGCTCGGGGGACCCGTTCAGGACGGAGATGTCCGCCTGAAGGTAATCTCCACTTAGGCTTCAAGAGCCTCTCGTCTGTCTCTGCTGGTTCCAAAGGACGCTTTGAAGCCAGGCAGGGATCCATTCCCATGTCCATTGGGTCCATTGTGTCGGTAAAGAGGAAACAAATGGGAAACCCCCAGTCCAAATTTCCAAAGAGCACCCCCTTAGGGTGCCTCTTAGCCAATTTAAAAACCTTACAGCTTGAACAAGACCTTAGGAGGAAGTGGTTAATTTTCCTTTCCACTGTGGCGTGATCGACCTCAGCAATTTCTGCCAGCGGCTAGGCAAGTGGTCTGAAATTAATTACATACAAGGCTTTTGGGCCTTACGCTCTCGCCGACCTGTGTAGCCGATGCTCTTTGGCCCAAGTTATGCTAGCCAAGGATGCCGGCTCACAGGAACCCGAAAAAGAGGAGTCCTCATTCCTTTCTGTTCAGCCGGAGGATCTAGGGTTTCCCTCACTTCCGTCCTATACTTCTCCTCCCTCTGCCCGGGCTCCTCCTTCCTCTTCCTTACCTACTAGTAATCCACTCAGTCCCGTGCGTCCTTCGGGGCCCCCAACTGGCTGTCTTGAGTCTCCTGTCTCTGCACACACCCGCTCTAAGTGCCCTGCTGATGCCTCCACTCCTGCCCCACACCTTCCTACAGTGTTAGCGCCTTTGCGAGAGGTGGCTGGGGCGGAGGGGGTAGTCAGAGTGCATGTCCCTTTTTCATTGGCCGATCTTTTCAAAATTGAGAAGCGTTTAGGGGATTTCTCAGCTAATCCCACCATCTACATAAAGGAATTTAGATACCTTGTCAGGCCTATGACTTAACTTGGCATGACCTCCAGGTTATCCTAACCTCCACCCTAAACCCTGAGGAGCAAGAGCGCATCCTAGCGGCTGCCAGGCAGCACGCCAACCAACTACATTTAACTGACGCCACCATCCCACTAGGGGAGCAAGCAGTCCCCTCGGCAGACCCAGACTGGAACTACCAAGCAAACCAGCCTGGGCGCCGTAGGCGAGACATAATGGTTCAGTGTTTGTTGGCTGGTATGCAAACAGCCTCAAACAAAACTGTAAATTTTAACAAATTAAAAGAAATTATTCAAAATCCAGAAGAAAATCCAGCCGCATTCTTAAATAGGCTGACTGAGGTTCTAACCCAATATACCCGGTTAGATCTGCCCTCCCCTACAGGGGCCACCATTTTGGCGTCTTATTTCATTTCTCAATCAGCTCCTGACATTCGTAAGAAACTTCAGAAGGTAGAGGATGGTCCTCAGGCACCAATACAAGACCTGGTTAAATTAGCCTTTAAGGTCTATAACTCCAGAGAGGAGACGGCTGAGGCAGTGCGACAGGCACGCCTCAAACAGAAGGCCCAGCTCCTAGCAGCGGCTTTACGGCCCAGTTGTAACCCCAGACCAGAGAGCACATACTCCGCAGACTCCAAGGCTACAAAAGGAGGCTGCTATAAGTGCGGCAAGGCGGGACACTATGCCAACAGGTGTCCGCAAGGTCCCCGAGCCCCAACGCAGCCTTGCCATAAGTGCAAGGCGTCAGGACATTGGGCCAATGAATGTCCTAAGCCTCGTCCACCAGCAACCCCCTGCCCTGCTTGCCAGCAGGGAGGACACTGGAAGTCTGATTGCCCCACCCTGAGAACAGGTGCTACGTCTCCACGTGACCACCTTTCCCAGGATCCTGGGAGCTCCTTCCAGCTCCTACATCTGGACAACGATGACAACTGAAGGTACCGAGACTCGGGGACCCCCATCACCCTCGCCGAGCCGCGGGTAACTCTCCTGGTAGCGGGTAAGACAATTGATTTTTTAATAGATAGCGGGGCTACCTATTCTGTTTTGCCGTCCTTCTCTGGACCTAGCCTTCCATCCGATATCTCTGTAGTAGGAGTAGACGGAAAGCCATCCACCCCACGAAAAACTCCACTCCTTAATTGCTGCCTGGCCAACAACTACTTTGCGCACTCGTTCCTCATTATACCCTCATGCCCTACCCCCTTACTAGGCCGAGACATCCTGAGCACCTTAAAGGCCTCCATATACATTCCCACCAACTCATCCACTCCCCTTCAACCCCCTCATGACCTGTTGCTCATGCTTTGTGCAAGTGCACAGGCTCCTCCTATGTCGCCCCCACCCCCCATCTTCCCTATTTCTGTACACCCTCAAGTGTGGGACACTTCCACCCCGGTCATAGCTGCTCACCACCCACCAGTTCTCGTCAAGCTCAAAGATCCCACTCGTTTCCCAAACCGCCCCCAATTCTCTCTCTCTCCGACACATCTACAAGGTTTAAAGCCAATTATCACGCGACTACTTAGCCAACATATTCTTGTCCACACACATTCCCCCTGTAACACTCCAATACTTCCAGTTAAAAAGGCAGATGGAACGTATAGGTTAGTACAGGATCTTTGGCTAGTCAATGAAGCCACCCGTCCCACGCACCCTGTAGTTCCCAACCCTTACACCCTTCTGTCCCATATCCCCACCAATTCTACTTATTTTACTGTGCTAGACCTTAAGGATGCTTTCTTTACCATACCCCTACACACAGACTGCCAGTTCCTTTTTGCTTTCACATGGGAGGACCCAGACACATCTCCAGTGGCAAGGGACACTCCGTGACTACACTGAAAATGAAGTCTCATTTTATACTTATATTGCTGTTTCACTCATACACTCAGACCTTTGCTAGTCCGCCTACTGTATGGCAATTTTTTTCTCATCACTGAAACTTGGCCATAAGACAGCCGAACACACTCAGTAGTACATATTTCTGCCAGTTGTCTTCCTTAAGGCTATTTCTCGTGCTACTGCCCAATCCTTCCTTTCCGTTTTTCAGCTCCAAATTCATCCTGAGGTAATCATACTCAGGCACCCAATGGAGGCCAAAACGGCCCCCATTGAAGGCTATTTCTCATGCAACTGCCCAATCCTTCCTTTCCATTATTCAACTCCAAATTCATCCTGAGGTAATCATACTCAGGCACCCAATGGAGGCCAAAACAGCCCCCATTGAAGGCTATTTCTCGTGCAAATGATCTCTCTCTAAAACTCTTAACCATACAGCCACTAACTCATCCCTCTATGTCCCCGTGTCCTTGGTCCCCAGTCTAACTCTATACAGCCAGGCAGAAGTAGCAGAGCTTTTCCAGCAACTTTCCATGCCACTACGCCACTCCCGTCAAAACGGGCTGTTTTTCCTCCCTCTAGTCATTGGAATCAGCTGAAAGCCTGGCCTCCCTGCAGTGCCGAACTACCTCAATAGCCTAAGTAGCTGCCCAAAACAGGCAAGCCCTAGGCTTGTTTACAGCTGAAAAAGGAGGCACTTGTCTCTTCCTTAGAGAAGAGTGCTGCTATTATGTTAGCAAGTCAGGCCTAGCAGACACTAACATTCAAACCCTCAAATGCTTCCATACCTCGTTCCTATACTAATACTGTGCTTTATTTTATTCTTCATCCGTACGTCCAAATGCCAACCATGGGCCCCGACCTTAACAGCGCCCCTTAACAGCAGGAAGTAGCCAGACAGACCACGGCGCCCCTTTATCACTATTATCAATAAAAGGTTGGACTGTTTGGATGAACGGAGGCAAGATGGCGCACTTCCGGGTTCTTCATCCCCCCAACTTTTCCCGTGCGCGAAAATCCAGCCGGTGACCCGGGAAGGTGCAGACCAACTAGGCATGCGCCAGGTGATGTCAATCTGAAGAGACCAAGATTTACCTGGTCTCACCTGTGGAACGCCCCCTGACATGCCCGTGCCCCGCCTATTGCCCTCCCACTCCTAGAAAAGCCGCTCCGGAGGCACGCCACGCACGGCCTTCCTCAGTCCTCCACTCCTGTCGGGATGTTAGGACTGCGGGAACTCCGTCCGAGAGCTGTACGGGTGACTCTGGGGGCCCCTTTTGTCGGGGGACCAACAGACCTCTCCCTACCCACCTTCTTCCCTTGAAGCTAGGTGACCAAAATAAACTTGCAGTTTTGCTCCTACCCTTGCCTAGTCGCTGGTTCTTTTGTACCCGCTCTGGTGGTCTTAGAAAAACAAAACACCTTATACCTCTGAAATTCATGCACTGACCCCATCTCATTCTTGCTGGAACTACCATCATCACTCTCTTTTGTTTATTCCTTAATGTACTAACTGGTGTCAGTCCACCTTCTCTTGTTTCTCTAATACACTATATACTACAATGAGAGGACTTGCCTTTAATATCTCCCTACATGAACAATTCAATAATTCCTCTCATTATACTTATATCAAAATTCAATCTTAGTGTGATCTTTAAAGTCCTGTATGATTTACCTGTTATTGATTCTTTCCAACTCTTGTTTTTCACTAGACTCCAGCCACAATGGAATTCCCTCAGATCCCAAACACCACAAGAGCTCAACACATTCTGTTTCCTTTGCCACAGGATAGTCAACCCAAACTTGATCCACTCCCTTCATATAACTAATTTCTCATGCTTCAGGATTTAGCTTAAATAAAACTTCTCAATAAAAGTCTTTCCTGACCATTGTTTCTAAAGAAAGTTTTTTTCACTCTAATTCTCTTTCTCAGCAACTAAAACTGAACTCATAGAAATGGATAACAAACTGCATTTATTTTGTCTGCTTCCTCGTGTTGCTTGTATCCTCCAATAGAATTTAAATTTCAGGAGTGGAGGAACAATAGTGGATTTGTTCACCATTGTATTCCTGGTTTTCAGCACAGACTATGACACTTAACATTCCTAATCTGTGTTTGTTGAGTCAATGAATGTGAACCCTTGAACAATGCAGGGGTTCAACAACCCTCACACATTCAAAAATCCACTTATAACTTCTGACTGCCCCAAAACGGAACTATTAATAGCCCACTGTTGACTCTTTTCTGCTTCTTGGGAGAACTTCCAGTATAGTGGTGCTTTGTACGGGTGCCATGCTATTATTCACTAAATATTGCAATAAATAAAATGAAAAATACACAAGAACAGTGAGAGATAACTTTACTGAGATACTGGAGAAAAGAAACTGCCAAGTGGAGATGATTGGTGTCGCATTGCATTTTAAGCTAATACTTGCAAGGCTTGAGTTCACTGCAATAGAAACAGGAGTTGGCTACAGTAGTACAGTGTGCACTATAATTAACTTATGCAATTATAATTTTTTTTTTTTGGAGACAGAGTCTACCTCTGTCACCCAGGCTCGAGTGCAGTGGTATGATCTCAGCTCACTGCAACCTCTGCCACCCGGGGTTAAAGTGATTCTCCTGTCCCAGCCTCTTGAGTAGCTGGAATTACAAGCGTGCACCATGCCTGGCTAATTTTTTCATTTTTTTAGAGAAGGGGTTTTGCCATGTTGTCCAGGCTATTCTTGAACTCCTGATCTCAAATGATCTGCCCACCTTGGCCTCCCAAAGTGTTGGGATTACAGGAGTGAGCTAGCAAGCCTGCATCTTCATGTTTGTTTATATTTCTCTTGACTCCGAATGGCTCCATGTACAGTCTGTGTTTGTATGATTAAGTTTTGATGAATTTTAACTTTTTGTAACAGATTTGTATATATGTTATGGTGGTACATGATGAAATAGACTAGTTTCTACATACATTTTATGCATTCATGACATAGCTAACTTTTTAAATTTTTTCAATATTTCTAGGGTACACAGTTCATCTGTGAAATTTTTCAAATTGCCAGAAATCTCCAAAAATATTTTCCTATATATAAATAGGAAAAATATATATTTTTCTGTATACATATAGAAAAAAATCTGCAATGTAAATGCAGATTGAAACACTTCAAACTCATGTTGTTGAAACATCAACTATATATATGAACTTGATTTGATATCACCAAAGAGAAACAAAATAAAAATTTGCCCAGTTCAAAATTAAGTGAATTATTTGTGTACAAATTCCTAAATTCCCCAAATATATGTTTGGTATATGTTTGGTATAGTATTTTTGCATCACTGTTGTGGAAAAAGGAATCAATGAAATTACTATAAACAATGTAGATAAAGAATTTATATTTAAATTTGTCCAGTATACTAGCCAGAAATTATTCCTGCCCTTAAAAGAATTATTTATATTACACCTGAGAAAGCACAATGAATGTTCATAAATTTTTGTGAAAGAGATCACCAGTTGGCAGCTTCCTGAATCTTCTTTTAATGTGAAAAGCATCTGTTTATTCCTCTTATTCACTTCATTCTCTGCAACAACATGTAATAGAGTCTGAGTTCTGGTGACAAATCATTGGCTACTTACAAGCTACATAATTTTAGGCACATTTCTCAATCTTTTTTTTTTTTTTTTTTTTTTGAGACAGAGTCTCGCTCTGTCCCCCAGGCTGGAGTGCAGTGGTGCAATCTCGGCTCACTGCAAGCTCCGCCTCCCGGGTTCACGCCATTCTCCTGCCTCAGCCTCCCGAGTAGCTGGGACTACAGGCGCCCGCCACCACGCCCGGCTAGTTTTTTGTATTTTTTAGTAGAGACGGGGTTTCACCGTGTTAGCCAGGATGGTCTCGATCTCCTGACCTCGTGATCCACCCGTCTCGGCCTCCCAAAGTGCTGGGATTACAGGCTTGAGCCACCGCGCCCGGCCACATTTCTCAATCTTATTGATCTTCAGTTTCTCATCTGCAAAATGGGATTAATAATAATATTCCTGGCCGGGCGCGGTGGCTCAAGCCTGTAATCCCAGCACTTTGGGAGGCCGAGACAGGCGGATCACGAGGTCAGGAGATTGAGACCATCCTGGCTAACATGGTGAAACCCCGTCTCTACTAAAAAATACAAAAAACTAGCTGGGCTAGGTGGCGGGCGCCTGTAGTCCCAGCTACTGGGGAGGCTGAGGCAGGAGAATGGCGAAACCCGGGAGGCGGAGCTTGCAGTGAGCTGAGATCCCGCTACTGCACTCCAGCCTGGGAGACAGAGCGAGACTCCGTCTCAAAAAAAAAAATAAAAATAAAAATAATAATAATAATAATAATAATAATAATAACAATATTCCTAATGTTATTTCCTTTTCTTTAAATTCATTATCTTTATATGTAATGCATTTAATGTTGGAATAATTATTTTAGAGAAATTAATATCTTTATTATTAAAAATATCAAGAAATACAAAAATGGAGCTAAAATTACATAAAATCTCACTGCGCTGGAATTACCTGTGTAACCTCCTGTATTCATTCCTGAGTTCATTCTAGATTTATCTATGCAAGCAATCAGATAGATAGATTAATGTAGTTTAAAAGATCAATAGGATCTATTAATCCCTGAGAACCATAAAAGCACTAGCTCCCCCAAATCCTGCTTATAGTAAGGATAATATTGTGTAAATATTAAGAATTTGGTGTAGAGGACTACGTGCTCGCAAATGAGAGGTTCCCGATAAGTCCTACTCTTGCAAATGAAGCAGGGCGTTCCCGATAGGAGCCAGCTGCAAACAGCAGACCCTGGGGGCTTGTTTATATGTAAACATCTTGAAAATCCAGAAAGTCAGGGAAAGGTCAGAAAAACAACAATGTGTCTTGTGACTTGGTAACATTCCACAAACGACTGTATAAAATAAAGCGGAGCCTGTCGTTAGGGGCGGCCGCCATGTTTGTCTTGTCTTATGTTGTCTTGTGTGTTCATTCCTTTGTTTAGGAAACAAGCGGACCCCAACAATTTGGAGTCACTATGTTTTAGCCACAATTTTTTATTATAGACAGTTTTAAATACTCCCTGCCTTAAAAATAAAATTGTTCCTCTTTGTGTTCTCCTACCTTTACTCCAACTTTTTCAATTAACTATGTAATTTTCCTTTCTCAAAATTGTTAATACTGACTTTGTACTATTTAATCCAATTTCCTCAAGTTGTTTTGTCTCCATTCGATACTTAAAAGCTTGCTACTTTAGATTTTTATTGCTATGTAACACATCAACACAAATTTAGTAGCTTGAAACAGCACACATTTATTATCTGGCATTTTCCATGGGTCAGGGGTCCAGATGTGGCTTGGGTTCAGAGTTTCACAAGACTGAAATTCAGGTTTGGCTGACTAAGTTCTCTTCCAAGCTCAACTATTATTGGCAAAATTCAGTTTCTTACGATTGTAGAACATGGGTCCCTATTATCCTGCTAGTGGTTGCCCAGAAACCAGGCACTCCTTTCCATAGGCAAATCCTAACATGTTTGTTTTCTTTCTTTCAGCTCAGCAGAACATGTCTCTGCAACTGCATATTCTTTAAAGGGTGCCCCTGATTAAGTGAGGCCCACTCAGTTAATCTCTCTTTTGATTAACTCAAGGCCAACTCATCAGTAACCTAATCAAGGAAGAGATATCTGATTTCATTTAAGAGTGCCACCCACACTCAGTGGGAAAGGATTACATAAAGCGTATAAACCTAGTAATGAGAATATCGAGGGCAATGTTAGAATTTTGCCTACTACACTCATTTCAAATTTGTTTTATTCCTGACTCCTCATTTGATTCACTTATTGATTACTTGAACTTCATCAATAAGTAGCTATTTCAAGAAAATATTATAGGAGTTATAATCCCTGAGTTCTTTCTTGCCTAAAAATGTCTGTCAAGTGTTGCTTTTACTATAAATGGCTCAGCCAAAAAATATTCTTAGATGATTTTTGTTTTCCCTCAGAATTTTATATACTTTCCTGATGATACTGAAAGCTGTTGTGGAGAAATCTGTGATATTTATGATTTCCTGCTTCCCACTCATTGCAGGAGACAAGACTTTTTCCTGCCTAGATGTCTAGAGAAGTCTTTCTTTTTTGAAGTTTATAACCTACCTAGGATATGTTTTAATATTTGTCTTAATTTGGGAGTATTTCCTCCTTGTATAGTTCTTAATAGTTTTTCTCTTCCATTAACTAGATTCTCTCCTCCAAGAGTAGCAATTGTTCTTATACTACTTATCTGTGGCCTCCAAATCTGTCAAACTTCTATAATTTTAAAAATTTCTTTGTTTACCTTTCTTCATTGAGTTTATTATCTTGTCTTTTCCCCAGAACCAAAATTCAATATTTTACTCTCTCTTTCCTGACTCTTCTTGTTTCTAATTTATTTATTAGAGCTATAAATGTTGATATTTTGAACCTGATTTGTTTTACTAGTGCTGAAATTTCCCTTTTCATTTTATGCTTGTTTAGTGCCTTGCCTATGACCTGTTTTATTGATTTTGTATTTTTATTAAGTTCTTTATAGCTCAAAACCTACTTGGAAAGTTTTATTCTCTTTCTTGGACAATATATTTTCCCTACTGGGTACTTCATTTGTCTTGCATTGCTACATTCCTTTTACCCACTGTTTTGCCATGTTTATTTAGTTGCTGGCCATTTTTAAAAGCCTTGCTATTGGTAACAAATGTATTTATAATATGGGTGTTAATTTTCTCTGACATAGTGAGGGTGAAATATTTTTGATACTGTCACAATTTATCCAAACTACAGATTCAGGACAGGATCATGTTTTCTATCCATTAATCTACATTGTAAGAGTTTGTTGTGTTGAAAAGGGGAGGGGAACACCTGAAAATCAAAGCACGACTTCTAAAAAATAACTGCCTCTATTTTACCATTGGATTTTTTTTTTAAATGTCCTATAAAGAGCACGATCCATACAACCAGGGGTATTTCCTGCTCTGAAAATCTTTGCCTCATTTGAAAAGGCAATTTCCTAGAGGCCAGTTTTAGTTCTACTGAGATCCTGTTCTCAAGGACTTCATTGTGACTTTTCCCTACACTGTCTATCATAGTCACAGTCAGCGTCGCTCCAGACTGGCGCTCTCAGAAATACCAGGATTTTGTCAGCCCACCTTCTATTTTCATTTGCCTTTCTGGCATGAGGATTGGGGTGACAGCAAAATTAGGAGCTGTTTTGATATAGAATCTTCTGTTTTGATATAGAATCTTCTGTTTCTTTCCATTGGCCTTCATTTTTCAAAGTTTATGGCATAACATTTTACTACTTTGTATTCACTTTGTATTCACTATATGTTAGGAAGGCTTAAATCTGTGATGAAGTTTTGCTCAGCCATCCTTACCTAAAAGTTTCCATTCCTTTATGTTTTAAAAAGCAGAATTAAAATATTGAAAACATCTAAATATCTAAGTGTCACTAGTTAGAAAATTGTTAGATACCCATGTAACCATAGAAGTATGAGTAGGAAGAAATACTCATGGGTTAATATGAAAAGATCTCCAGGATTCAGTGTTAGTTCAGTGTTAGGTGGAATAGGAGAAATACAGAACACAGTGCATAATAGGCTTTGTGTCAGAAAGGGAGGTGGCCTAATGATGGTATGCTGATGTGCTAATATATGCATAAATATCTCTGGAAAGATACTCAAGTAATTAATGAGAATGGAAGACTTTAGATTGTACATTATATACTATTGCCTTTTGAATTTTGTACATATGAATGCCTATTCAAAAAATTTTTGAGTTAATTTTTTTTTTTTTTTTTTTTTTTTTTTTTTTTTTTTTTTTTTTTTTTTTATTATACTTTAAGTTCTAGGGTACATGTGCATAACGTGCAGGTTTGTTACATATGTATACTTATGCCATGTTGGTGTGCTGCACCCATCAACTCGTCAGCACCCATCAATTCATCATTTATATCATGTATAACTCCCCAATGCAATCCCTCCCTCCTCCCCCCTCCCCCCTCCCCATGATAGACCCCAGTGTGTGATGTTCCCCTTCCCGAGTCCAAGTGATCTCATTGTTCAGTTCCCACCTATGAGTGAGAACATGCGGTGTTTGGTTTTCTCTTCTTGTGATAGTTTGCTAAGAATGATGGTTTCCAGCTGCAACCATGTCCCTACAAAGGACGCAAACTCATCCTTTTTTATGGCTGCATAGTATTCCATGGTGTATATGTGCCACATTTTCTTAATCCAGTCTGTCACAGATGGACATTTGGGTTGATTCCAAGTCTTTGCTATTGTGAATAGTGCCGCAATAAACATACGTGTACATGTGTCTTTGTAGTAGACTAATTTATAATCCTTTGGGTATATACCCAGTAGTGGGATGGCTGGGTCATATGGTACATCTAGTTCTAGATCCTTGAGGAATTGCCATACTGTTTTCCATAATGGTTGAACTAGTTTACAATCCCACCAACAGTGTAAAAGTGTTCCTATTTCTCCACATCCTCTCCAACACCTGTTGTTTCCTGACTTCTTAATGATTGCCATTCTAACTGGTGTGAGATGGTATCTCATTGTGGTTTTGATTTGCATTTCTCTGATGGCCAGTGATGATGAGCATTTTTTCATGTGTCTGTTGGCTGTATGAATATCTTCTTTTGAGAAATGTCTGTTCATATCCTTTCCCCACTTTTTGATGGGGTTGTTTGTTTTTTTCTCGTATATTTGTTTGAGTTCTTTGTAGATTCTGGAAATTAGCCCTTTGTCAGATGAGTAGGTTGCAAAAATTTTCTCCCATTCTGTAGGTTGCCTGTTCACTCTGATGGTAGTTTCTTTTGCTGTGCAAAAGCTCTTTAGTTTAATTAGATCCCATTTGTCAATTATGGCTTTTGCTGCCGTTGCTTTTGGTGTTTTAGACATGAAGTCCTTGCCCATGCCTATGTCCTGAATGGTACTACCTAGATTTTCTTCTAGGGTTTTTATGGTATTAGGTCTAACATTTAAGTCTCTAATCCATCTTGAATTAATCTTCGTATAAGGGGTAAGGAAAGGATCCAGTTTCAGCTTTCTACTTATGGCTAGCCAATTTTCCCAGCACCATTTATTAAATAGGGAATCCTTTCCCCATTTCTTGTTTCTCTCAGGTTTGTCAAAGATCAGATGGCTGTAGATGTGCGGTATTATTTCTGAGGACTCTGTTCTGTTCCATTGGTCTATATCTCTGTTTTGGTACCAGTACCATGCTGTTTTGGTTACTGTAGCCTTGTAGTATAGTTTGAAGTCAGGTAGCGTGACGCCTCCAGCTTTGTCCTTTTGACTTAGGATTGTCTTGGCAATGCGGGCTCTTTTTTGGTTCCATATGAACTTTAAAGCAGTTTTTTCCAATTCTGTGAAGAAAGTCATTGGTAGCTTGATGGGGATGGCATTGAATCTATAAATAACCTTGGGGAGTATGGCCATTTTCACGATATTGATTCTTCCTATCCATGAGCATGGTATGTTCTTCCATTTGTTTGTGTCCTCTTTGATTTCACTGAGCAGTGGTTTGTAGTTCTCCTTGAAGAGGTCCTTTACATCCCTTGTAAGCTGGATTCCTAGGTATTTTATTCTCTTTGAAGCAATTGTGAATGGAAGTTCATTCCTGATTTGGCTCTCTGCTTGTCTGTTGCTGGTGTATAAGAATGCTTGTGATTTTTGCACATTAATTTTGTATCCTGAGACTTTGCTGAAGTTGCTTATCAGCTTAAGGAGATTTTGGGCTGAGACGATGGGGTTTTCTAAATATACAATCATGTCATCTGCAAACAGGGACAATTTGACTTCTTCTTTTCCTAACTGGATACCCTTGATTTCTTTCTCTTGCCTGATTGCCCTAGCCAGAACTTCCAAGACTATGTTGAATAGGAGTGGTGAGAGAGGGCATCCCTGTCTTGTGCCAGTTTTCAAAGGGAATTTTTCCAGTTTTTGCCCATTCAGTATGATATTAGCTGTGGGTTTGTCATAAATAGCTCTTATTATTTTGAGGTACGTTCCATCAATACCGAATTTATTGAGCGTTTTTAGCATGAAGGGCTGTTGAATTTTGTCAAAAGCCTTTTCTGCATCTATTGAGACAATCATGTGGTTCTTGTCTTTGGTTCTGTTTATATGCTGGATTACGTTTATTGATTTGCGAATGTTGAACCAGCCTTGCATCCCAGGGATGAAGCCCACTTGATCATGGTGGATAAGCTTTTTGATGTGCTGCTGAATCCGGTTTGCCAGTATTTTATTGAGGATTTTTGCATCAATGTTCATCAGGGATATTGGTCTAAAATTCTCTTTTTTTGTTGTGTCTCTGCCAGGCTTTGGTATCAGGATGATGTTGGCCTCATAAAATGAGTTAGGGAGGATTCCCTCTTTTTCTATTGATTGGAATAGTTTCAGAAGGAATGGTACCAGCTCCTCCTTGTACCTCTGGTAGAATTCAGCTGTGAATCCATCTGGTCCTGGACTTTTTTTGGTGGGTAGGCTATTAATTGTTGCCTCAATTTCAGAGCCTGCTATTGGTCTATTCAGGGATTCAACTTCTTCCTGGTTTAGCCTTGGGAGAGTGTAAGTGTCCAGGAAATTATCCATTTCTTCTAGATTTTCTAGTTGATTTGCGTAGAGGTGTTTATAGTATTCTCTGATGGTAGTTTGTATTTCTGTGGGGTCAGTGGTGATATCCCCTTTATCATTTTTTATTGCATCTATTTGATTCCTCTCTCTTTTTTTCTTTATTAGCCTTGCTAGCGGTCTGTCAATTTTGTTGATCTTTTCAAAAAACCAACTCCTGGATTCATTGATTTTTTGGAGGGTTTTTTGTGTCTCTATCTCCTTCAGTTCTGCTCTGATCTTAGTTATTTCTTGCCTTCTGCTAGCTTTTGAATGTGATTGCTCTTGCCTCTCTAGTTCTTTTAATTGTGATGTTAGAGTGTCAATTTTAGATCTTTCCTGCTTTCTCTTGTGGGCATTTAGTGCTATAAATTTCCCTCTACACACTGCTTTAAATGTGTCCCAGAGATTCTGGTATGTTGTATCTTTGTTCTCATTGGTATCAAAGAACATCTTTATTTCCGCTTTCATTTCGTTATGTACCCAATAGTCATTCAGGAGCAGGTTGTTCAGTTTCCATGTAGTTGAGCGGTTTTGATTGAGTTTCTTAGTCCTGAGTTCTAGTTTGATTGCACTGTGGTCTGAGAGACAGTTTGTTATAATTTCTGTTCTTTTACATTTGCTGAGGAGTGCTTTACTTCCAATTATGTGGTCAATTTTGGAATAAGTGCGATGTGGTGCTGAGAAGAATGTATATTCTGTTGATTTGGGGTGGAGAGTTCTATAGATGTCTATTAGGTCCGCTTGGTGCAGAGATGAGTTCAATTCCTGGATATCCTTGTTAACTTTCTGTCTCGTTGATCTGTCTAATGTTGACAGCGGAGTGTTGAAGTCCCCCATTATTATTGTATGGGAGTCTAAGTCTCTTTGTAAGTCTCTAAGGACTTGCTTTATGAATCTGGGTGCTCCTGTATTGGGTGCATATATATTTAGGAGAGTTAGCTCTTCCTGTTGAATTGATCCCTTTACCATTATGTAATGGCCTTCTTTGTCTCTTTTGATCTTTGATGGTTTAAAGTCTGTTTTATCAGAGACTAGGATTGCAACCCCTGCTTTTTTTTGTTCTCCATTTGCTTGGTAGATCTTCCTCCATCCCTTTATTTTGAGCCTATGTATGTCTCTGCATGTGAGATGGGTCTCCTGAATACAGCAGACTGATGGGTCTTGACTCTTTATCCAGTTTGCCAGTCTGTGTCTTTTAATTGGAGCATTTAGTCCATTAACATTTAAGGTTAATATTGTTATGTGTGAACTTGATCCTGCCATTATGATATTAACTGGTTATTTTGCTCGTTAGTTGATGCAGTTTCTTCCTAGCCTCGATGGTCTTTACATTTTGCCAAGTTTTTGCGATGGCTGGTACCGGTTGTTCCTTTCCATGTTTAGGGCTTCCTTCAGGGTCTCTTGTAAGGCAGGCCTGGTGGTGACAAAATCTCTAAGCATTTGCTTATCTGTAAAGGATTTTATTTCTCCTTCACTTATGAAACTTAGTTTGGCTGGATATGAAATTCTGGGTTGAAAATTCTTTTCTTTAAGAACGTTGAATATTGGCCCCCACTCTCTTCTGGCTTGTAGAGTTTCTGCCGAGAGATCTGCTGTTAGTCTGATGGGCTTCCCTTTGTGGGTGACCCGACCTTTCTCTCTGGCTGCCCTTAAGATTTTTTCCTTCATTTCAACTTTGGTGAATCTGGCAATGATGTGTCTTGGAGTTGCTCTTCTGGAGGAGTATCTTTGTGGCGTTCTCTGTATTTCCTGAATTTGAATGTTGGCCTGCCCTACTAGGTTGGGGAAGTTCTCCTGGATGATATCCTGAAGAGTGTTTTCCAACTTGGTTCCATTTTCCCCCTCACTTTCAGGCACCCCAATCAGACGTAGATTTGGTCTTTTTACGTAATCCCATACTTCTTGCAGGCTTTGCTCATTTCTTTTTCTTCTTTTTTCTTTTGGTTTCTCTTCTCGCTTCATTTCATTCATTTGAACTTCAATCGCTGATACTCTTTCTTCCAGTTGATCGAGTCGGTTACTGAAGCTTGTGCATTTGTCACGTATTTCTCGTGTCATGGTTTTCATCTCTGTCATTTCGTTTATGATCTTCTCTGCATTAATGAGTCTAGCTGTCAATTCTTCCACTCTTTTTTCAAGATTTTTAGTTTCTTTGCGCTGGGTACGTAATTCCTCCTTTAGCTCTGATAAGTTTGATGGACTGAAGCCTTCTTCTCTCCTCTCGTCCAAGTCATTCTCTGACCAGCTTTGATCCGTTGCTGGTGATGGGCTGCGCTCCTTTGCAGGGGGAGATGCGCTCTTATTTTTTGAATTTCCAGCTTTTCTGCCCTGCTTCTTCCCCATCTTTGTGGTTTTATCTGTCTCTGGTCTTTGATGGTGGTGACGAACTGATGGGGTTTTGGTATAGGTGTCCTTCCTGTTTGATAGTTTTCCTTCTGACAGTCAGAAGGACTCTCTGTTGGTCTGTTGGAGATTGCTTGAGGTCCACTCCAGACCCTGTTTGCCTGGGTATCAGCAGCAGAGGTTGCCGAAGATAGAATATTGCTGAACAGCGAGTGTACCTGTCTGATTCTTCCTTTGGAAGTGTCCTCTCAGGGGTGTACTCCACCCTGTGAGGTGTGGGGTGTCAGACTGCCCCTAGTGGGGGATTTCTCCCAGCTAGGCTACTCAGGGGTCAGGGACACACCTGAGCAGGCAGTCTGTCCGTTCTCAGATCTCAACCTCCGCGTTGGGAGATCCGCGGCTCTCCCCAAAGCTGTCAGACAGAGTCGTTCGCGTCTGCACCGGCTCCCGCTACTTCCCCTGTTGGTCTTCAGCTGTGCGCTGTCCCCAGAGGTGGAGACTACAGAGACAGGCAGGCTTCCTTGAGCTGCTGTGAGCTCCACCCAGTTCGAGCTTCCCAGCGGCTTTGTTTACCTACTTAAGCCTCAGCAATGGCGGGCGCCCCTCCCCCAGCCTCGCTGCTGCCTTGCGGATAGATCGCGGCAGACTGCTGTGTTAGCAGTGAGGGAGGCTTCGTGGGCGTGGGACCCTCCCGGCCAGGTGTGGGATATATTCTCCTGGAATGCCTGTATGCTTACAGCGCAGTATTGGGGTGGGAGTTACCCGATTTTCCAGGTGTTGTGTGTCTCAGTTCCCCTGGCTAGGAAAACGGATCCCCCTTCCCCCTTGCGCTTCCAGGTGAGGCGATGCCTCGCCCTGCTTCAGCTCTCGCTGGTCAGGCTGCAGCAGCTGACCAGCACCGATTGTCCGGCACTCCCTAGTGAGATGACCCCAGTACCTCAGTTGAAAATGCAGAAATCACCGGTCTTCTGTGTCGCTCGCGCTGGGAGTTGGAGACTGGAGTTGTTCCTATTCGGCCATCTTGCTCCGCCCTTGAGTTAATTTTTTAAAAATTTGCATTATTGTTGCATTTATTGTATTCTAGAGCCTGCTAAAGTTGTCTTAATTTCTCTTCAACCTCAAGCAAAATGTTAAATTAGGAGTCCACCCTACTCAAGCATGAGTTCATCGTAATTAATTACATCTGTAATAAACTTACACCCAAATAAGTTCACATTCTGAAGTGCTGGGACTTAGGAATTCAACATATCTTTTCTTGAGTGGGGGACACAGTATTTTTTTTTTTTTTTTTTTTCCGATAGGGGATAAACATAAAGCCAGACATAAAAATACCAGGATTACTATGATTTCTCTAACACTGAAGCAATTCTCTTATTAGACAAAACACCATGATTTGTAAAGCCTTTCAACCATATATTTGCAGCTCACCAAGAAACCCCTTTTAAAAATAATTTATTAAATGTTGAAAAGATCTCAAATAAAATTTATAAAATATTTATAAGGGATCATGTTTATGTCAACCAGGTTAAGCAAGAAAAAATTATTATTTTGAAGGCTCTTATGTATTTCTTCCTAAAGCCATTCACTTTCATTTAATCTTCTTTGATGAAACTGCTATTCTGAACTTATGTTTACCATAAATTTGTGTTGTTTAGTTTTGCATGTTTTTTGAAATTTGTGTTAATTTACTTGCTCCCTTTATATTCTTCTTGCTTCTTTTGCCCACGACTGTGCTTCTTGCAAACCTGGCATTGTTGGCAGATGCCATTTAGATTATTTAGGTTTCTCCTTCTATAAAGTGCTTGCTTAAGGTTTTTGCCTATTTTTAGTAGATTATTTGTCTGTCTCTTACTGTTTCTTGAGTACTTTATAGTTCTTAATGCCAGTCCTTTATCAAATATTTTTGCTGAAAATATTGTCTTCTAATTTGTAAATGATCTTATCACTATAGTATTAATAAACATAATTTTTTGTCATTAAATTTATCAAGCTTTTTCTTATATGTTCTCTGCTGATTGTGTATGTGCATGTGTATGTGTTTAAGAAATTTTTTATTTACCTTGTTAAAAGTATACATCTATATTGTTTAAAAAATATTATTCTATATTGTTTATAAAAGTTCATAGCTTGCCTTTTACATCTAGGTCTTTAAGACATAGAAATTATTTCTTGTTCAAAATAAGAGGTAGAATTCCAACTCCATTTTTATTCCACATAGACGATTATGTGTTCTAACTTCTTTCAATCAAGTGTTTTCCCAGTAGTTTGCATAAATCATGTTTCTATGTTTTGTGTGTTTCTATGCTCTCTCC
The DNA here is from genome assembly GCF_007565055.1 of Rhinopithecus roxellana. Lineage (NCBI taxonomy): Eukaryota > Metazoa > Chordata > Mammalia > Primates > Cercopithecidae > Rhinopithecus > Rhinopithecus roxellana. Next base: position 168,310,578 of record NC_044552.1, read on the forward strand.
TCATTTTACTACCTAATTTGTCTATTTCTTTATCATTGAACTACTGTATTAATTACTGTAGTAATAAATTCTTGATATATGAAAAGGCAAGTCTCCTCACTTTGTTCTATTTCCTGATTAATTGCTTGTTCTTTATCCTTTGCTCATCCATATACATTTTCAAATGAGTTAATCAAATTATACATACACACAGGCTTGTTAAAATTTTTATTAGAATTACTTGAATCTGTTATTACAACACTGAGACTTTTAATCAATGAACATGGTCTCCATTATTTGGTACTTTTTCAACATTTTCAAAATGCTTTATTATTTTATCCATTAAAAACATGCATAGCTTCTGTTAAGTTATTCTCACATACTTTATGTTCTTTGTATTGTTACCATGATTACCTGTTTTGGCATGTACATAAGTGTGACTGATTTGTAGATATTGATGTTCTTTAGCTTAAAAGGTTGCTAAATTCTGTGATTATTTCTAATATATTTGTATTGCTATATTTATAGTGATATTTAATATAAACAATCACATCATGAAAATAAGGATTTTTGAAATTTTTCTAATTATTATATATTTCATTTCTTTTTTGCTTTACTATTCTAACAGATCCTGCCAGAGGTTTATGTACAATTTTGAAAAGTGACCATGGTCATCTTTGTCTTATTCCTGATATTAGAGAGAACATTTTCTCTCTAATGTTGTCAAAAAATTGACAGTTAATTATGATGCTTGCTAAAGGATTTTGTTTTAGTATATTCCTAATTTGCTACAAATTTTTATCGTAAATGAACCTTGATTTTACAAATATGTCTGCCTTTCCTGAATGATTTATATGGGGTTCTCCTTTAATCTGCTGATGTAATCAATTATATTGATTGATTGTTGAATGCTAACCAAAGTTGCATTACAAGATGTTCCCAATATGCTTATGATATGTTATCTTTTTACATAATTCAGAATTTGGTTTCCTAATATGTTGTTTAAAATTTTTGCAACAAAAATGCATTTTAGCTCTTTTCCTTCTACTACCTTTTTATTTGTTGGTATCAAAGTCATTGTAGACACATTAAATGAGGAGAGTTTCTTCTCTTTCCATATTAAATAAAATATTCTTGATTGTTTTGTATTTAATGTTATTTTTCCATTGAGTGGTTGGGTACACAATAATAATCTAGTGACTGGAAGTTATCTTACTTCTTTGTTTCTGCGAAAATATGTTTATTTATTATTTTCGTTATTTCAAACTTTTATTTTAACTTCAGGGGTACATGTGCAGGATGTGCAGGTTTGTTAAATATTTAAACCTGTGCCATGGTGATTAGCTACACAGACCATATCATCACCTAGGTATTAAGCCCAGCATCCATTAGCTATTCTTCCTGATTCCTGATGCTCTTCCTCCTCCCACCCACCATGCTCTGATAGGCCACAGTGTGTCTTGTTCCCTTCCATGTGTCCATATGTTCTCATCATTCAGTTCCCACTTATAAGTGTGAACATGCTGCATTTGGTTTTCTGTTAGTGTGTTAGTTTGGTGAGGATAACGGCCTCCAGCTCCATCCATGTCCCTGAAAACAAAACAAAACAGAACATGATCTCATTCCATATTACAGCTGCATATCATTCTCTCGTGTGTATGTACCACATTTTCTTTATCCAGTCTATTATTGATGGGCATTTAGGTTAATTCCACGTCTTTGTATTGTGAGTAGTGTTGCAATGAACATACACATGCATGTGTCTTTATAATAGAATGATTTATATTCATTTGGGTATACACCCAGGAATGGGATTGCTGGGTCAAATGGTATTTCTGCCTCTAGGTCTTTGAGAAATTGCCACACTGTCTTCCACAACGGTTGAACTAATTTACACTCCCACCAACAGTGTAAAAGCATTTGTTTTTCTCCACAACCTTGCCACCATCTGTTGTCTTCTGACTTTTTCATAATAGTCATTCTGACTGATGTGAAATGATGCATCATTGTGGTTTTAATTTGTATTTCTCTAATGATCAGTGATGTTGAGCTTTTTTTCATATGTTTGTTGTCCGCATGTATGTGTTCTTTTGAGAAGGGTTTGTTCATGTTCTTTGCCCACTCTTTGATGTGGTTGTTTGATTTTTTTTTTCTTGAAAATTTGTTTAAGTTCTTTGTAGATGCTGAATATTAGACCTTTGACAGATGGGTAGATTGCAAAAAGTTTCTCCCATTATGTAGGCTGTATGTTCACGCTGATGATAGTTTATTTTGCTGTGCTGAAGCTCTTTAGTTTACTTAGATACCATTTGTTATTTTTTGCTTTTGTTGCAATTGCTTTTCACATCTTTGTCATGAAATCTTTGCTTGTGCCTATGTCCTAAGTGGTATTGCCTAGATTTTCTTCTAGGGTTTTATAGTTTGGGGTTTTACATTTAAGTCTTAAATCCATCGTGAGTTGGTTTTTGTATATGGTGTCAGGAAAGGGTCCAGTTTCAGTTTTCTGCATATGGCTATTCAGTTCTCTCAGCACAATTTACTAAACAGGAAATTGTTTCCCCATTGTTTGTTTTTGTCAAGTTTGTCGAAGATCAGATGGTTGTATGTGTGCAGTCTTATTTCAGGGTTCTCTATTCTATTCCATTGGTTCATGTGTCTGTTATTGTGGCAGTTCTTAGTTTGGTTGCTGTAGCCTTGTAGTATAGTTTGAAGTGAGGTAGTGTGATGCCTCTAGCTTTGTTCTTTCTGCTTAAGATTGTCTTGACTATTTGAGCTCTTTCTTGGTTCCATATGAATTTTAAAATAGTTTTTTTTCTAACTCTGTGAAGAATGTCAATGGTAGTTTAACGTGAGTAGCATTGAATTTATAAAATGCTTTGGGCAGTATGGACATTTCCACAATATTGATTCTTCCTATCTATGAGCATAGAATGTTTTTTCATTTGTTTGTGTCATCTCTGATTTATTTGAGCAGTGCTTTGTAGTTATCCTTGAAGAAGTCCTTCACTTCCTTTGTTAGCTGTATTCCTGGGTAGTTTATTATTTTTGTGGCAATTGTGAATGGGAATTCATTCATGATTTGGCTCTCAGCTTGCCTGTTATTGGTGTATAGGAATGCTAGAAATTTTTGCCATTGATTTTGTATGCTGAGACTTTACTGAAGTCACTTATCAGCTTAAGATGCTTTTTGACTGAGATGATGAGCTTTTCTAGTTATAGGATCATGTCATCTACAAACAAAGACAATTTGACTTCCTCTCTCCTTGTTTAAATACACTTTATTACTTTCTCTTCCCTGATTGCCCGAGCCAGAACTTCCAATACTATGATGAACAGGAGTGGTGAGAGAGGGCATCTTTGTCTTGTGCCAGTTTTCAAGGGGAATATCTCCAGCTTTTGTCCATTCAGTACCATATTTGCTATGTGTTTGTCATAGATGGCTTTTATTAATTTGAGGTATGTTCCTTCAACACCTAGTTTATTGAGAGTTTTCAACATAAAGGAATGTTGACTTTTCTCAAAGGTCTTTTCTGCATCTATTGAGATAATATGGTTTTGTCTTTAGTTCCGTTTATGTGATAAATTATGCTTATTGATTTGCATTTGTTGAACCAACCTTGCATCTGGGGATGAAGCCAACTTGATTGTGGTGGATAAGCTATTTGATGTACTGCTGGATTTGGTTTGCCAGTATTTTGCTGAGGATTTTTCCATCGATGTTCATCAAGGACATTGGCCTGAAGTTTTCTTTATTTGTTGTATCTCTGCCAGGTTTTGGTATCAGGATGATGTTGGCCTTACAGTTAGGGAGAACTTCCTCTTTTCAATTTTTTGGAATAGTTTCAGTAGGAAGGATATCTGCTCTTTTTTATACCTCTGGTATAATTCAGCTGTGAATCCATCTGGTCCTGGGCTATTTGTGTGTCTGTGTGTGTGTGTGTGTGTGTGTATTTATTTATTTTTTTTATTTTTTGCTTGGTAAGTTATTTATTATTGTGTAAATTTCAGAACTCATTATTGGTCTCTTGAGGGATTTCTTCCTAATTTAGTCTTCGGAGGGTGTATGTATTCAGGAATGTATTCATTTCATCTAGATTTTCTAGTTTATGTGCATAGAGATGTTTATAGTATTCTCCGATGGTTGGTTGCATTTCTGTGGTTTCAGTCGTAATTTTCCCCTTACCATTTCTGATGGTGTTTATTTGAATCTTTTTTTCTTCTTTATTAGTGTAGCTAGCAGTCTATTTTATTAATTTCTTCAAAAAAAAACGTTCCTGGAATCACTGGTTTTTTGAAGAGTTTTTTGTCTCTATTTCCTTCAGTTCAGCTCTGATCTTGGTTATTTCTTGTCTTCTGCTATCTTTGGGGTTTGTTCTTGGTTCTCTGATTCTTTTAGTTATGATGTTAGGTTTTTAAATTGAGATCTTTCTAGCTTTTTGATGTGGGTATTTAGTGCTATAAATTTCCCTCTTAACACTGCTTTAGCTACATCCCAGAGATCCTAATCCTAATATGTTGTCACTTTGTTCTCATTAGTTTCAAAGAACTTCCTAATTTCTACTTCCTGGGCTATTTTTGTGTGTGTGTGTGTGTTTCATTATTTGCACAAGAGTCATTCAGGAGCAGGTTGTTCAGTTTCCATGTAGCTATGTAGTTTTGAGTGAATTTCTTAATTATGAGTTCTAATTTGATTGCACTGTGGTTTGAGAGACAGTTATTATTTTAGTTCTTTTGTATTTTTTGAGGAGTGTTTTACTTCCAATTTTGTGATCAATTTTAGAGTCAATCCTTTGCAGCAATTAGAAAAATGTATATTCTATTGTTTTGGAGTAGAGAGTTCTGTAGATATCTATCAGGTCCACTTGATCTAGAACTGAGTTCAGGTCCTGAATATCTTTGTTAATTTTCTGTCTTGATAATCTGTCTAATATTGTCAGTGTGGTGCTAAAGCCTCCCACTATTATTGTGTGGGAGACTAAGTCTCTTTGAAGTTCTCTAAGAATCTGCTTCTTGAATCTGGGTGCTCCTATATTGGGTGCATATATATCTAGGATAGTTAGCTCTTCTTGTTGAATTGAACACTTTACCATTATGAATGTCTTTCTTTGTCTTTTTTGATCTTTGTTGGTTTAAAATCTGTTTGGTCAGAAACTAGGATCGCAACCTCTGCGTTTCTCTGTTTTCCATTTGCTTGGTAAATTTTCCTTCATGCCTTTATTTGAGCTATATGTGTCTTTGCATGTGAGATGTGTCTCTTGGAGACAGCATACCAATGGGTCTTGATTCATTATCCAGCTTGTCATTCTGTGTCTTTTGATTGCAGCATTTAGCCCACTTACATTTAAGGATAGCATTGTTATGTGTGAATTTGATTCTGGCCTCATGATGCTGGTTATTTTGTAGACTTGTTTAGGTGGTTCATAGTGTCACTGGTCTGTGTACTTCAGTGTGTTTTTGTAGTGACTGGTAATGGTTTTTCCTTTTCATATTTAGTGCTTCCTTTGCAATCCTGATGGTAACAAATTCCCTCAGCATTTACTTGTCTGAAAAGATCTTATTTTTTCATCACTTATAAAGCTTAGTTTGGCTGGATATGAAATTCTGGGTTGGGAATTCTTTTAAGAATGTTGAACACTGGTCCCCAAACTCTTCTGGTTTGTAGGGCTTCTGTTAAGAGGTCTGTTGTTGGTCTGGTGGCCTTCCCTTTGTAGGTGACCTGCCCTTTCTCTCCTACTGCCCTTTACATTTTTCTTTCATTTTGATCCTGGAGAATCTGATGATTATGTGTCTGGGGGATGATCTTGTGGAGTATCTTACTGGGGTTCTCTGCATTTCCTGAATTTGAATATTGGCCTCTCTTGCTAGGTTCTCCTGGATGATCTCCTGAAGTATTTTCCAGCTTGGTTCTATTATCCTATCACTTTCAGGTACCCCAGTCAGTCATAGATTCTGTCTCTTTACATAATCCCATATTTATCAGAGCTTTTGTTCACTCCTTTTCATTCTTTTCCCTCCATTCTTGTCTGTCTGTCTTAATGCAGAAAGCCAGTCTTCTAGCTCTCAGGTTCTTTCTTCCACTTGTTCTATTCTGCTATTAATATGTGTGATTGCATTGTGAAGTTCTTGTGATGTTTTTCAGCTCTAACAGGTCAGTTATGTTCCTCTTTAAACTGGCTGTTTTGACTGTCAGCTCCTGTATTGTATTATCATGATTCTTAACTTCTTTGCTTTGGGTTACAATGAGCTCCTTTACCTCAGCAAAGTTCATTATTACCCACATTATGAAGCCTAATTCTGTAATTTCAATCATCTCAGCCTCAGCCTAGTTCTTAACCCTTACTGGAGCAGTGTTGTGGTCATTTGGCAGAAAAGGGACACTGGCTTTTTGAGTCTTCAGTCCTTTTGTGTTGATTCCTTCTCATATTTGTGGGCTTATCTACCCTTCGATCTTTGAGGTTGCTGACCTTTGGATGGGGTTTTTGTGGTTTTACTTTGTTGTTGTTGTTTGTTTGTTTACTTGCTTTTCTTTCAACCGTCTGGCCACTCTTCCATAGGGCTGCTGCAGTTTGCTAGGGGTTCACTCCAGACCCTAGTTGCCTCAGTTCTTCCCATAACTAGAGGTATCACCAGTGAAGTCTGCAAAACAACAAGGATGGCAGCCTGCTCCTTCCTCTGGAAGTTCCATCCAGTAGGTACTGATCTATTGCCAGTCCGAATGCATCTATAGGGGGTGGTTAGAGACCCCAGTTGTGAGGTCTCACCCAGTCAAGAGGAACAGGATCAGGGACTTGCTTAAAGAAGCAGTCTGGCTGCTTTTTGGTAGAGCAGCTGTGCTGTGTTGGGTTTCCTTTCATCCCCTGATTGGTCTGGGCTTTCCAAGGCCCACAGGCTGGACCAGCTGACTAGCCCAAATGACCAAGGTGGCGGCCTGCTCCATCCCTCAGGCTTTCTGTCCCAGGGAGAAATCGCAACTCTGTCAACCCCGTGGAACACAGGCAGTGGCTGGAGGCCCTGGCTGGAAGGATCTGGCTGGGAGGACCCACTTCACAAGGGTGAGTGGATCAAGGTTCCACTTAAAGTGAGTTATTTTTTAATCATCATAAAACTATTCAGGAATTTTCTTCTTGAGTTGTTTTTGTTAAATTCCATTTTTCAAAGAATATATACATTTTATCGAAATTTGACATTTTTGACAAAAACTTGTCTTCAGTATCCTCATTATATATTTAATATCTATTGCAACTACAATTATCAACAGTATTTTCAATTCTGCATTAATTATCCTCTCTTCTCTCTTTCTCTGTCTCTCTCTCCATTAAGGTTACCAGAGGCTTATCAATTTTATAATGCTTTCAAAGAATGAAGTTCTTGTTCCATATGAATTTCAGAATTGTTCTTTCTAATACTGTGAAAAATGATGTTGGTATTTTGATGGCAATTGCACTAAATCTGTAGATTTCTCTGTGCAGTATATGAAAAATGTTCAATATCACTAATCATCAGTGAAATGTAAACTAAAACCACAATGAAATACCACCTTATTTTTGCAAGAATGGCCATTATTAAAAAGTGAAAAAACAATAGATGTTGGCATAGATGTGTTGAAAAGGGAATGCTTATGCACTGAGTGTGGGAATGTAAATTAGTACAACCTCTATGTAAAACAGTATAAAGAGTCCTTAAAAAGCTAAAAGTAGATCTAGCAGTGGATCCAGCAGTCTCACTGCTGGGTATCTACCCAAAGAAAAGAAGTCATTATATGAAGAAGACACCAGAACATGTATGTTTATAGCAGTACAATTCACAATTGTAAAATGTGGAACCAATCTAAGTATCCATCAACTAATGAGTGGATAAAGAAAACATTGTATATATACATACACACCATGGACTACTACTCAGCCATTAAAACAAACAAAATAATGTGCTTTGAAGCAACTTGAATGGAGCCAGAGGGCATTATTCTAAGTGAAGTAATACAGGAGTGGAAAACGAAGAACCATTAAGTTCTCACTTATAAGTGGGAGCCAAGCTATGAGCATGCAAAAGCATACAGAGTGAAATAATGGACTTTAGAGACTGAGAAGGGGGAGGGTGGGATGGGGGCAGAGATAAAAAGCTACATATCAGGTACAATGTACACTACTCCGGTGACAGGTGCACTGAGATCTCAGAATTCACCACTATATGATTCGTCTATTAACCAAAAACCACTTGTATCCCCAAAGCTATTGAAATATACAAAAATATAAGGTTTTGCCTTTCTAATTATCTTTATTTCACATTTCTTTTCTATTTTATTCATTTCTGCCTTTTTTCTTGTTTCTAGCTTCATTGCCATTATTCTGACTTTTTCCCTAATTTCTACAGATAGATAATTACTTTTCTTCTTTTTTCTACTATGAGTATACAAGAGTCTACATTTTCCCCTTTAGCAGTGCTATAGCTATATATCATTAATACTGATACGTAGTATTTTCATTATTGTTTTTTAAATATTTCCTGATTTTTGTTATTCCTTTTTTTATATCATGTGTTTATTTCCAAATATATGTATGATTTTGAATTAACTTTATTTATATTAAATTTAATTGCATGAAAGTCCAAGGATAAGGTCTTTATGATCCAAATTTTTGAAATTGGTTGACACTTTATGGCCTGGTGAATGGTCAACTTTCATAATGTTCATTGTGCAATTTAATAGATGTATTCGGCCATTTCTATTCACAATATTCTACGACATTCTTAATCTGAAACTAGTTAACTGCATTAATCTCATCTTTTGATTTATTAATGACTGAAAGCAGTGAATTATAGTCTTCCACCAATAATTTTTTTTTTAATTATACTTTAAGTTCTAGGGTACATGTGCATAACGTGCAGGTTTGTTACATATGTATACTTGTGCCATGTTGGTGTGCTGCACACATCATCTCGTCAGCACCCATCAATTCTTATTTATATCATGTATAACTCTCAGTGCAATCCCTCCCCCCTCCCCCCTCCTCATGATAGGCCCCAGTGTGTGATGTTCCCCTTCCTGAGTCCAAGTGATCTCATTGTTCAATTCCCACCTATGAGTGAGAACATGCGGTGTTTGGTTTTCAGTTCTTGTGACAGTTTGCTAAGAATGATGCTTTCCAGCTGCATCCATGTCCCTACAAAGGACGCAAACTCATCCTTTTTTATGACTGCATAGTATTCCATGGTGTATATGTGCCACATTTTCTTAATCCAGTCTGTCACAGATGGACATTTGGGTTGATTCCAAGTCTTTGCTATTGTGAATAGTGCCGCAACAAACATACGTGTGCATGTGTCTTTGTAGTAGAATAATTTATAATCCTCTGGGTATATACCCAGTAGTGGGATGGCTGGGTCATATGGTACATCTAGTTCTAGATCCTTGAGGAATTGCCATACTGTTTTCCATAATGGTTGAACTAGATTACAATCCCACCAACAGTGTAAAAGTGTTCCTATTTCTCCACATCCTCTCCAACACCTGTTGTTTCCTGACTTCTTAATGATTGCCATTCTAACTAGTGTGAGATGGTATCTCATTGTGGTTTTGATTTGCCTTTCTCTGATGGCGAGTGATGATGAGCATTTTTTCATGTGTCTGTTGGCTTTATGAATGTCTTCTTTTGAGAAATGTCTGTTCATATCCTTTGCCCACTTTTTGATGTGGTTGTTTGTTTTTTTCTTGTATATTTGTTTGAGTTCTTTGTAGATTCTGGATAATAGCCCTTTGTCAGATGAGTAGATTGCAAAAATTTTCTCCCATTCTGTAGGTTGCCTGTTCACTCTGATGGTAGTTTCTTTTGCTGTGCAGAAGCTCTTTAGTTTAATTAGATCCCATTTGTCAATTTTGGCTTTTGCTGCCATTGCTTTTGGTGTTTTACACATGAAGTCCTTGCCCATGCCTATTTCCTGAATGGTACTACCTAGGTTTTCTTCTAGGGTTTTTATGGTATTAGGTCTAACATTTAAGTCTCTAATCCATCTTGAATTAATCTTCGTATAAGGAGTAAGGAAAGGATCCAGTTTCAGCTTTCTACTTATGGCTAGCCAATTTTCCCAGCACCATTTATTAAATAGGGAATCCTTTCCCCATTTCTTGTTTCTCTCAGGTTTGTCAAAGATCAGATGGCTGTAGATGTGTGGTATTATTTCTGAGGACTCTGTTCTGTTCCATTGGTCTATATCTCTGTTTTGGTACCAGTACCATGCTGTTTTGGTTACTGTAGCCTTGTAGTATAGTTTGAAGTCAGGTAGCGTGACGCCTCCAGCTTTGTCCTTTTGATTTAGGATTGTCTTGGCGATGCGGGCTCTTTTTTGGTTCCATATGAACTTTAAAGCAGTTTTTTCCAATTCTGTGAAGAAACTCATTGGTAGCTTGATGGGGATGGCATTGAATCTATAAATAACCTTGGGCAGTATGGCCATTTTCACGATATTGATTCTTCCTATCCATGAGCATGGTATGTTCTTCCATTTGTTAGTGTCCTCTTTTATTTCACTGAGCAGTGGTTTGTAGTTCTCCTTGAAGAGGTCCTTGACATCTTTGTAAGTTGGATTCCTAGGTATTTTATTCTCTTTGAAGCAATTGTGAATGGAAGTTCATTCATGATTTGGCTCTCTGCTTGTCTGTTACTGGTGTATAAGAATGCTTGTGATTTTTGCACATTAATTTTGTATCCTGAGACTTTGCTGAAGTTGCTTATCAGCTGAAGGAGATTTTGGGCTGAGAGGATGGGGTTTTCTAAATATACAATCATGTCATCTGCAAACAGGGACAATTTGACTTCTTCTTTTCCTAACTGAATACCCTTGATTTCTTTCTCTTGCCTGATTGCCCTAGCCAGAACTTCCAACACTATGTTGATAGGAGTGGTGAGAGATGGCATCCCTGTCTTGTGCCAGTTTTCAAAGGGAATTTTTCCAGTATTTGCCCATTCAGTATGATATTAGCTGTGGGTTTGTCATAAACAGCTCTTATTATTTTGAGGTACGTTCCATCAATACCGAATTTTTTAGCATTTTTAGCATGAAGGGCTGTTGAATTTTGTCAAAAGCCTTTTCTGCATCTATTGAGATAATCATGTGGTTCTTGTCTTTGGTTCTGTTTATATGCTGGATTACGTTTATTGATTCGTGAATATTGAACCAGCCTTGCATCCCAGGGATGAAGCCCACTTGATCATGTTGGAAAAGCTTTTTGATGTGCTGCTGAATCCGGTTTGCCAGTATTTTATTGAGGATTTTTGCATCGATGTTCATCAGGGATATTGGTCTAAAATTCTCTTTTGTTGTTGTGTCTCTGCCAGGCTTTGGTATCAGGATGATGTTGGCCTCATAAAAAGAGTTAGGGAGGATTCCCTCTTTTTCTATTGATTGGAATAGTTTCAGAAGGAATGGTACCAGCTCCTCCTTGTACCTCTGGTAGAATTCAGCTGTGAATCCATCTGGTCCTGGACTTTTTTTGGTGGGTAGGTTATTAATAATTGCCTCAATTTCAGAGCCTGCTATTGGTCTATTCAGGGATTCAACTTCTTCCTGGTTTAGTCTTGGAAGAGTGTAAGTGTCCAGGAAATTATCCATTTCTTCTAGATTTTCTAGTTGATTTGCGTAGAGGTGTTTATAGTATTCTCTGATGGTAGTTTGTATTTCTGTGGGGTCGGTGGTGATATCCCCTTTATCATTTTTTATTGTGTCTATTTGATTCTTCTCTCCTTTCTTCTTTATTAGTCTTGCTAGCGGTCTGTCAATTTTGTTGATCTTTTCAAAAAACCAACTCCTGGATTCATTGATTTTTTGGAGGGTTTTTCGTGTCTCTATCTCCTTCAGTTCTGCTCTGATCTTACTTATTTCTTGCCTTCTGCTAGCTTTTGAATGTGTTTGCTCTTGCCTCTCTAGTCCTTTTAATTGTGATGTTAGAGTGTCAATTTTAGATCTTTCCTGCTTTCTCTTGTGGGCATTTAGTGCTATAAATTTCCCTCTACACACTGCTTGAAATATGTCCCAGAGATTCTGGTATGTTGTATCTTTGTTCTCATTGGTTTCAAAGAACATCTTTATTTCTGCCTTCATTTCATTATGTACCCAGTAGTCATTCAGGAGCAGGTTGTTCAGTTTCCATGTAGTTGAGTGATTTTGATTGAGTTTCTTAGTCCTGAGTTCTAGTTTGATTGCACTGTGGTCTGAGAGACAGTTTGTTATAATTTCTGTTCTTTTACATTTGCTGAGGAGTGCTTTACTTCCAATTATGTGGTCAATTTTGGAATAAGTGTGATGTGGTGCTGAGAAGAATGTATATTCTGTTGCTTTGGGGTGGAGAGTTCTATAGATGTCTATTAGGTCCGCTTGGTGCAGAGATGAGTTCAATTCCTGGATATCCTTGTTAACTTTCTGTCTCGTTGATCTGTCTAATGTTGACAGTGGAGTGTTGAAGTCTCCCATTATTATTGTATGGGAGTCTAAGTCTCTTTGTAAGTCTCTAAGGACTTGCTATATGAATCTGGGTGCTCCTGTATTGGGTGCATATATATTTAGGATAGTTAGCTCTTCCTGTTGAATTGATCTCTTTACCATTATGCAATGGCCTTCTTTGCCTCTTTTGATCTTTGATGGTTTAAAGTCTGTTTTATCAGAGACTAGTATTGCAATCCCTGCTTTTTTTTGTTCTCCATTTGCTTGGTAGATCTTCCTCCATCCCTTTATTTTGAGCCTATGTATGTCTCTGCATGTGAGATGGGTCTCCTGAATACAGCAGACTGATGGGTCTTGACTCTTTATCCAGTTTGCCAGTCTGTGTCTTTTAATTGGAGCATTTAGTCCATTTACATTTAAGGCTAATATTGTTATGTGTGACCTTGATCCTGCCATTATAATATTAACTGGTTGTTTTGCTCGTTAGTTGATGCAGTTTCTTCCTAGCCTCGATGGTCTTTACATTTTGGCATGTTTTTGCAATGGCTGGTACCGGTTGTTCCTTTCCATGTTTAGTGCTTCCTTCAGGGTCTCTTGTAAGGCAGACCTGGTGGTGACAAAATCTCTAAGCATTTGCTTATCTGTAAAGGATTTTATTTCTCCTTCACTTATGAAACTTAGTTTGGCTGGATATGAAATTCTGGGTTGAAAATTCTTTTCTTTAAGAATGTTGAATATTGGCCCCCACTCTTTTCTGGCTCAGAGAGTTTCTGCCGAGAGATCTGCTGTTAGTCTGATGGGCTTCCCTTTGTGGGTGACCCGACCTTTCTCTCTGGCTGCCCTTAAGATTTTTTCCTTCATTTCAACTTTGGTGAATCTGGCAATTATGTGTCTTGGAGTTGCTCTTCTGGAGGAGTATCTTTGTGGCGTTCTCTGTATTTCCTGAATTTGAATGTTGGCCTGCCCTACTAGGTTGGGGAAGTTCTCCTGGATGATATCCTGAAGAGTGTTTTCCAACTTGGTTCCATTTTCCCCCTCACTTTCAGGCACCCCAATCAGACGTAGATTTGGTCTTTTTACATAATCCCATCCTTCTTGCAGGCTTTGTTCATTTCTTTTTCTTCTTTTTTCTTTTGGTTTCTCTTCTCGCTTCATTTCATTCATTTGATCCTCAATCGCTGATACTCTTTCTTCCAGTTGATCGAGTCGGTTACTGAAGCTTGTGGATGTGTCACGTATTTCTCGTGTCATGGTTTTCATCTCTGTCATTTCGTTTATGACCTTCTCTGCATTAATTAGTCTAGCTATCAATTCTTCCACTCTTTTTTCAAGATTTTTAGTTTCTTTGCGCTGGGTACGTAATTCCTCCTTTAGCTCTGAGAAATTTGACGGACTGAAGCCTTCTTCTCTCATCTCATCAAAGTCATTCTCTGACTAGTTTTGATCCATTGCTGGCGATGGGCTGTGCTCCTTTGCAGGGGGAGATGCGCTCTTATTGTTTGAATTTCCAGCTTTTCTACCCTGCTTTTTCCGCATCTTTGTGGTTTTATCTGTCTCTGGTCTTTGATGATGGTGATGTACTGATGGGGTTTTGGTATAGGTGTCCTTCCTGTTTGATAGTTTTCTTTCTGACAGTCAGGACCCTCAGCTGTAGGTCTGTTGGAGATTGCTTGAGGTCCACTCCAGACCCTGTTTGCCTGGGTATCAGCAGCAGAGCTTGCGGAAGATAGAATATTGCTGAACAGCGAGTGTACCTGTGTAATTCTTACTTTGGAAGCTTCCTCTCAGGGGTGTACTCCACCCTGTGAGGTGTGGAGTGTCAGACTGCCCCTGGTGGGGGATGTCTCCCAGTTAGGCTACTCAGGGGTCAGGGACCCTCTTGAGCAGGCAGTCTGTCCCTTCTCAGATCTCAACCTCCGTGTTGGGAGATCCACTGCTCTCTTCAAAGCTGTCAGACAGAGTCGTTTGCGTCTGCAGAGGTTCTGCTGCTTTTTTGTTGTTGTTTTTTATCTGTGCCCTGTCCCCAGAGGTGGAGTCTACAGAGACAGGCAGGTTTCCTTGAGCTGCTGTGAGCTCCACCCAGTTCGAGCTTCCCAGCAGCTTTGTTTACCTACTTAAGCCTCAGCAATGGCGGGCGCCCCTCCCCCTGCCTCGCTAATGCCATTTCGGTTAGATCGCAGACTGCTGTGTTAGCAATGAGGGAGGCTCCGTGGGCATGGGACCCTCCCGGCCAGGTGTGGGATATATTCTCCTGGTGTGCCTGTTTGCTTAAAGGGCAGTATTGGGGTGGGAGTTACCCGATTTTCCAGGTGTTGTGTGTCTCAGTTCCCCTGGCTAGGAAAAGGGATTCCCTTCCCCCTTGCACTTCCCAGGTGAGGCGATGCCTCACCCTGCTTCAGCTCTCACTGGTCCGGCTGTAGCAGCTGACCAGCACCGATTGTCCGCCACTCCCTAGTGAGATGACCCCAGCACCTCAGTTGAAAATGCAGAAATCACCGGTCTTCTGTGTCGCTCACGCTGGGAGTTGGAGACTGGAGCTGTTCCTATTCAGCCATCTTGCTCCGCCCCCCGTCTTCCACCAATAATTTACATTTTTGAATTTGCCTTGATTGGTTTTAACCTTCTCTCACCTGGATTTGAATGTAAACTATTGTCATTTTTGTGGCATTCACTTACTAATTTTTTCCTAGTTATTCCACCCAATTATGCATCTCCAAACAATGTATATTAGTTCTGCCTACTTTTCAAATTCATATAACTGTATTACACAGGATGTATGGTGGTGTGTCTGGCTTCTTTCTCTCACTACACCTGATCATGTTGAGTATAGGTGTATTTTTTTTTCTTAATTGATGTATATTGCTCTGTTTTATGATTAAATTATAATTTATCACTGAAGTGTTCAGAACATTATCAATTCATCACAATTCTGGGAATTCACGCTACAAATATAGATAAAACCAGCTTATTTTTGCTAATCCTCAGGATAAGTTTTTACACCTCCAATCAGCATCAATGTTCAGAACAGGTGATTTTCTTTGGCATCCCTTAGAATGGTTAGTTATTCCTAGTTTTCCTCTTTTTACCTTGTGTTTTTATGTCCTATCCTCTGAGCTCCATGAAATAGAGACTCACTTGGGTTTGCAAATGCCCTTAAGGGAAAAACCAGCTTCAGTGTTTCACCTATTTCTTTTAGTATCAGCCTTCATTTAGTATTTGTCGTATTTATTTGTTTCTTGTCAGCAACCTGATGTGTATAAGATGTCCTTTTTATAATACCCAAATCGTAGCTGCTGTTAGTAAGAGACTCCGTCTTAGTACTTAATTCACTGTATTGCAAGAAAAGGAGGTAACTCTGTGCACTTTTTCAGTGCACTCTTGTGGCAACTTCTAAAATAGATCCAAATTATTTTTACAGTCCTCCCATTGAAAAAACAGAGTCTGTATACCCTCTTCTTGAATCTGGCCCTTTGATTGTTTGAACAGTGAACTGCAAGTGCTAACTTCCTGGCCCAAGCCTTATAGAAATGGCAGCATGCATTTCTCATCTTCTGGGACATTTGCTCTTCCAAATTACATGATATGTGCAATAGTTTACTTTGTGTAACTGATCTACTGGTTGACCCACTGGTGAATAATCTCAGTCACTGAGCCCGGCAACTCAAAGTCATGGTCTCAACCATTATTTTACATATTTTGCATAACCCATCAGTGCAGTAAATATATACCAAAGTAATCATAACATTTGCAAAGAAAAGACATAGATCACTTTAAGAGTGTAATTAATTACTTCATTCATATTCAATATAAGCAATGGGGTTAAACATCTATTGAACATCAAATATTAATAATATAAAACATATAATAAGAAATAGGTTGGTATTTTTAGGCACATAATATATTATTTGGGGAAAAAAATGTCTTCTGAAAGATATAAAGTGAAGGATCACTTGACATGAAATAAATATAAAAGGCAAATAATACTTGTCTAAAGTAGTGATTCCTACTGTGGTGATTAGAATCTTATGGGATTTTTAAAAAATACAAATGACCAAATCCGATTAAAACCCAAGAAGAGAAGGCTTAGGTGAACTTGTTAAAACAGTAGTTTTCAATGATGGCTGAATATTATAACGACTTATGGACATTTAATACAAATTTCCAGGATGTATGCCAGGCCAATTAAATCAGGATCTTTGGGTGTGGGACTCATGCTGCATCAACACTTTTTTTTTTTTTTTTTCATTGTACAATATCGATACATTTTATTAGTGATGACTTAAAGTACATGGGACCAGGCATGGCGGTTCACACTTGTAATCCCAACACTTTGGGAGCCCAACCTGGGCAGCATAGTGAGACCCTGTCTTTACTAAAAATAAAAATAAAAATAAAAAATTGGCCAGGTGTGGTGGTATACACCTGCATTCCCAGCTACTCAAGAGGCTGAGGTGGGCAGATCTCTGGAGCCCAGGAGGTTGAGGCTGCAGTGAGCTGTGACCGCGACACTGCACTCCAGCCTGAGCGACAGAGGGTGATCCTATCTTTAAGTAAGTGAATAAAGGATTTGGGGGGATGTGTGTTAGTTACATGCAAATACTGCACCATTATATGTAAGGGATTGAGCATCCACAGATTCTGGTAAGGTGTGGGGGCGGTATCCTAGAACCAGTCCCCCGCAGGATAGCAAGGATGACTGAACTGTGGAAGAATCAAAGCTCTGTTAAACAGCATACAATTCCTGTCTTCAAACAAGTTATCTCATCAGGTAGATGAGAGTTATAATGAATAAAAGGAATGAATACAGATTTGGAGATAGTGGTTGTTGTGATGGATAATCTTAATTGTGTTTTCTTCCAAAACAGATTCATTCGAAGAAGAGAAGGGCATCAAAGGAAGATAACTTGAGCCCAAGCTAAGTCATCTGGATGGCCTGGAGCCATGTTTGAAAAATTTTATTGTTAAGTATTGTCCTAGTTTTCTCTTTAATCAAATCTTCAAGAAGCAATTTATTACATTAAAAATGATTGAACAAGCTTTATTTTTATCATTGTTAAAAATCCTTGTTTTGAATTATACAACCACAAAGTAAAGAATGTTATCATTGATTTAATCAGCATCAACACTTTTTTAAAGGTCTCCAGCTTTTCCATTTTTATCAGAAGTTGAAAACTCTGATCTAAAACATCTGATTGATTGCATATATTGTTGTAATACAAGAAAAATACTTTTAAAATTAAAAGTTCTATATACTTAACTGAATTTGCATGTCCATGATCAATTCAATCAAAATTAATATAAAATTTGAAAAAGCAAATTCTCCTAGAAATAAAAACTCAGTGATGTATAGAAAATTTGAAATAAAATGGTATATTTAACTTGGAAAAATTAGGAAAGCTTTTTTAGTAGAGAAAGTGAACTACTCGATTCAGTGCGAAGTCAGAACCTAACATGAATTAAACACCATGCAAATGTGGCTCCTCTCTCAAGTAAATGAGCAAAATGTTGAATGCATTCCACTTATCTATAAAAAATTATTGATCAACTTTATATTTTATTCCTTAAATGTCTGAGACATAGCAGTGAGAAAAATTAAAGAAGATTCCAACCCTCCTCACATAATCAAATGGGGAGACAGGAAATAAAGAAAAAACTCATGCAAACTCATGTAATGATGAGCTGTGAAAGGGGCTATGAAGGAAGGATTCATGGTGCGTTAAGACATCTTACACAATAATTTGGCAAAAGTGACACTGTGCTAGCTTTAAGACCCATGGTTTAAGGAACTGGGAGATTCCAGTTTGTGTCTATGCAGATCCTCACTCTTGAATTTCAGATATCTTGATTTAAGGAAGCCCAAGCAGCCAGTGAAGAGACATACGTGGAGAAGAACCAGTGCCCCTGGACCGTAGCTAATGGCCAATACCCACTTGTCAGCCATGGGCATGAGCAATCTTGAAAAGTCAGCCATAGAGCCCACCTCGCTTCCTCCAGTGTGGGGATCAAGAAGGGCTTCTCACAAAGATTGTGTCTAAAGAGGGAGCAAAAGGTATAGCGTGTACAAAGGCCTTGGGAAGAAAGCGTGCTTACAGTTATGGCCTATCTTCAAGCCAGAATATTTTCATTGGGCAATTAGCTGGATTATATGCAAAACTGTTGAGTATTATTCAATATATGTTGAGTTAGAAAATAATGGAAACACAAATATGTTTTATATAAAACATCACTATCAACAGGACACATAATGGTATCAAAGAAAAAAACAGTATTTAGTTTAAAATGTGACTAATGGTAGATACAGATGAGTTGAAAGATATTTTTTAAATCCACTCTTTAATTTTCATATGTACTGTTATTCACTAGAATATCATTCTTTATTTTTAAACCTCAAATAACGGCTTTTTTTGATCCAGCAGAATTATCTAACACCTATAAACTTGATATTTTTCCTGTTGTTATTTTGAATTATAAGGAGGTGGAAAAGTCTTCTTATCAACTTTTATGAAATACTTATATTGAGTTGAGCTTTATGAGTTCAAATAGTCATACTTAAAAATCGAGTTTCAACCCACTGATTACAAGTCGTACTCTCACTGTTCTAAGCATATCCTTGCATAAATATTCTGAAGTAAAGAGGAACTGGAAGATAAGTGAAGCATCACCATCTTATTCAGCTCTTTGTCTGTCATTTGGAAACAAATATATGTTGAAATGTCTTCCTGTCCATGTATTGCCCTCCTACCCAGCACTTGCCAAGATGTGATTGAAACTGGTGATACAGTATTAAGGCTCAATGCAAATCCTGACATGTGATGGATTAAAGCACAGAATTAGTCAGACCTTATGATTTTCAGACAGCTTCTGCAGCTGTTTCTCTTTGGAACACCAATGAGATGAATTGAGCATGAATTTTTAACATTTTCGACAGTGCTCAAATACATCCATGACATATCAGCTCTTTCTAGAAAGCCCAAGCACTCTACTCAGCCTCACCGAGGTCTCCATTATCAGTAAAAAAATTATGATTTCTAGAGTTAAGTACTCAGCTACACAATAGTTCACGCTCTCCCCCTTTTTTAGTGTGCCCCGTTGGATATTAATAGTGTTCCGATTTATTTTCCATAATTTAGAGCTCAGCTTATAAAATATTAAAATGCTTATTAATGTTTGGAAAAGTGGCAGAGACACTAATATGAATTGTAAGCAGCACACAACTGTACTTCAGCCACATACTAATTAGCCATACATATAAAATACCTTGATTAAATTTTGTCTTCATTGTTCAGAAGGCAAATAGAAAAGAGGACATAGAAAACACATTTACAGACACTTAGGACAAGCCAGTGTTTATCTGAAACTTTAACCATTAGCCCAAACTGGTCAAGTAATACTTACGAACACATATTATATACAATAATTGTAATTACTTTCTCATGCATAAAAATAAAATAGTGAATCCCTTACATTACTAAAAAACAAAATAAAACCCATATACTTTCAAATTATGAATCTTTTGTGTTTCTCAATCATCATCATCAGGTACAGGTATTTTTTTTTCTCCCCAAGAATAATGAATTCAACTTGTTTCATTCACCCTTTTTGACTGACACCTGTAATCTGCATTTGCAAAATACATAAAAAGATTATAAATGCACTGTCTGCCCAGAGAGTAGTAGGGCACATCAACAGTGCTCTGTTCAGGGGATCCCACTAATCAAAAACTAAAATTATTTTGCAAAATCATACACATAATATATAATATCTATATTTCTAAAAATACAAAACTCTAGTAACACCATCTTTTATGTTTTGATACCAATCACCAATGAAGTAGTCACTATTAAGCAAAATGAAGAATAAAATTAAACCACTACTAAAGAATTATTTTGTTTTGTTAATTTTAATAGGATAAATTTATAAAAACATGTTTTAAAAGGCTTCTGCAAATAAAAGCACTTTTGACCTATTTGCCACTTAATGATCTATGCTGGAATGGAAGATAAACAGAGTAAAAAATTTAACACAAGGCAAAATAAATCCCCCATTACTGGAATTTTCTGGAGCACACGGCTAATGCTCCAATTTCTCCAACAACCTCAATTAATGAATTAATCACAGATAAGCATATCTCTCCCATATATTTGAGTGGCAAAGGTCAATTTTGCATTTCTCCTCTGGGTAACCCACTTGCTTCCACTGTGAGAGTATATCCTGCCTCTCTTATTACTAGTAAGGGACACTGGAAAACTGTTTCAACTTTATGAAACTTAGATTTTCGGTCTTTCAGATAGAAATAACGGCTCCTACCTCCAATGATACAATTAAATGAGACCATTTACATAAATCACAAATTACAATGTAATTATTTTCAGAAGTATTAGTTCCTATTGGATAGTTACCCTAACTCCCCCAATTTCATATGTTCAAACCCTAATCCCCAGTGTGATGGCGTTTGAAGAAAGGGCCTTGGGAAGGAATTAAGTATTGAGGGTGAAATCCTTATGATGGGATTAGTGCCCTGATAAGAAGAGACACAAGGAAAAAAACTTGCTTGCTCTCTGTTTTCTACCGTGTGAAGACACTAGAAGACAGCCATCTGCAAACCAGAAGGTGGGCATCACTAGACACTGGATCTGCTAACACCTTCATTTTTAACTTCCAGGCCTCCAGAACTGTAAGAAACAGATGTTTGTTGTTTAAGCCACCAATCTAAGAGATTTTATTACAGAAGCCCAAACTAACTAAGATATGTAAAGAGCAATAATTTCTGGAATAATTGTATTTAATATTTTCATTAATCTGAAATTTTCGAAGGTTATAAGAATTATGAAGGGCAGAATAGAAATTAAGGCATTATAAATGTCAATTAGATGATTATTTTCTATATCTCCTAAATCACTGTGCTACAAATATGAAGACTTTTTGTGTTTATGCTTCTTTTTATTAGGGAATTGATTTATATTTCAGATAGATTTTGTTTGCTTTTAACTGGAGTCCATAGATTAAGTTCAATATTCTTAAGAAGTACTTTGTAAGGAAATTATTTATTTATTTATTTTTAGACACAGGGTCTCACTGGATTGCTCAGTTTAGAGTGCAGTGGTGTAATCATGGCTTATCGCAGTCACAACCTCCTGGGCACAGGTGATCCTCCCAACTCAAACTCCCAAGTAGCTGGAACTACAGGCACATGCCACCACACCTGGCAAAAAAAAAAAAAAAAAAAAAATCTTATACAGATAGGGTCTCATTTTATTACCCAGGCTGGTTTCAAACTCCTGGGCTCAAGCTATCCTCCCACCTCAGCCTCCCAATGTACTGAGATTACAAGCATGAGCCACCACACCTGGCCTGAAAGGAAATTATAATGTGATTTTCATTCAGAGAAGATTGATAAGCCATCTTTGATCACATATATATATATATATGGTGTGTGTCTATATATATATATCATCACCTTTCACATACACACACATATATTTACATATATGTGTGAATACATACACATATGTATATTAGGTTAATAAATATATCTGCATATATATATACATATATATCTTTTTTGTGTATATACATACACACACACACACACATATCTTGTGATCTCAACTGAGCAAGAGTGGAGTTTCAAGTGAATGCACACAAGCACACAA
Organism: Rhinopithecus roxellana; assembly: GCF_007565055.1. Classification (NCBI taxonomy): domain Eukaryota; kingdom Metazoa; phylum Chordata; class Mammalia; order Primates; family Cercopithecidae; genus Rhinopithecus; species Rhinopithecus roxellana. The sequence goes on from NC_044552.1 coordinate 168,332,642, forward strand.
GGTATTGCAAATACTACAAACAATTGGATAACTAGTTGCAAGTCCACTGGCAGGAATTATTAAGAGGAAGTGATGGAAAGGAGTATCCTGACTGATAACTGTGCATTAGCTGGCATTATTGTTGATGAACCGTCATAATATGAATTATGGAATAACTCAAGAGACTAAGAAATTCTTATTTACTCTTTGAGAATGAAAATTAAATTTTTATTGATGTGAAATCTGCTGTGAATAATAGATATATTATGACACATTGGCCCAGAAGGATTCATATGCACTACCTTTTTTTTGTTGTTTATCTGCTATTTTATCTTAAGCCCTGAGTCTTTCATTGAGACAAAGGCTAAATAAAATCAAAAAATAGAAAATGTATCCCTCTCTTTTCCTTTCATCCCACACACTCTACTCCTGTCTCCTCCTGCCCCCACCAAATAGATTAGAGAAACACCATCTTTAGTGTACATAAGTAAGTTAAATTAGATGATGGAATTTTTAAATTAGAAGATACATTGATATTTACTAAGAGGATATTTTGCAGGTATATGACTGAATACTAAACATATCATAGAAACATCTGCTAAAGGACCTCGTTACTTCCTATGTGGTATATAGGAACTTCTCTTTAAGTTTACATGTAAAAATATATAACTTTATAATACCAGTCCTTTTGAATTTGTTCTCTATTTAAATCATTTTCCTCCATATTGTGATACATTGTTAAACTACTTACTATTATTGAAGCGTTTATTAGTATTCAGCAGTATTCATTAACCTTTGAGAAAGTCACTGACCTCATTTAAGAAGGTAATGAAAGCCATTCCAGGAAAATGCACACAAACACAGGCACACATACTTTCCTACAATGCCAAGAAGCTCAAACATATGCTATAGCTCATCCACAGACCAGACTGATTAGACTCTAACAGTATGGCTATTCCTCAAGGATCTAGAACTAGATGTACCATATGACCCAGCCATCCCACTACTGGGTATATACCCAAAGGATTATAAATCATGCTGCTATAAAGACACATGCACACATATGTTTATTGCGGCACTATTCACAATAGCAAAGACTTAGAATCAACCCAAATGTCCATCTGTGACAGACTGGATTAAGAAAATGTGGCACATATACACCATGGAATACTATGCAGCCATAAGAAAGGATGAGTTTGCATCCTTTGTAGGGACATGGATGCAGCTGGAAAGCATCATTCTTAGCAAACTATCACAAGAACAGAAAACCAAACACCACATGTTCTCACTCATAGGTGGGAACTGAACAATGAGATCACTTGGACTCGGGAGGGGGAACATCACACACCGGGGCCTATCATGGGGAAGGGGGAGGGGGGAGGGATTGCATTGGGAGTTATACCTGATATAAATGATGAATTGATGGGTGCTGACGAGATGATGGGTGCAGCACACCAACATGGCACAAGTATTCATATGTAACAAACCTGCACGTTATGCACATGTACCCTAGAACTTAAAGTATAACAACAACAAAAAAAATTAATAAAAAAAAAAAAAAAAAAGAAATCCTGACCAAAGGCTCTTTCAGCCTGAGGCTACACAGCATTCATGCTTTTGAAAGTTCATTCAAGCTTTAAGTCAAAAGACATGGGTTCCTACCCAAATTCCACTTCTCAATTAACTTTAGCATTCTCATTTATAAAATATGAAGTGGTCTCTTTGATCTCTTCCTACCTAAAATTCTCTGGGTCTAGGCAAAGAGTAAGTTCCTTTAAGGAAAAAACAAATAGCTCTATTTGAAAATTACAAAAAGAAAATCACATACATAATGTAAACAATGTTTTGTATTTTTCTATAGTTTATTAACATAAGAAACCTTGAAAAGAAAATATATGTGCCATCTGAATTTTGTTAATAAACATGACTTTATAACTTTTGAAAAAGTAAATTGGCTTTTAAGGGCCATATTTACATATGATTATATGCACCATGCTTGCATATTCTTTTGTTTTCTTTTTCAGGAGTGTTTTAAGGATATTAAATAATAAATTAATTAAGTGGAAGTATATGGCTGACTTAAATATTGAGACAATACATTCATTTTTATAATTAATACTATATTTTGCAAGTGTCTGAATATTTGAAAGGAACTGACTGCCATTGACTATTGATACTGATCCAGCTTTCACACTGACAAAGGAATTATATATAATGTCATCAACAAGTCTGATAGACTTTGATTGTCTTAGCTTAATTTTAAATTTGAAAAGTAAAGAGTGAGCATACTTGCATTTGGGGATGTCTTAATATACATATCTTCCACCACTGACTTCAAATACAATTTTCTGAGCACATGAAGTAGATCATCATGTGATAGACGGATTCTAATTCTTTTGTCCCAGAAATTGGGGGAAATTTCCATGAGTAAAGAAAACAAGAGAGGATATATTTCACTTGCAAAAATATTAAGGAATTCCTGTGAGATACAGGACACAAGAGTCCTGAATGAAGGAAGGACTCATTCAAAACTCTCATCCTGTGTGACACAGTATCTTTGCTGGAAATAAGTGGAACTCACTGCCACAGGATGTGGAATGTGAAGCTTAGGAAGTCATAGCAGAGGCAAAGTGTGCAGTGAGCTTGTGGGAGGAGCACATCAATCCTACAACCACTGTATCTTTGAATCAAGATTTTATGACTTTTTTTCTGCATTACACATGACATAAAGATAGTTTTGTCATTCAGTAAAGGACACTATCATTTTCAAAATTCAGCAAACATGACAAGCAACAACAAGAAATACATTAGCTATCTGTATCAACTGTATCAAGTTAAATTCTGGATCACATATCTCTGTTTCACTAAGTAGCTAAGTTTCTAAAGTATTATCATGAAAGTAACACAATTCTAAATTTTACACTGTCTGTGCTTCTAGGCCTATTGGGTATAGATTGATATCCGCATGAATCTAAGGGATAGCTTTCACCTCGAATTTCCTTTCAGCCAAATCTGAGAATGTGTATATGTTCAAATCCTTTTCTTTAAGGACACAGAAATGGAAACAAGTCACCATACTTACAAAAGATAAGCACTGTGGTCCTAAATAGGACTTGTTTTGAAAATTCTGTCTCTGAAATAAATGGTAAACAAGAAGAGAAGGAAGAAATACACAGAAAATTTCTATTTAGTGTTGTCAAAACTAGTCAAAGCAGCATTGCATCTGAGAAATTAGGGCAGCAATTATAAAGAGAGAATAAATTGAAATCAGTAAAGACAGCATGAGTATGATTAAATGACAACAATTTAAAAAATTTATGAGAGACAATAGCAGAATATTGAATAATCAAGAAAATTACATTGGCCAAGGAAAGCACAAATACATTCTCAAAATTCAAAAGACAATGATAAAGAGAATAAAATAAGAAGAAAAATTTAAAATGGAGAGCAGATTCAATCTACTTGTAAACAAGAATCACAAAAAAGGCAAAACAGATTACTGGAAGTTCATGAGCCCTGGGTATTCAAACCCCTGAGGCTGCACCAGGAATCAAAGCTGTGGAGTAGAACAAATATTATACACCCTGAGATCTTTCACAAATGAGGACCATTTTGTGGAACTGAAGTCTGCATCTTTCATTAGTTAAAGGAAAGTGAGAGAAGATCCAGACTTTCAAGACAATGGGAGCAGACACATGCACACACAAATGTGTATGCTATATATTTGAAATAAAATAACATTACAGAACTGAGAGCAAGTATGTTGATCATTCCAATATATGTAACTGGACATAATACACCTATTAGAAGAATAAGTAAGTTGTTCATATAGACTAACAAAGCAAAATCCAATGACGTACTACATGTAAGACAAAAAGATAGCTAGAGATATAATAAATGAAAATAAAGAGAAAGCAAGAGTCAAAATCTTGTTATCCAACAAAATAAAACTTAGAATTAAAAAATGTTAAAAATGACAAAGAATGACACTATAAATTCACCATGAGAAAATCATAATTATTACTATTTTTGAATCCAATGAAAGCAACAACTTTCATAGAGCAGAAACTTTAGTCCTGGAGGAACTAAATATAAATAACTAATGACAGACACCACCCTTCTCTCACTTGAAGATGGAAAAAGTGGGCAAGATTTTGGTAGGAACAGAAAAGATCTAAACAATACCATCAGTGAAACAGATCTCCAGGTATCCCCCAATAGGGGATAGGTATCCAGTTATTCCCCCAACTGTAGGGAATGTATATATTTTGGAAACCTTAATTTATTAAAATTGGTTTGATCAGAGAATAGAAAAAGTTGTAAAAGATCCTCCACACCCCTCAGGAGAGAGGGAGAGGAAAAAGTGGGAAACACAATTGGTTTTACCAGAATTGTGATGACTAGATAATTCCATTGCTACTTGAGCTAATCCAGAGAGTAAAAAAGAAAAACTTGCAAATTATTTTTATGAGACAAATATGATGTGACTTTGAACAAAAACATAATCACACAAAAAGGACAGTATTGACCAGTCTTCCCCGTGGATATTATGGCAGAAATCTAAAATATTAGCCAAGTGAATCCAGCATCATATTAAAAATTAATATATAGAAAGATCATGAGGGGTTTTGAGGTAGGCGGATTGCCTGAACTGAGGAGTTCGAGACAAGCCTGGCAACACGGTGAAACCCCATCTCTACTAAATACAAAAAATTAGCCAGGCGTGGAGGCGAGTGCCTGTAGTCCTAGCCACTTGGGAGGCTGAGGCAGAAGAATTGCTTGAACGCAGGAGGCAGAGGTTGCAGTGAACTGAGATCACACCACTGCACTCCAGCCTGGGTGACAGAGTAAGACTCCATCTCAAAAAAAAAGAAAAAAGAAAAGAAAAGAAAAAAGGACGAAAGAAAGAAAAGAAAAAGAAGAAATAAGAAAAGAAAATTAATATATAAAGATCATGAGGGGTTCATTTCAAGAATATAAGAATGGATCAATATTAAGAAAGCCATTAATTTAATGTATCATTGTAATAGATCTAGGAAGAAAAAGCATGAGGAATATCGCTTCCGATCTTACAAGACACTTGACAACATTTACAATCCTTTCATGTTAAAAGCATTCAATGAAATAGAAAGTTACTTCTTAACTTTCCTAACACACACTCACTCATACACACAACATTATTGCACATTATGTGAAATGATAGAAGTATTCCTGCTATTCCTGCTAAAGAAAGAAAAAGAAAAGGGTTCTTACTATCTCCACTATAATTGAACATTGAATTAAAATACTTGACAAGTGAAAACAACTAAATTCAATAATTTTTAAAGGACCACATAAACCTATCTCTATTTATGGGAACATCATTATGTATCTAGAAATCTTCTACCAAAAATATTAACAGAAAAATTGTTATGGCCAGGTGCAGTGGCTCAGGCCTATAATTCCAGCACTTTGTGAGGCAGAGGTGGGTGGATCACTTGAGGTCAAGATTCGAAACCAGCCTCACCAAGATGGTGAAACCCTGTCTCTACTAAAAATACAAAAAAAAAAAAAAAAAAAAAAAAGCTAGGTGTGGTGGCGTGCACCTGTAATCCCAGCTACTTGGGAGACTAAGGCAGGAGAATCGCTTGAACCCAGGAGGCAGAGGTTGCAGTGAGCCAAGATCACTCCATTGCACTCCAGTTTGGGAGACAGAACGAGAGTATGTCTCAAAAAAAAGAAAAAAAAACAACTTGTTATAAAAATAAGGAAATTGGTTGGGTGTGGTGGCTCACACCTGTAATCCAGCACTTTGGGAGGTCAAGGTGGGCAGATCACCTGAGGTCAGGAGTTCGAGACTAACCTGGCCAACCTGGTGAGCTCGAGATGAACCCAGCCAACATGGTGAAACCTCATCTCTATTAAAAACACAAAAAATTAGCCAGGTGTGGAGGCGTGCGCCTGTAATCCCAGCTACTCGGGAGGCTGAGGCAGGAGAATCACTTGAACCTGGGAGGCACAAGTTGCAGTGAGCCGAGATCATGCCATTGCACTCCAGCTTGGGCAACAAGAGTGAAACTTCATCTCAATAAGTAAATAAGGAAATAGGGAAATTAAGTAAAGTATAAGAATATAAACCTAGCAGGTAAACAGGTAGCATTCCTATATAAAGACAGTGACTGAATAGAAGATACAGTAGAAAGAAATTCCAGGTATAATACCAAACAAAAATACAGATACAGAAACTATAAGTACTGAAATACACACACAAAAAGCGACTTTAACAAGTAGAAACATTCACCATGTCATAAAGAATAAGCAACATTATAAATATATCAATTCATTCCAAGATCGTCTATAAATTTAATTCAATTCCAATGACATTACCATCAGTTTGTTTTTCCTGGAGCTAGAAAGGTAGATTATAAACTTTATATGGAATAACACATTGGGAATTGTTGCCAAAATGACCCTGAAAACAAGAGTTAATACTATCACAGACACGCACACACACACACACACATACACACACACAGAGAAAGAGAGAAAGAGAGAGAGAGGCTTAAAAGAGTACATGGTATATGATTCACCTACATTAAATTCAAGAATAGTCATAACTAATTTGGTGAGTCATAACTAATAAGTCAAAAGATTGAAAAGAGTAGCTACCTTTAAAAGAGGGAAGGCAAACAGGAATCTATTAGAGTGAAGAGAAATTTTTAAATCTTATTTTGTATGGTGGTTATATGGGTATAAGCATATGTACAATTGTTAAGGTTTGTGCAAGGGTATATTTTATTTAGTAGACTTCATTTTTGAACAAATACTACAAAGAGTTCTTGTACACCCCTTAACCCACACACAATTCCTCTTTTATTTTGCATTAGTGAGTATACTTGTTCAATGAATGAACCATTATTAATATATGATTATTAACCAATGTCTATAATTTACATTGTTTCACCTTAATATAATACTCCCTATGTTGTACAACTTTATGGGTTTTGAAAAATGCATAATGTCATACATACTCACCATTCCAGTATCATCCAGAATATATCTTCTGTATATCACTATAATACAGTATCATACAGAATATTTTTACTGTTTCAAAAATCCCCTCTGCTTCACCTATTCATCCCTTCCCTCTACCCCCCTGGAATCCCTGGTAACCAACGATCTTTTGTGTCTCTATAAATTTTACCTTTTCCAGAATGTCATATAGTTGGACTTCTATAGTATTTAGCCTTTCAGACTGGCCTCTTTCATTTAGCAATATGCATTTAAGTTACCTCCATTTTTTTTCATGGCTGGATAGCTCTTTTGTAAAATTACTGTATAATATTCTACAATAGATTGTTTATGCATTCACCTATGAAAGGAGATCTTTGTTACTTCTAGTCTTTGATGATTTTGAATAAAACTGCTAAAAACATTTTCGTGGACATAAGTTTTCAATTCAATTGGGTAAATACCTAAGAGCATGATTGCTGGATCATATGATAAGACTCTGTATGTTTAGTTTTCTAAAACCTTTCCAAACCATTTTCCAAATGGTTGTACTCATTTGCATTCTTACCAGCAGTAAATGAGAGTTACTGTTGTTCTTCATTCTCACCAGGATTTGGTATTGTCTGTTTTTGTTTTATCCTCTGTCCTAGGTATGTAGAGTCATGTCACATGTCATTGTTGTTTTAATTTGCAATTCCTTAATGACATATAATGTAGAGCATCTTTTCATATGTTTATTTGACATCTGTATATCTTCTTTTTTTATTATTATTATACTTTAAGTTCTAGGGTACATGTGCATAACGTGCAGGTTTGTTACATATGTATACTTGTGCCATGTTGGTGTGCTGCACCCATCAACTCGTCAGCACCCATCAACTCGTCATTTACATCAGGTATAACTCCCAATGCAATCCCTCCCCGCTCCCCCTTCCCCACGATAGGCCCTGGTGTGTGATGTTCCCCTTCCCGAGTCCAAGTGTATATCTTCTTTAGTAATGCGTGTATTCAGAGACTTTGCCCAATTTTTAGTTGAGTTGTTTGTTTTCTTATTTTTGAGTTGCAAGCGTTCTTTGTACATTTTGAATACAAGTCCATTTTCAGATGTGTTTTGCAAACATTTGCTCCCAGTCTGTGGCCTGAATTTTCATTGTCTTAACCATGTCTTTTTCAGGGCAGAAGTTTTTAATTTTAATAAAGTCCAAATTATCATTTTTTTCTTTCATGGATCATGCTTTTGGTGTTGTATCTAAACACTTATTACCAACCTGAAGGTCACTTAGATTTTTTTCCTTTGTTATTTTCTAGAAGTTTTATACTTTTGCATTTTACATTTAGTTCTGTGATCCATTTTTAGTTAACTTTTGTGAAAGGTACAAAGCCTGTGTCTACATTCATTTTCTGCATATGAATGCTCAATGGGTCTAGCACTGCGTTTTCAAAAACACATTTTTTCTTAATTTAATTGCCTTGGCCCCTTTGTGAAAAACCAGTTGGTTATATTTGTGTAGGTCTATTTCTGGGCTCCTTGCTCTGTTTCACTGATATATTTCTCTGTTATTTAGCCAGTCCTACATTGTCTTGATTACTGTAGCTTTATAGTAAGCCTCGGAGTCAAGAATTGCCAGTGTCTCATCTTGTTCTTCTTTAGTTTTGGCTATTCTGGGTATGTCTGCCTTTAACCTAAATTTTAGAATAAGTTTGTCAATATCCACAAAATAACTTACTAAGATTTGGATTAAGATGATATTGAACCTACAGAGCAAGCTGGGAAGCTGAACATAGAGTATCTCTCCATTTATACAGAGAATCTTTGATTTCTTTCATTAGAGTTTTATATGTATGAGTGTTCCTTCTATAGACTTTGTACATATTTTGCTAAATTTATGACTAACTTTTCCTTTTTTGGTGCTAATAGAAATAATACTGTGTTTTTATTTCAAATTCCAATTTTCATCACTGCTCTACAGGAAATTAATTATTTTTGCTATTATTAACCTTTTATTTTCCTGCTTTGCTGTAATCACTCATTAGTTCCAAGAGTTTTTTGTTGCTGATTCTTCTGGATTTTCTACATATACAGTCTTGTCATCTATGAATGAAGATGGTTTTACTTGTTTTTTCCCTGTTGTACCTTTTCTTTTACTTTCTTGCCTTATTGCTCTAGCTAGGACTTCTAATACAATTTTGAATAGGAATAATTGGAGCATCCTTGCCTTGTTCTCCATCTTAGGGGTCAGTATCTTGTTTCTCACCACTGATTATGTTAATTATAGAATTTTGTAGTTTTGTTTGTTTGTTTGTTTGTTTTATCATGTTCAGGAAGTTTTCCTCTGTTCCTAGTTTGCTAAGCATTTATTATGATTGTATGCTGGACTTTGTCAAATGCTTTTTCTGCCTTTTTTTTTTTTTTTTTTTTTTTTTTTTTTTGTAACAGAGTCTTGCTCTGTTGCTCAAGCTGGAGTGCAGTGGTGCAATCTCTGCTCACTGCAACCTCCGCCTCCCAGATTCAAGCAATTCTCCTGCCTCGGCCTCCTGAGTAGCTGGGATTACAGGTGCGTACCACCACGCCCAGCTAATTTTTGTATTTTTGGCAGAGACAGGGTTTCACCATGTTGGTCAGGCTGGTCTCAAACTCCTGACCTCGTGATCCACCCGCCTCGGCCTCCCAAAGTTCTGGGATTACAGGCGTGAGTCACCAAGCCTGGCCTTTTTCTGCATTTATTGATATGATCGTGTGATTTTTCTTCTTTAGCCTATTTATATAAATGATGACATTAATTGATTTTTGAATATTGAGCCAATTTTGTATACCTGAAATAAATACTGTTTGGTCATGGCATTATATCTTTTTTATACAACATTGGATTAAAATTACTCATATTTTGTTGAAGATTTTTGCATTTACATCCATGAGAGATATTGACTTACGTAGTTTTTCTTATTTGTAGTATCTTTATCTGGTTTTGATATTAGTGTAGTACTCACCTTAAATTGAGTTAGAACCTTTGCTTCTGTTTTTTTGTAAGACATTGTGGAGAATTACCATTTCTTCCATAAATGTTTGGTAGAATTCACCAGTGAAACCATCTCTGCCTGATGCTTTCTTTCTTGGAAAATGTAATGGTTATATGTCAACTTGACTGGTCCACAGGAAGCCCAGGCATTAGCCAAATATCTTTGAGGGTGCCTTTAGTGGTGTTTCGGATTATATTAACATTTGAATTAGTAGAATTAGTAGAATGAGTAAAGATTGCCTTCCATAATGTGGATGGCCCTCATACAATAAATGGAAGCCTGGGCAGAACAAAATGCTTACCTTCCCAACAAAAAGAAAGAATTCCTTCTACCTGACTGCATTGAGAAGGGACATCCTTCTTCTCCTGACTTCAGACTGAATTAAAACATCAGCTCCTCTTGAGTCTCGAGCCTGCAGGATTCTGGACTGAAATTTACACCACTGGCTCTCCTGAGTTTGCAACTTGCTGACTGCAGATATTGGGACTTCTCAGCTTTTCTCTCTCTCTCTCTCTCTCTCTCTCTCTCTCTCTCTCTCTCTCTCTCTCTATATATATATATATATATATATATATATATCTTTTTTATGTAGAGAGTGTACACACACACACACGTATACACACATGCGCATGTGTATTGGTTCTGTTTCTCTGGAGAACCCTAATACAGAAGGTTATTAAATATTAAATCAATTGTTTTAATCGACTTTAGCTTATTTTTATTATATATTTCTCCTTCTATGAGATGGTAGTTTGTGTCTTTCAAGGAACTGGCCCATTTCCTCTAAGCTCTCAATGTGTGGACACCTAGCTATTCATAATATTCCTCAATTATCTTTTTAATGTCTATGAGATCAGCAGTGATGACCTTTTTCATTTCTGATATTAATTTGTGACTTTCTCTTTTTTCTTGATTAACCTGACTAGAGGTTTATCAATTGCATTGATCTTTTTAAAGAACAACCTTTTCTTTCATTTTGGACACATTAATTTTCCCTGAATATTTGTCAATACATTTCACAATTTTGAAATTTTGTTTGTGCTATCCTTTGTTTTATTTTATTTCAAAGTGCTTAATGTATACATAGTAAAAAATACAAACCTTTATGATATCTGGGTTTCTTAAATGACTCAGAAGAACCTCTCTACTTCCCTTCTCAAGGCTCTTCAAATATTCTCAAAACTTTCTGCAGCTTTTTGGTTTATACTGAATATTTACATTTTAAATATAACTGAACTTTATTTTTATATGTTATCAGGTGTATCTCAATTATCTTTCAGATAAAAACATTGCACCACTTATTAAATTAACCACTGTGCTAGTTCAGGGACAAGCTAAGCTATGCAAACAAAGATACAAACATTCCGTTTAATTCAATTATGAGGGAGCAGCTCTGCCATCTTCATCAAATAGCTTCCATTTCTGATTCATCATTTCCCAGAAAACAAGAAACAAAAAGGAAACATGAAAACACACACCCACTCATGATGAGGGCAGAATTCAGAAATGACACACGCCACCTCCATTCTCTTTCCTTTTCCTTTTTGGCCAGTACTACTTAGTTACATGGCCATACCTAAATGCAAAGGAGGCTGCAAAATGTAATCTCCACCTGGTGGATCATGTAGCCTTCCTAGGTAAAACTCTATTAATATGGACAAGAGACAAAGAGTGTTAAATTATTACTAGCTATTTATCACAACTGTCCTTTTCCTTCTAAATTAAAATGCCCATTAAGTCTTATAGGAATAAGAGTGTTTGTTTTTTTCCTAGACTTTATTCTCTTCCACTAATCTTCATTGTGTTGCTATGACAACACCATTCTCTGCTTACAGAGGTTTTATAGCAAACGTTAACCTTTGATAATGTTAGTTTCTCTGCCCCTTACATTAATTTTTCTGAATTCTTCCAGATATGTTTTTAAGTTCTTCTAACTCTAAACCATCAATATTCAAATTAAAATTGAATTAGTCATATTTACTAATTTTAGTGTAGCTTCTTGCAATTGAGAAATCAATTTGTTCTCTAATTCTTCTAGTTCAAATGATTATAATAAGCTTCTTTGATGAAAGTACTTCTGAAATTTTCTAAATGTAAATATAATGTGGAGATTGTTAATTTACAATAATTATACATAACATATCTTCTTCATGTTTGCCCATTTTATATTGGTTAATATATCACTCTGTCTTATTTTCATACCTTTCTCCTCAGTTACAAATATTAATATCATTATTCCTACTTTCCTTTGGTTTACATTCGCCTTGTCTAGCCTTCCTTGACATTCAGAAATTTTACCAAGAAATGTTTCAGTGTGTTGGGAGGCATTCTATTTTTTTATCACTGCATTTTGACATTAATTCTTCATGAAAATAAATGAGCCTTTTAAATTTATGAACTTAAGATATTTTTCTTTTAACCAAGAAACTAGCTTCCATTACTTGTATAATTATAAATTTTGTGTTGTTTCTGTTTCTATTTATGAAACTCTTACTTATAAATAACTGTTTTGGATCTGTTCTCCAAGTACCTCATATTTTTATTGTTTCTAATCCAATGAAGCAAAATATTTCTGCTACTGTGTTTTTCTCACTACTAAGTCAGTTCAGTTGTAAACACAATTTGTCAATTCACTTTTCAAATGTTTAAGTTCAAAAATCATATTATTTATTTAGTAAGTCCTTTTGGGTTCTAGAGAAATAATTAGGACTGTTCATAAATATCCCAGTGTTTTTCTCCTAAACACGTGGTAAGGATTACACCTTTCTCCCTTGTAGTATACCATGCGACTTACTCTAGCAAACAGTATGAAGTAGTAGTAATGTGTGTAACAACCATGCAGAACTGTAAGAGCTAGTGTGCAATTTCCCATGCTCCTTTCCCCCAGCCTTAATGAGCATAGAGCATCTTGCCCTTCCTGACTTCTGGTACTCAGGTAGAAATGAGGCTGGGAATGAGATGGAGCTAGGAAGGTTCACTGGAGCTGCCACTTTCCAGAGGTCTCTTTATACCTTTCCCCTGGTCAATCCCCAACATTGGTATGCAGCTATGAGACTTGAAGATTCTACGGTCATCCTTACCATCAAAAAAGGATGGAGACAACACATAGAAGAAGATGTAAGAGATAAGTCCTTTCGATATCATTTAGGGGAGTAACAAGGTAGAAGGAACCTACTTCTGTGGTGCCTTCATGAAGCGTTGTGCCACACAAGCCTAAGTAATTTTGTAGGAAAGAAAAAAAAAAGTTCTGTTTCCTCCAGAACACTTTTATATTAGGCCAATGGTACCTGCAACCAAGTTGGTATTCAATCTAATACATATGTAAAAGTATAAGTATGAAATAATCAGTTAATTATGTTTAACATTAAAATGTTACCCATTTTTTGAACTAAAGAGTAGACCCAAAAATCTTGTGAGAAAAGGGAGAGTATATCTTATTAGTGTCATATATTGCTTTCATTTGTTTTAGAATTATGAAATCACTTAGTATTGCATATTTAAAGACATGAGGCATGTGGTGGGTTTTGACAGAATACCCTAAATAGCTGCAGTGTTCTTACTGTTGTTTTAATGAATGTCGAAACTTCATGTGGAACATAATCAAATTTAATGACTCTTAATAACTTTATTACTGTATAATTAGCACAATAATGTTTTGTCCTACAAATATAGTATTAAAGTCACTAATTACACATAAAAGCTATTTTTCAGTAGAGGTTTGAAAACTCATTGGTAGCTTAATGAAATTCATTGAGCTTAGCAATATAAGGAAAAAGTTGTTAATGCAGTAAAAAAAGTCATTTTGTTGATTTTTGCCTGATAGTAGAATAAACATAGACCATGTGTTAGAAATTCAATACTTTGAATATGCTAAAAAATAAAATGAAGAGTTCCCCTCAATTCATAATTGGTTCTGGCACATACACCAACAGATGGGCCCAAGACTAAGGTCTGAACTTTGTTCATGGGGCTGTATTTGAAACTTCTCCTGAGTCTTCATTCGTCTGTGTTAGTAAAGGATAGGTTCTTCCTTCCTTCTCTTCCAAATTTTCCCATTCCACAGATTCACACTGTCATTTCTCTAGGAGGCTGCTTCAGCTCGTACCACTGCATAGCAGGCCATCTCACCTCAGAATTCACATACACAGAGTCTGTACAACTTACCTCAGAGAAACATGTGAGAACAGGAGCCAAGCTTCATGTAATTTTGCAGAATTACTTTTTTGTGCAATTATGGATTTTTTTGTTACATTTTAAGCATTTTGGGTGCAATGGACAGAGTTCTTGAGTATAAAATATATTTTAAAGTATGTCTTTATTGTTTTGATATCTTGTACATTTCTGAGCACACAGATACTCTGTCAGCATTTTGTTGAACTTAGTCTATAGTCATTTCTATTCTCTTCACTGCATAATTAATGGATTACTGACTCACAGTATAAAACTGAACTACATATGAAAAGAAGCAATTTGATTACCTAATCCATTTTAAAACTGCTCTCATTTCCTTTTGAAACAAGTGAATAGTAGCAAGTTCTTTATAGTTTTTATGCATGTATATGTAAAAAGATATATACATATTCATGCATGAATATACTTGTATGAATATGCATACTGATCATGTACATATGATCAACTTCCATAAAATTGTAAAGCAAGAGTTATGGTAATAATTTGCTTTTGAGTAATGATTTTAAAATAAAATGAAGTAAGAATTTGAGGGACAAAGTTTCAGTGCAGAGTAAGCATATTCTACCCTGTCTCTTTTACTGAATGCAGCTATAAAACCTGGATGGAATGCGTGCAGCAACTATTAGATGTCTCCGAAAAGTAAGTAGTAGCACATAGATCAGTAAAAGAGACCGGAAGTTGAAGTATCACCAACTCAGTGGTAAGTCTTCCATTTTTCTACTTCCATATCCCTTACCCTCATCTCAATGTAGCCTGAAGCAGAAGTGGGCACTGAGTTGCAGACAGAGAGAGCTCAGGAAAAAGCACTTGAGTTCTAGCTCAAGAAGTGGAAAAGGGAATTTCTAAAGCACAGAGAGTGTGGAAATACCTTTTGTCCTTTCTCTAGTTTCCCAAACCTCATCCCACCAGCAATCCTGTGATGAGGTAGCAGCAGCAGTAGGAACAGAAGCCCATTGAAACCCAGATTCTGAAGAATTCTTTCCTGATTGGTGGAGCTGTGATCCCAAGAGGGTAGGGCACATTACCCACTGCTTTTGTCTCTTGTTTTCCAGTCACTTGGCTTGAAACGCAGGTACAGTCACGGAAGCACAACTTCCCAGGGCAGAAAAGTATCACCTTTCAGGTTGGAATGCTGAAAAAGGGAGCCCCAGGAGACTGGATGTACTGGAGAGATGGGGGCAGGGGGAAGAGAAGCGCAGGAAAAAGTCCCTGAAAGTTGCTTATAACTACATGGGCTCACCCTCAAGTTTCAGAGTTACATTTTATCTTAATCAGTCTTTTCAAGAACTTGAGAAGTGAAATAACTTACAGACTGCCACCCTAGACTCCTGACTGGCCACTTTGCGGGGCAGACATGTAGTACAAATGTTAATAGTACTGAATAGACTTTAAAAATGGAACTGATTTTAGGACCAAAGCCCATAGAAGGTATATTGAAATATATATGTCCTGAACCTAACCAGGTTGATTGCTAAAACAAAAATATCAACATGCTTTCTAGGATTTATAAGATGCAGAGTTTTATAACATCATGTTCAAAAAGTCCAGACAATAATCCAAAATTACTTGGCATATGAAGAAACAGGAAAACGTCAACTCACACAGAGAAAGACAGTCAGCTGAGGCCGAGGCAAAGATGACAAGATGCTGGATTATTTCACAAAGATTTTAAAGTGCCTATTACAAAGGTTCTTCAACAGGCAATTTTGAACATCCTCGAATGAGTGGGAAAATATAGAGACACACCAAAAAAAAAAAAAAAAAAAAAAAGGTGATAAGAAGAATACATAAAAATTTTGTAACTGAAAAATACATAACTGAAATTTTAAAAATTCACGGAACAGGATTAATATTAGAATGGAAATGGCAAAGGAAAGAATCAGTGAGACTGAAAATAAAATGATAGAAAATATCAAATCTGAATGCAAGAAAGAAAATAGATTTTAAAAATAAAGATACACATAGCCTCAGGGACATGTGAGATAATAAGAAAAGGTCTAACATTCGTGTCTTTAGAGACGTGGAGAAGGTGGTGCTGAAAATTTTTTTGAAGAGATAATGGTTGAAAATGTCCCAAATTATGTGAAAGCCATAAGCCTACAGATTTAAGGATCTAATCAAATCCTAAGTAAGATAAATTCAAATCCACCCACAAACACACCATAATGAAATGTCTGAAAACTAAAAACAGAGGGAAAAAAGTCTTTATAGCAGCCAGAGGAAAATGAGACATTATCTACAGGGGAAGAACAATTCAAAAGACTGCAGATTTCTCGTCAGTAAACATGGAAACCAGAAGGAAGTAGAATGTTCTTAAAGTACTTGAAGAAAAGAACTGTTGACTCATTATTCTATATTCAGTGAAAATGTCTATCAGAAATGAAACTGAAAGAAACTCATTCTCAGATGAAAGAAAACTAAGAGAATTTACAATCAGCATATCTACTCTGGAAGAATTGCTAAGTGAAATTCTTTCATTAGAGAAAAAAGTTACCAGAAGTAAACTTGAAAAATCAGAAATAAAGATAATAGAAATAATAAATATCTGAGTAAATATATTAGATCATTATTTTACTGTTGAGTTCTTTAAAATATGTTTGACATCTGAAAGCAAAAATTGTAGCACTGTCTGATCAGTATCTCAATGTACGTATATGTATGAGATGGCTAAAACATAAAAGTAGGGGATTTAACGAGACCTACACAGTAATGAAATTTGCATTTCACTTGATGTAGTTAATAACTGATTCCAAGTAGACTATCAAATGTTAAATATGTGTATTGTAATCCCTAGAACAATCACTAAAAAATGTGCAAAGATATACAGTCTAAAGCAATGGAAAAATTCAAAACAACACTAAAAAATGTTCAAATAACCCACAGGAAGGCATGAAGGGGAATGAAACAACCAAACAAACAAATAAAAACATAAGAATAAAAAACAAAAAAGATAATAAAATGGTGGGCCTAAAACCAAACATATCAATAATTACATTAGATAAAAATGCCCAGGCACGGGCACGGGCACGGTGGCTCACACCTGAAACCCCTGCACTTTGGGAGGTGGCAGCACATGCCTGTAATTCCAGCTACTTGGGAGGTTGAGGCAGGAGAATCACTTGAACCCAGGCAGAGGAGGTTGCAGTGAGCCGAGATGGCACCACTGCACTGCAGCCTGCGCGATGGAATGAGACTCCGTCTTAAAAAAAAAAAAGCCCAAAGACCCCAATTTAAAAGACAGGTATTATCCATGTGTGTGTTTATTTGTGTTTGTGTATCTGGATTCAACTTAATAATATTTATATATACATATTAATATGTATATTTTTTCTAGCATTTATGTATACATTTTTAATATATATTTTAAAAAACTATTAAGATGTTAAATCTCTTCAAATGAATCTGTAAATTTTATACAGTTTCAACTAAAATCTCATGGAACTTTTTTGTAGATACAAGCTGATCTTAGATATGTTTGGGGAAGTAAAGAAACGAGAATAACTAAAACCATTGTTAAGAAAACTAAAGTTGAAAAAATAATACAATCTAACTTTAAAACTTACTACAAGGTTATTGCAAGCAATACAGCATGGTACTGGCAAACAGATCATATTTCTAAATATAAAGGGTAAAATGTAAAATTTTTAGAAGAAAACTTAAAATCTTCATGACTTAGGGTTAGGCAGCGAGGTCTTAGACATAATAGTTTAAAAATACATTAATAAATTAGACTACATTGAATTAAAAGGTATTGTTAAAATGAAAAGGCAAGCTATGAACTGGAAAAAATGTTAGAAAATCACATAACATAGAACTTATATTTAAATAAAAGAATTCTCAAACTCAAAAGTAAGAAACCAATTTAAAAGTGGGTAAAAGACTTGAACAGAGACTTTACCAAAGAGGATATAAGGATTGTAAACAAGCGCATGGAAAGCTTTTCATATCATTAGCCATTAGGAAAATGAAAAAGCCACGATGAGATACCACTACACACTATTAAAATGGATAAACATTTTCTTAAAAAGTCAATACCAACCACTGGCAAGGATATAGAGAAACTGGATTTCTTTTACCTTGCTGGAGAGAATTCAAAGTGGTACAACCATTCTGAAAAACAGTCTGACAGTTTCTTACAAAGGTAAACATACACTTACCAGGTGATGCAGCAACGCCACTGCATGGTAGAGAAATGTTTAAAGCACCTATATTCATTATTGTCAAAACCTTGCATTGCAAAACAACCCAAAGTTTCTTGAACACTTGAATAGAGAAAATATGGTATATTCACACAATGAAAAGCTACTTAGCAGTAAAAAAGAGCAAACTACTGACACACACAACAACTTGGATGGATCCCAAAGTCATTATGCTGAGTAAAACAAGCCAGTCTCAAAAGGTTACATACTTTACAATTTCATTTATATGATATTCTAGAAAAGACACAACTATAATGATAGAAAGCAGATCAGTGGTTATCAGAGGTTTGGGGTGGTGGAAACATTGTTCTAAAAAGATAAATGAGGGAGTTTTGTGGGGGTGATAAAATTGTCCCCTATCCTGATAGTGGTGCTGGTGATTGCACAAATCTATACATGTGTTAAAATTCATAGAATCAAAAAGTAGTTGATTTTATTGTTTAATAAATTAAAAATTACAATTAAAATAAATAGTTGCAAGACAAATGACAATCTTAAAATGAAAGGAGTGAAAAAGAGAAAAGCATAATGATTACTATGCTTGCCACAACTATTATATATTTATAATATCTACTTCTTTAGTAGTGAAATAATAAGACCATATATTCTGTTTCCCATGAATCCTGCATATAATATGTTTTTGTTCCCAGTGGATATACCAACACAGGAAACCTGACTGATGGCTATCGGTTCACATATTGTACACCACTTAAATATGCTGGGACGAGAAGAAATTTCTGCCTGGGGATTTTGGTCAGCTTCTATGGCTTTTGAATTGTGAGGTACAAACTACCCACATGTCTTTTTCTATAAATTTGGTAATAAATTTCTCTCCCACCTGAGATGTACATGGCACCAAGAACATAAATGAAATACATTCTGAGATGGAAGCGGGGCTGGGACTAGACTGGAGAATTACTCATTTTCCATCTTCTGTTTTTATATGTGCAGAGCATTAACTGTTGTCCTGGCTAAGTTCCAGCTCAGGTAGTTACCTACTCCCCCAAAATTTTCACTGTAGTTTTAATTGAACAATGTATGTTTTACTTCCTATGTTAAATCATATGCCTATGCCTGTTTTCACCACCTGCAGAAATACATCTACTCTGACCTAAAATTCAAGGACTGTGGATGTAATCATTTTCAAAGAAAGAGCAGTACACTTTTTTAAAAGAAACATTTTATTCTTTTTCTCAATGAAAAAGATCTAAGTAGCTTTACAGTAAGAAGCTCTCCCCTTCAATGGAAAGATAAATGATTGAACAGACTCTATATAAATATTTGATATCCTTGAGTCTTCCTGATACACAAAAAGCAGCAAGGCAGCAGACTTGTTAACATCTGATATTTTATGCAATACCCGAAAAAAGCATTAGATCTCCATTTTTCATTCTCAGTGTCAAGGAGATGTCCACACTAGTAGAAATACTGACCAGTACCCATTCCTATGTTTTCAGAAATGTTTTATCAGAAACTTTCTGGGCATCAGAAGCTAATGCTGAAGCCTAAATATCAAGCCTAAGTGATTATAAGGTGTTTTAAGAAAACATAAGGCATTATGTGTTAGTCTGTTTTGCATTGCTTTAAAGGGACACCTGAGGCTGTGTAATTTATAAAAAAAAGATGTTTATTTTGGCTTATGGTTCTGCAGACGGTACAAAAGCAGAGTGCCAGCATTTACTTCTGGTAAGGGCCTCAGGAAGCTTCCAATCATGGCAGAAGGCAAAGAGGGAGCAGGCATGTCACATGGTAAGTGCGAGAGCAAGAGAGAGAGAGAGAGAGAGAGAAGAGAGAGAGAGAGATGTAAGACTGTTTTTAACAACCAGATCTTGTGGTAACTAATAGAGTGAGACTCACTAATTACCATGAGGACAGCATCAAGCCATCCATGAGGGATCCACCCCCATGACCCTAATACCTTCCACCAGGTCCCACCTCTAACACTGGGGATTACATTTCAACACGACATCTGGAGGAGACAAATTTCCAAATCATACTACATTATTATGATAATTAGATATGACAGACCTGTTCTGAAACTGGATTAGGCCAGCAGTTTCCAAACTTGCTTGATTAGAATTACTGGGGGCACTTGTTTAAAATACAGATTAACAGACCTCTCTTGGAAATCAGAGGAGAAGAGAAATTGTTATGTAAGAAAATTTGACCTTATAAACGCTCCATTATTCTTTCCAGTACAAATTCCTCAGGCCAACTCCCCATCTGCCAGTGGCCTTCTGTGCTTGCTATCTCAAGCTTAGCTACACATTGGAATTACCTGACAAAATTTCTAAATACCGATGCCAGTCCCACCACAACACATTCTGATTTGATAGATTTGAGAAGACGTGTAGCCATTGGCATTTTCAGAGCTAGTCAGCTGACTCTAATGTGCACCAAAAGTGGAGAATCACTAAATAAAGGTGGTTCTACAATAATTTAGACCAAGGGTGATGATAATTCCACACTGGTTTTCTAAGAACACCAGAGCAGTACATTTGGCTCTGAAGAGATGTAATGACCAAGTGGAACGCACACGCTAACTGCAGAATGACAAAAGATCTCAATTGGAATCTCAAGTCTACCAGGAAAAATGAGTTCTATTGCCACTTAGAAGACAATCTACCCTCAGTTTTCCAGTTATGTAATGGGAAATATAGTACCTATTAATCAAACAGGTAAGCCAACTAGTCTGCCAGATTCAACTTTCTCTTCTGGCTTATACAGTCCTTTTACTATATCCAAGAAGTGATTATCTTACAAATGAGGTGACCCTGTCTCCCTGTTTGTCTAGAAGAATCCTGTTTATCCTTATTGTTTTGGCATAATTAGTAATCATGCCAGCTTAAAAGTATCCCAGTTTAGAACATAAACTAGTCACCTTACCTATATGCCACATTTTTCATTCATCACTTATAATTGACTGGACCAATGTGGGCAGCTAATCCATATATTGAACAGAGTCAATAGATTGTCTATGTAAATTTATCTAAAATATGGAGTGCAGAGTTGTATACGTTATCTAAGCTGCATAACAAATTACCTAAAAGCATAGTGGCTTAAAACAACAAGATTGATTATTTCACATTTCTGTAGGTCAGGAATCCAGGTATGATCCCTTCAGAGTCTATCACTACAATAAGTTGTTCAGCAGTGGCTACAGTCATCCTAAGGCTCAACGGAAGGAGCATCAACATGCAGGTCACTTATGTGGTTGTTAGCAGGATTCAGTTCCTCACAGGCTGTTAGATTAAATACCTCAGTTTCTTACTGGCTGCTGGCAGGAGGCTTCCCTTAGTTTCTCGCTACGTGGGTCTCTGCCATAAAACAGACCCCAACACGGTAGCTTGCCCTCATCAAAATGAACAAATGAAGAGCCAAAGAGTGAGAGAGAGAGCAAACAAGACAATATCCACAACCTTTTTAAAAACCCGATCTTGGATTTTATATCCCATCTCTTTTGCCATATTCTGTATGTTTGAGTAAATCACTATGACCAGTCTACACTCAAGGGGAGGGGACTACACACAGCATGAATACCAGGAGACAGGAATCATTGAGAACTATTTTAAAGGCGGCCTACCACACAAAGAGACTATAATCAAAGAGTGGAGTTGAAAAGTCCAACAAAATTAGAGATAGATATGAAATGTAGCAAACCAACATCATGGGTAAACTGAAGTTATAGAGTAGAAATAAATAAAAAGTAAAAAGTCGAGAGTTGAAAAAATAATGAAACAGATACAAATACATCTGTTCAGAGTCTAGAGACTATTGTTGAAGAGTAATTCAGAGACACTTAAAAATTTTGTATGCAAATTATTTACATTTGAAGGAGTCAGGTGGTAGACTACTGTATTAATCAGGGTTTTCCTAAGACACAGAACTAGTGGGTCACATATAGATATTTAAAAGAAGATCTATTATGGGAATTAGCACATGCAATTATGAAGGCCAAGAAGTCCCACAATCTGCCATCTGCATGCTGGAGAACCAGGAAAGCTTGGTGAAATAAATCAGTCCAAGTCCAAAGCCCTGATAACGAGAAACTCTAACATTCTAGGTGAGGAAAAAAATAGCTGTCCCAGCTCAAGAAGAAAGAATAAAATTTCCCTTTCTCTGTTTTCTTTTTGTTGTATTTAGGCCCTCTATGGATTGTATGATCCCCATCCAATTGAGGGTGGATATTCTTTATGCAGTCTGCTGATTCAAAAGGTAATCTTTTCTAGAAACCCTCATAGACACACCCAGAAATAATGCTTTACCAGCTATCTGGGCATCCTGTAGCCCAGTCCAGTCGACATGCAAAACTAAGGATCACAACTGCCTTAGGAAGTGAAAGCAAAACAGGTTTCAAAGAGTGAAAAGAGGGATGAAAAAACCGCAGACAGTATGGGAAAAGAAAAATCTCACTTGTACATTTCTAGGGTAAACTAATTAGCTGCCAGCTAGCAAAAAGGTCAGTCAAGGCATTAGATCCTTGATCAGGCTGACTAGTAGATCAAGGAAAGCAATTTCACTTCTCTGGAAAACCTTGAGAGTTTATCTATAAAACAAATGTGATAGCTGCCAGTGTATAAATTCTGCCAGGTCCATTTAAGCCTCTTTCTTAAACTATTTATACTTTTATTCTTTTGTCAGAGCTTTTCACCATGTAACTCCAAACTTACCACATTTAGTCAGATGACTTACCATGTTTCCGAAGTTCCCACTGTATTTAGAATCCATGCCATGAAATCCCTCTGGGTTTATTGTGTTTCAGCTAATTCAGATGGATTTTTGTTCCTCCAACCAAAAAGTCTTCACTAAAGCAATTTGACTGAGTTATTGAAAAGATTAAATTAAATAGTGTGGATAAATTATGTGGAACTTAATTGGAACCCTTAAGTAGAAATTGTTTTCAAGCCATGAGTACAATTATTGAAGAGACTAGACAAACTGAAACATGTGCATGAGAAAGTGAAGAAGTGATTAAACAATCTCAAAATCATATCTCATGAAGAATGACTGAAGGAGCCAGAGAGTTTAACCAGGGTAAGAGAATCTCAGACAGTCTGTGGCTTTTTTCCTACACACTGACAGTCAATCATATAAATGATGACTCCATAGATAGGCATAAAAGCATAAACCTATGGGGAAGCTGTGAGAGAGTAGATGAAAGTGTTTTAGGGGGTAGGGCTTTCTTCAGCATCGAAAGAATTCAAGCATAAACAGTTTGTTGGAAATGCTGTATATTAAAACCAAATGATATGTAAGGTCTTTCCAGTCCTAAACTTATATGATTTTGTAAAATAAAGGGAGAATTCTTTTCTCTCTGTGTTTTGGTTTTCTATTCTGTAAAATAGCTAGGATAGTGATTGCTTTTTCCAGCTGCAGTTGTTGAAAGAATGCACTGAGGCCTTAGTAGAATATACAACGTTCTACAAAATATAAATTGAAGAATAAACCTCTGAATTAAAATCTCCATAAATATGTGAAATGTATATTTTTACTCCTTAAATGGAATATTTCTTGATTCCCTACCATGGGCCAAACACTCCTGTGAGTACTTAAAATGCATTAGTAAACAAAGCAGATAAAATAGTGACAATTTATTTTTACATATAATGTCATAGCAGGGAAGAAAGGTGAAAACCAAACCAGTTTTTAATCATCAGGGAAGCTGTAACCATGATAAAGCTACAACATAAACTGAGGATTCAACCACAAAATTAAGGAAAAAGAAAAAAAAATTGTTGATCAGCACCAATTAGCAGGACCTGGAAGGCCATAGACAAGACTGGCTTTAAAGAAAGAGAGAGAGAGAGAGAGAGAGAGAGAGAGAGAGAGAGAGAGAGAGAGAGAGAGAGAGAAAGAAAGAGAGGGAGAGAGAGACTAATGGAGGCTTAATCTCAACCTTCACAGTCTCCACCATTAAGACTAGCTTCACCATTTGGCCTTCTCAGTACCCCCTTGCTTGTCGTCCCAAGGCTTGCGGTCTCCCAACATTATCTACAAAGAAAGTGCTTAGGCCCTATTTTTCTAATCGTGGATAATATGATAACTGGACCACTGATTGCCCTTACTCCCACTACTGCTCTTTGAGAATTTCTGTTCATTTGAAAAATATATACTGAGAGGCTCTTTAAGAATCAGGCATATAATATGATAATGTGTGTGTGTGTGTGTGTGTAACATAATATGTATGTTTGTGCATATTTGCATATTTGTGTGCAAGGAAATTAACAATTTCCTTCTTAGATCAAAACATTGGTGTTTATATCACAGGTAGGTATCAGAATTAACTACAGGCTCTCCCAAAATACACCCACATATATTCTGATTCAATAGATCTGAACAAGTGAAATTTGGAAAAGTAATTCTGGTAGATATACTGCATTCCAAATCATTATACTAAAAACATAAATAGATTAAAAAATAAAATAACAAAGCTTTCTCTTACACCATGCCATTCCATCTCTGGCAAAGTCTTCAGCTTATTTGACTGAAGTAAATGGTGAGCATAATTTAGTGTTTATTTCATGCTCGTTCATAACACAGACCTTCATTTAAAGCATTGTGATATTTTAAAATTACAATTCTATAAGTGAAAGAGACCTTATTCAATAAATGGTGCTAGGAAAATTAGATAGCCATATGCAGAAGAACGAAACTAGACTTGTGTCTCTCATCATATATAAAAGTAAACTCAAGATGAATTAAAGACTTAAACATAAGACCTGAAACTGTAAAGATTATAGAATAAAACTTAGGAAAAACTCTTCTGGACATTGGCCTGGGCAAAGAATTTATGACTAGGTCTTCAAATGCAAATTCAACACAAACAAAAATGGACAAATGGGACTTAATTAAACTAAAAATCTTCTTCATAGCAAAAGAAATAATCAATAGACAAGATACAGAATGGGAGAAAATATTTTCAAACTATGCATATGACAAAGGGCTAATATCCAGAACATACAAGCAACTCAAACAACTCAAAAAGAAAAAAAAATCCCATTAAAAAGTGTACAAACATTTTTCAATAGAAGACATCCCAGTGGCCAAAAACATATGAAAAAATACTCAACATTATGAATTATTAGAAAAATGCAAATTGAAACAAGAACAAGACACCATCTTATATTAAAAAGTCAAATAACAGATGTTGGCAAGGATGCAGAGAGAAGGGAATGCTTATATGCTGCTGGTGGAAATGTAAATTAGTGAAACCTCTATGGAAAACAGTATGGAAATTTCTTAAAGGGCTGTAAATAGAGCTACCATTCAACCCAGCAATCCCACTACGGAGTATCTACCCAAAGGAAAGGAAATCATTCTATTAAAAAGACACCTGCCCTTGTATGTTTATCACAGCACTATTCACAGCAGTCATTAAATCAACCTAAGTGTCCATCTGCAGATGACTGAAAAATGAAAATGTAGCATATGTATACCATGGATGCTCCTCAGCCATGGAAAATAATAAAATCATGTCTTTTGAAGCAATGTGGGTGAAACTGGAGACCATTCTCCTGAGTGAAATAATTCAAAACAAAGTCAAAATATCGCATGTTCTCACTTATAAGTGGGAGCTAAACAATAGGTACATATAGACACGCAGAGTGGACAAATAGATGTTGGAGACTCCAAAAGGTGGGAGGACAGTAAGAATTGAAAAATGATATATTGGGTACAATGTTCATTATTTAGGTGATGGGTACATTAAAAGCCCAACTTCACCACTATACAATACAGTCACATAATAAATCTGCACGTGTACTCTCGAAACGTATTTTTAAAATTTTAAGAATTATATTTTTAAAATCTTAATTGTCTGTAGCCTCATTTTTCCTAAATCATTCTAATGTAAAAGTGTACAATCAGAGAGCTATAAAAATTGTAACTCAAATCAACTTGAATAACTATAATGGTAAGTGACAAAGTCATCCATAGCTTTGCCGAATGGAATGTTTTTAAGTAGGAAAGCATTGTAGCACTTATAATACATTTATTTTTCTATTCACATTTCCATTCACATTGGTGTGTGGCTCTGTTTATCTTTCCTGAACTGTCTAAGGCCTCTATGCACTGCTGCATTATTGTTACTGCTTCACTAAAAGAAGCTGACAGGTCTCTCAGTATACACTTCTATTAACACGCACTCCAGAATGCACAGGTTATTTTCATTCTGATGAAAACTACATCACACTTGATCTGAGCTGTTCTCCCTACAGAATAATAGAGCCAAAACACAGACACCCTTCCCCCCAGCCCCTCAATCCCTACCGCTTCTACTGTTCTTTCGGGTTACACCGAATCACCATCAGGTTTATTAATTTATTTTAAGGCAAAAGTAAGTAAGCCATACAGCATATTACAGCAGACACAAAAACCATAATATCTTTTCAATGGAAAACCTTGAATTTTAAAAGATATTTAGTGAGTTTCTAAGAAAGTGATAAAACAGCTGGTTTTTCTGAACACTAGGAACTAGGATTTTATAGTAGAGAAAAATGGGCTGTGGAGACAGAACAAGCTTGGTTTGAATCCTGGATCTGTCACTTTCACTGTAGTCTTAGGCTAGAGTAACTTCATACTTGCCTCAGTTTCCTTAAATATAAAATAAGATTTTAATGTCAGCCATTCAAGGTTGTTGAAATAATTGGTAATGACATAGAATAAGCTTCTAATATAGTTTGTATATAATAACTACAAATATGTCTACTAAATAAGTAAACGTCTGCATGAGAAAACATTTGTCCTCTAAAGTGTACATATTTCAGTGGGTAGATGGGTGAAGTTTTTTAAAAATTGCACAAATGAAAGCCCACTATATAGAATATGTTGTGAAGCATTACCAAACCATTCAGAGGGACAATAAAAAGACTTTCAGTTACTCCTCTAGTACTTTGTCTATGTACTGTCAAAAACATAGACAAAAACTAGATTGAATGATGGAGTAATTAAATGCACAGGTTATTTTCTTCCTGCCTTCATTGAGGTTACAGGAACATAATGAGTACTTTTTGAGGATGACCTTCAGGTCATTCATTAATTTTTCCTCCCCTTTTTGTTTTTGCTGGTCATTTACCAGAACAATAGAACTCTAAAGAAAGAAGGAAAAAGATGAAGGAAGGAGAGAGAAAGGAGGATGAAGGAAGAGAGCACAAAAGAGGAAGAAGGAAAAAAAAGAAAAGAAAAAAGAGATCATGAATTTTTTGAAACTCTAGGGTTTGGTTTAATCTGATTTAAGAACAAGCTGTGTTATAACTCTCCTTTATGATTTAGTTTTGTTGTTTTGTTGTTTTTATCTTAACCAAATGATTGGTGGAGAATGGCTTTAATAAAATTATAAAGAACTTCGTAAACATGCTTTGCCTTCTTTTTATGAATTCACTGTCATCTTCTCTCTTAATTATATGAGAAATACATGAATCCACCCTATTTGTAAAATATTCAAGTAATACACACACATGCCAAAACATGACATTATTCTGCTACCTCCATCTGTTCCAATTCTTCCTATTACCAGACCTTTCCCCGTGCTTTAATATAAATATAAAAAATACATTCACATTAATACATTTCTTTTACAAAAATGAGATCTTGTCATGTGTATTGTTCCTGAGCCTTGATTTTTACACTTTGCTAATCTTTCTAACCTTTGTGGGCAAGGGTTATAATACACAACACTACAATTAACTGACAATGTGTGTGATCTAAAAGTCCAAAAAGCTGGACTAATAAATATATAAGAGTTATCGCAGTTTTAAACTTCCAGATTTTCTCTCCTCACTCTATGTTATGCCACTAATGTTCTCTTGTTTTCTTCACATTTTTATGTTGATCTTTTCTATTCTTCCATTATATTCTTATTTCCGGTTTGATATAATCTATTTCCCTGAGACGTCAGGGACATTTGGGAAATTTCCCTCTATTGTTACAAAGTAAATAGGTTTCCTAGAATTCCTATGCTAAATAAATAGCTACCATGTCCATGGCAAGACAGGTGCTGCAATGCCACTTTGTGTGTTTGTCACACGGACCTTGCCCCAGCAATGGGGTTGCATATCAGAAACTGGAGTAGTGCAGAAAAGGCCTGTATCATTAGAAACCAATAGGTATCTTATTTCATTGCTAGGGTCTGCATATTATATTAATTTTATTAATTCTAAAATTTCAAACAATGTGAAATGTAGTTGCTAGATTTCTGTGTTAATCAAAAAGTGGAATTACCTAAATCACTGAGAAGAACTATGTGAGAAAGATTACCAAACAGAGTATTGACAACAATGCAAATTTTTGAGGCTTTAGACATTGTTAAGTGTATTCTGCCAATACTCCTTGGATTCACACATTTTCTACTGGCCATACTCTGAATTAGTTGAAAGGAAGAAAGTGGACTTTAATTGTGACTTTCAGTGTTCACTTGCTAAGAAAACTTTTAACCTATTAGAGACCAATGGTGCTTCTGGTCTTGATTTTGACATGTTTTCTAAATGGAGTTCATATAGAGCCATGGCTTAGTGCATGCATAATTAGACACCGGAAGTCAAGAAGCCTTTAAAGAAGCCAGTTTAAATCCTGGCCCTTCCTGCTCCCAGCTGGGTAACCATGTTTGTATTACCAAATATCTTTAAGCTCAGTTTCCTCATTTGTGAAAGGGAATAACAATGACACCTTTTACAGGGTCGCAGAGTGAAATTTCACTAGATAAATAATTCAAGTTCCATAGCATTATGTCTAGCAAAAAAAAAAAATGAACATGTAATAGAGATATTGTTATATTCATTTTCTTCATATATTGTTTTAGTTTCCTTGTTATCTTACAATGAAATAGTAAAATTCATTAATATATGCTATTTTCAAAATTGTACTGTTACTGATCATCTGAAAATGTCATTTATTGAACATTCTAGCTCCTTTAATGCTAGCTTCAGAGTTTTGGGAGACTTCCTCCTTCTTTGTGTACTTTGCCAACACAGGCCACATTTTCTAGTTACAAAGTGATGGTCATTTTGTTGTAGTTCTCAAGCATTGATATAGATATATTACACTCTTCCCATAGGAAAGAAAAAAGAGAGAAATTTCAGCAGTGACAAATTCTAATTTTTGGAAAAATCAATAAACAGAAATAAATGTCAACAAAATGTGTTCAATGTACACATCAAAAAGAAACAAGGTAAATAGAAAGGAAGTATAACATGGCAGAGCGAGAAAAGTAACAGGAATATCTGTGACACTATAATATCCTTCTCTTGAGAAATAAACTGCATCAAGTCAGCCTTGAAGATTTATGCAACCTCTGATCTGATGTTCTATGGGGACAAGAAGAAGCTCATGACCAAAACTATGCCTTCAGTTGCCTGTCACATTGCCTGAAATGTCACTATTAGAATTTTTATATTTATGTTCTTTATTAAAAAGCAATGTCCAGGGAAGACAACACGTCATAAGTTATTCTCAGTCTTTGCATGAGAGAAAATGATTAAAGCTAATTTAGAGTAATGCACTCTGGGTACGGCAAATAGGTTAGGTGTATAAAAAAGAGGGACAAAGATTTCTGGCATGGCAAGTTAATGTGTGTATGTGTCAGAAGTGAAACTAAAAGATAGATGAAGGAAATGACTATTTCTAAGACAAAAATTAAAATAGCCGGAAAAGGCAGCGTTTTTTTTTTTTTTTTCTCTTTCACTTAAGAAAACGACCTACAAGCCATTGTTACACCTGAGCCCTCCAGAACAGAATTGTAACCGCATTTATCTTCAATGATAAGAGAAAATTTATCAGAAACTCAGGAGTTGGGTAACCTTGCAAGTACTGCTACAGCTATAGGCTCTCTGATTTATGGCAATGTTAGGAAGCTGGGCCTTTTCCTTCCTGAAGTACTGAAACATGCTATAAAAGGGCATACTGAATCACAAGGCATAAAACAGCATGTCAAGGGAGGGATATTCCAAGTCAGAAATAATGGCGATAAATCAGGAACAGTGAATGTGGCTATATGGTCTTATTTTGTTAAGTAAAGTCTTTGCTACACTTTTTAGTATACTCTGTTGGAAGCCAAACCCATGACAGTTACATACAACTGGAGGGATTGGCCTTTTTAATAAGTATTATCTCAAAAATGATACACTATGCTGTACTCCAGTATTGGAGAAGAAAGTGAATATTTTGAAGGGATATGTATTTTCAAGGGATACATATATATATATATGTATACACACACACATATATATAGAGAGAGAGAGAATCTGTATATATAGATATATATCCCTTGAAATGTAGAGATATATGTATATATACATATATATACCTATACACATATGTCTCTACATGTTTCTTTGATAATTTAACTGAAGTTTGCTCTTATTTTAAAAATAAACTACATTTTGCCTGTAAAATATATAGATATAAATAAGCCTGATTCAGTTGTTAATTCTCAGTGGGTCCTGTGTATGTGTGTATGTGTATGTGTGTGTGTGTGTGTGTGTGTGTGTGTGTGCATGTTTTAATTTTTAAATTCTCAAAATGTAAAACACAAATTTAGTACAGGAAGTTCAAAGTATAATCAATCATTGAATTAATCAAACATGAATACTAATACTTTCTTAAAGAATATTTGTAATATATTGATTAGAATTGAATGAATGTTAAAACTATTTCCCTATTGTTTATCAGATTTCAGAGCAGTTCAATACTTGAATAGTTACCTGTAAATATTTGTAAACTTTTGAAACTCAAATAACCATGGGGCACAAATGGCCATCTGTGTTGCCATTTGTTTCATCCTAGTGTAGACCCTTGGGTGTCAGAGCTTTAAAATTTACTATATTGAGTACTTATAAGTGACCCGAAAGTCCATGATGTCAAATAATTTTCAGTTTGTCCATGGCATAAGTTGCCACATCTCAGCTTTCAGTGCCCTAAACCAAATGCTGCTGTGGCTTCATGTGCTCTTGGCTGTAACCCACATGCTTCATGTTGATATGTGGAAAAGAACCCTCCCCACAAAGCAAAGAATTCAACAAGCAGAAGCCAACTATTAGGACTAGTGAGAGTAATAAAGAGAATGGGGAAGAGGGCTAATTAATTCTTAGACTTAAATCAGAGGTTTGAGATAAATAAAAAACTGGAATTTTCAATGACACTGAATATGTTATATTTATTATTTTACTATACACTGCACACACACACAAAAGCAAAAGTGGTTTGCAAAACTTGTCCAGTTTTCCAACTAGTGCACAATTATCTATCAATTTGCTTATTCTCACTTCAGACAGAAAAGTGGAATCAAAATGGAAAAGATGCTAATTTTATGCTGTAAAAATGTGCAGTTATCAATGGCTCTCAACTGGAAGAGTAATACACATGAAAGGCTTTTGCAGTTTCTTCATGTTTGTGATTTTGAGGTATCATGAAGGAAGGTGATCGATGTATCTTTCACAAACATCAATGTGAGAATAGCTTTTTCCTTTCTTTTGAAGAGGGAAGGTGGCATAAGAAAAGTTTATGCCCTAAAGAGTCAAATAAACCTAAATTCTAATCCAAGCATCACTGTTTTTATTGGTCATGGAAACTTCAATAGCTACTTAACCTCTTTAAGTCCTAGTTTCCCATCTGAAAATGTGACTAAAAATTGGTCTGAGTATTGAATGAGGTAGTGCATGCAAATTGCCCACACATGAAAGCATTAAGTACAGTTGTTGTTTTTTTTTTAAGGCAAGTGGCATCCTATCTAAATCTAAGTTGTTTTTCTAGTGAAAAATAACTAGTGATTCTGTATTACTATCCATCAGTAAACAGTTGTGGCATATCCAAAATTTAAAGTACAGTTTATGACCATGAGTCAAGTATAAAGTCTTATCTTCCAAGGTAACTAATTCCTCAATTAATTATTGATAACACTTTCAGGTAATAACTAGCCAGGTCAACCAATATTTACATGAATTTTTAGAAAGCAGTTACAGTTAATTCATAAAATATTTTTTTATTTATTATTCAAATTCCAAAACCTGTTTATTTATTCACTGAAATATAGTAAGCCACTTAATTAGCATGTTGCTCAAGATCTATAAAAATGAATTTTTGTGTCTGTTTTACATATAAATAAAATTATAAATAAAATGAAGGCCCCATGAATAATCTAATACATTCTAATAAAATAAAAATATTTTATCTATTAGTATATTTTAAAATAAATTACTGTAATTATTTATATATAAACTACATCTCAGGGAATTAATAAGAGAAAAAGAGGAAATTCAATTAATCAATCAAGTTTTTTTTGTTCTGCTGTCACTTTTGATATTTGCTAGCATTTCATCTTCAATCATTACATAAAATATAGACTGATTTTACTGAACTATAGTTCAGTATAAGGGATATTTTTAATCATGATTTTACTCTACAGCTTACTATAAATAAGAAATCTTCACTTCATACCTTACCTTTTCAAGATGTTTTTAAACTATCTGTTAAACAAAACTTTCTATTTTAATGTACTGATTAAAATAACTTTTCCCCCCGTTCTTAGTCAATCACTTGCTTTTCTTTGCAGTCCATCTTCAAAACTTATATTTATCATCTTTTTAAGAAGATAGATTTTAAAAAATGATACAGATCACATTTGCATGAATTCTCCTTGATATGGTTTATCACTGTGAATCAATCAGGAAATCAATAGGAGGTGATAGAGAAGCTGGGAGAGACTGGCACTCTGTTAAGTACTAGAATAGGAAGCCATTAAAGGAATTAAATCCAGAGATAAGCTAAAATTATGCATTGCACATTTTAATCTACATTCAGAATAACCTTTTAGTACTAAATCAAAAGGAAGTTCTGAACAGAAAATATATCAACTAAATAAGCTTTTGCTGTTTATACTGTAACAGAATATTAAAAACTCCTCTGCTGGTCAGGTCGAAAACGAAGGTTGCTAAAATAAGCAAGGTTTCAATGTCCTCCCTCCATATGATTCAAGGCGACATAAACTATTGCACAAGCACAAAGATGTTTTTGAATACATTACTGCACACAGATTATTTTGAAACAGTTGTGAGCAATTTATGGGTTTTCCAAAATGTACCTTAATACTTTGAAGTTGTATTTTAAGCAAACCCACATTTATAAAATTTGCTAATAACGCATACTCTTCAGTACATGTTATTAATAATATTCTATTTTAACCTAATACCTTATGCCAGTAATATTAAGACAACAGTTAAATGAAATAGATTTATAAGCTAATCATTGGCTACCATTTAAAATTAATGAGTTTATTGATAACCTACCTCCTTCCTAAAAGCATTTGCGAAGGTCTAGGAACAATAACATAGAAACAACTAAAAGCAATAGAAAACCAAAAATTAAAACTCAAAGGAATGACTGACTTAGGAAAACTGTGGAGATTAAGCTCAATGCTAAATTCTGAAACTCTTATTAGGAGGAGTGAAATGAGCAAATGTTGGGTTACTTTTCCACAGCCATTGGGGAAAGAAAGTCTTACTTCCTGTATGGAAGCAATTAAATACTTTGCATATGTTCAATGAATCTGTGAAAATAGAAAAGAAAGAAATGCTGTGTGTACATAAGTTTTACTAAATAAGGCAATGCTATGAGGTGGGTCTGAAATAAGTGGAGAGAAAGAGGATCTAGACATAAAGCATCTCAAGTCCTTAATTTAAGAACAAGTAAAAGTTGACATATTGTTCAATAAAAAAATTGACCAGGGATAAATAGTAAACAAATCCGCACAAGGAACCAACCAAGAAACTCAAGAGAAGGTATTCTATATCTTGTTTGAAAGAAAACTTGTTAGATGCCAAGAATGTGGACACTCCTGGTTATGTTTTATGGTAAAATATATGTTTTAATTATCTGAAGTGCCCACTTGAATTCTTGTCTAACTGTATGGAGATAGTCTATAGGAATTTATATAAAAGCTATATTTTTTGCCTGCAAAGTAATTAGATAGTTCATATTATCAATTAAAATATCAAAGATCAATATTGTTAATATGAACAAAATGACCTTGAATGATCATTTTTAATGAAGGAAGTTATCAAAAGTCACCTCTGCCTCTGAGAAAACAAAATTGAGTTCTGTAACATCTGGACACATATTATCTTTCTTCCTCTGACACAAAGTAGATAATAACCCTTCTTGTAGCCAAGACCAAATTTTCACATGTGCCAATGGATCCCATCCTCTCCCACATTCTCCAAGACTATACACTATCAATTATTTCTTTCTCTCATGCATCATCCTCTCTCTCTCTCGCTCTCTCTTTTTTTTTTTTTTTACTGGGTCTAGTGGTTTTGAACAATAATATTCAACATCCTTTAGTTTCTCCATTATTATGTTTAATTTTCTTTTGTTTTCCCACATCTCTCCCTTTTCTTTATGTAGGCAGGTTTGAGTTTTGTGTCGGGAAAATATGAAGCAAGTTAATCTTAAAACCCTATTTTTATGTCTGAGTTCAAGAAAAGATGGGTCAGGATTTTCAAAACCGTTGGTAAGTTTGGAACAACATAGAGACTGAAAATAAGCTTACTAGAGATGTATATTACGGTTGTTGAGCTATCAAAGTGATTATACCTGGCATCAGCCTTTTCATTCTAATGAGTATATCTGTTGAGAACTAAATGTGTCTGGTAAGGAATGAAACAAGTGAAAACATCCTATCTAATGAAAATGGAATTTTCGTTGTGAAAACTAATTTTAAATTTGTGATTTCAATAAATAACTTTATATTAATCTGCTCCGGCTGCCATAACAAAATACCATGTATTTTTGCCTTAACAATAGACATTTATTTTCTCACAGTTCTGGAGGCCAGAAGTTCATGATCGAGGTGCTGGCAAATTCAGTTTCTAGTGAGGGCTCTCTTCCTGGCTTGTAGATAGGCACCTTCTCAGTGTGGCTTCACCTGGCCTTTCCTCTGAGCTCATGTTGAGAGCTCTCTGGTGTCATTCTTCTTTTAAGGACACTAACCCTATGGCATTAGGGCTCAACCTTATGACCTTGTTTAATCCTAATTACCCTCCTAAATGTTCCTTCTCTAAATTCAGTAATTTGGGGGGTTAGGGCTCCACTATATACATTTTGGAGGAGCACAATTTTGTCTACAACATTCTTAAATCTGTTTTAATTTATACTTCTACATTTGAATATATTTAAATATCAATCAAATAGCTATTACTGATAATCTATTGTTTTCTAAATTTTATATGACTGAGTTGAATATATGTCCCTTCACTATTTTACTTCCATATGAACATTTCAAATGTAAATTATAGGCAGTGTGATTGTATCATTTTAAAATATGTGACTTTGCATTCAAAGTGCATCAACATGTTTTCTGGATTGAGATATTCTATTAGGTTGTTCTTGCATTTATATAAAGCGATACCTGAGACTGGGTAATTTATAAAGAAAAGAGGTTTGATTGGCTCATAGTTCTGCAGGTTTTACAGAAAGCATGGTGCCCACCTTTGCTCAGCTTCTGGGGAGGCCTCAAGGAGTTTACAATCATTGCAGAAGGTGGGGGGGAGCAGGTGCATCACATGGTGAAAGCAGGAACAAGACAGAGGGAGTGAGAGGCAGGTGCCACACCCTTTTAAATGACCAAATTTCTCAAGACCTAACTATCACAACGACAGCACCAAGCGATGAAGGATCTGCCCCGTGATCCAAACACCTCCCACCAGGACCCACCTCTAGCACTGGGGATTACAATTCAGCATAAGATTTGGGTAGGGACAAATGCCCAAACTATCAGATGTCATCTCACTCATACAGTGCTCACTAAGAGAAGGAAAGCACAGCAGAGGTAGATTTAGGATGAAATACAGAGGTGCAAGAGGCAGGGCACAGTGGCTCACGCCTGTAATCCCAGCAATTTAGGAGGCTGAGGCAGAAGGATCACTTTGAGGCCAGGAGTTCAAGACCAGCCTGGCCAACATGGTGAAACCCTATCTCTACTAAAAATATTTACCAAAAAAATTAGCCAGGTGTCGTGGTGCATGTCCAGAATCCCAGCTACTCGGGAGGCTGAGGTATGAGAATCACTTGAACACGGGAGGTAGAGGTTACAGTGAGCTGAGACTGTGTCACTGAATTCCAGTCTGAGTGATAAAGTGTGACTCTGTCACAAAAATAAGTAACTATATTTCTATATGTATTTAAATATATAGCTCTCTATATATTTAAATATATTTATAGATATAGTTTATATTTTTATATATTATAGAGAGAAAGAGAGAGAGAAAGATGCAAGAAAGACAAAGTTATTTGTGGGATCCATACGAGTTCCAATTGCCAATTTCAATCTATTCCTGATATGAATCCCAGCCCTTGGAGCCCAAAAATCCTTCTACAAATCCTCTTTTACAATTAAGCTTACTAAAATTCTTGCTACTTATACAGCAGATTTCCAGCTAAATCATTTTTATGGACAAAATTTTCAAAAGAGTTGTTTCTACAAGCTCTCTCCACTTGCTCACCTCACAGCATTCAAAGAACTGCAGTCTATCCTCCTCTTACATTACTTCAGCAACATAAAGGTCAAATGGAGCATCATTTATTATACTCCATCAATGATTCAAAATCATGTCACATTTTAGTTTGCTTCATAAGTAGATCATTAACATTCTTTCACAGGCTTTTATTTTACTTGGAGTTTCTACTCACACTGACCTCTCTTCTGTTCCTAAAACATGCCAAGCATGTTCCTTTCTGAGGCTCTAAGAATGCTCTCTTCATTTAAACCCACAAATTCCAACCACACACACGCAAGCACACTGTCATCTTGCCATGGTTAATACCCATTCACCTTAAATTCTCAGTTTTAATATCACTTGAGGCCTTCTACATTGAGACATTCTCAGACTCCACCCACATGAAGCTCCCCTCTTTTACTCTCATGACATGCTACATTTCTTCATGGAAATGTTCACAGTTCATAACTGCAATTTAATTTCTTAATGTTTGTCCAAACTCCTACCTACCCATCATCCATTAGAATACTGTGTATCCCTGAGGAAAGATGCTGTCTATTTTGTTAACATTATATATTCTATACTTTTCCCCCAGCTCATGCCTAATAAATGGCAATAATTACTGTCTAATTTAAGCATAGATCTATGTATATTCAGCAAAAATTTTTTAGTGCCTATACTGTTCTTTGGTTATAAGGGGAACATTTGGTGATGTTACCTTAATTCTTTCAAATATGTGATTCTCAGAGCCTGAATGGAAAATAGGTTTTTTTGTTTCTCATATGCTAATGTTTATCTACTTGTATTGGCTGTCTAGAATGCTGTCTGGAAGCAGAATCAGAGGCTGAGGCTAGGTTCAGCAAAAAAGAATAGTAAGATAGATAAATCTTCTCTGCTGAAGACAAAAGAACTGATGAAGTGTAACTCTTGAATTTTATGTTTGACATCTTTGACTTAGTGAAATTATACCACCCAGGGTGCTAACTACATACCTAGTTGAGTAATTCTCTTATTGGAATTATTATTGAGATGGATTTCCAAGATCATCTTATTTTACTGAGTTGAAGGAAATACAGCCATGAAATTTAATTTTCATGTTAGTCCAATTGCATCTAAAGTATGTATAAATTCAAAAATGTCTCAGAGGAAATCAGTGTGTAGACAATAGTTTGAATATAATATTACTAAACCAAAGCTCAGGAGAACTTAATATAATCTCTAACCCTGGCTAGTTCTCAAACATCCTAACCTCATCCATGTTTGTTTACCAATCTGAAAAATAAAGATTATACAACTTTAGTCAGTAACTATTAAATGAAACTATAAAATATTTTAGAAGTTTTACCTCATTACATTTGTGTGAAAACAAATATTTATTTTCCTATTATTGGTATTAATCTTGATGTGATGGAATAGTAAGTAGCAAAACATCAAAACTTGATAATTTAGATACAATTTCTAAAAATAAATGACTGCTTCAATTTAAAGCAGTAACAGACGACAGTAAAGAAAGGACCCAGACTTATAGTTCCAGAATAGAATTTAATGGTCTCATTTGGAATTAATATTACTTAACTCTTGGGAGGTGGAACTCAGTAATTCAAGTTTCATTATGTAAACATTTTTGGCATTTCATTTACTTTCTGAGTACAAACAGCTGGCAAAATAATAGAAGTACAAGATTATTTGCAAATTAGTTTTTGGGTTAATTCTCCAAATGGCTCTAGGACAGAAACAAATGTTTCAATCTGTTGTGCATTACTTGGAATTAGTACTTATCTTCTTGGTTAAAAATATAATAACAACTTTTAAAGGTAAAACCTGTTTGGAGCTCAGTATTATGATTTGTGACACAAATAAACAATATTAAGAAAGTTAGCAAACACAAATAACACAGTCAGCCTTACTCCCAGGTTGTACTCTAGACATTGTCATTAACAATATCTGCACCCCTTCCTTAATCAGATTCACAAACTCCATTTCTGTCCATAATTCTTATGTTTCTTGGCTTTATTAGCACTCCAACTATACAAACCCATCCCTGTCATTTCCCCATTTCACTTATTTTCCAGATTAGATTCCATGTTTCTTCATGAATATCACTTGCATATATTCTAAAGGCTTTCATCGTGCCAAGAAAAAGCTCAATTCTGGTTAAATCCAGTATATCCCATGCATGCTTGTGCCACATAGCCAAAGTATATCACATCACTCTGGCAATTTTCTTCTACTTTTCCCACAAACATAATTATTTCCTTTTAGCTATATTTTTAAATTCACAAACAGATGATACTTTTACCGTCTTAAAACACACACACACAAACGCAAAGAAATACTTATCCTACATCCTTATTTAATTACAGTCCTTAACATCTGCTCACTTTTATAGCAAAACTCCTTGAAATACTTGTCAGTATTTGACCCCCTCCCCCACTCCACCTTGAATTTGTCTCAACCAAGCTTTCGCCTTCATAATGTTACCAAAGATCTCCATGTTGTTGAATTCAATGGTCAATTATTGGTCTTCTTATTAATTTATTAGCAATAAATCATTTAATATTATTATTTTGTAGATATTATTTTAATATTACATCCCATTTAAAGTTACATCTGATATTTGATTCAGCTGATGTCACTGGTCATGCTTTTGGTCTCCTTTGCTGGTACCTCCTTACCTCTCTAACATCTAAACATTGGAGCAGCCATGATCTCAGACCTTTTACTTTGTTCCTCTTTATATTGTCTAGGTAATCTCAGTAAACCTTGTATTTTTAAATTCTATCTATAAATTATTTTCAAATTTACAGGTCCATTAGATACCTCTACCTTGAACCCTAGACTTGTAGTTCTGATTATCTACTTGACATATCTACTTGCATATCTCATAGGCATCCCAAATTTAATAAATCTCCCAGACTGAACTTCCAATGTTTCCCCAAAATCTACTTCTCCTAACAGAATGTTATGAGAATGTCTGTATCTCAGTGAGAGCAACTCTGACCATCTAGTTGATCAGGACAAAAAACCAGAATCATGTTTGATGCATATTTTTCTCTCGTAGCCCAAGTCAATGTCAGCTAACTCTACTAGGTCTATCTTTACAACATTCCCTTAATCTATGCACTTCTCACTACCTCCACTTAGGCCATGGTCAAAGGTGTAACCATCTCTGCTCTAAATTAGTGCAAAGTCCTTCTATCTGGTTTCTCTGTCCTCTGCTACTATTGCCCTTGCTCACTCTGCCCCAGCCCTGTTAGCTTATTTGATGACTTTGGAACAGAACAGACATGCTCATGCTCAGCACCTTTGCCCTTGCTGTTCCCTCTGCCGAGATTATTCCTCCCCCAGACATCCACATGCCTCATTGCATCTACTTCTTCAGATATGTCTTCAAATAATCCTTCTTACTAAGTCTTTCCTTACTTATATTACATCTAACCCTACTACACATATTTAGTAGACATCACACACACACACACACATATATATATTTGTGATATATGAATGACTTTATTCCACATGGTATGTCAGAAGCCAGCAATGTTTTTCCAAGCACGACACATTAATCACCCAAAGCAGCGCCAACAATAGATTCAATCACACTCCTTTGGAATCCTTTAACATTTTTGTTGATTTGACCACCTAACTATAGAAACAAAATTTTCTATTTTGTGAATAACAATTAATGAATATACTAATATATGATTAATAGAGATATTGCATTAGGTTTAGAAGAATAACATAACAGGCCTGAAATGATCATAAAAT
This sequence comes from Rhinopithecus roxellana, assembly GCF_007565055.1. Classification (NCBI taxonomy): domain Eukaryota; kingdom Metazoa; phylum Chordata; class Mammalia; order Primates; family Cercopithecidae; genus Rhinopithecus; species Rhinopithecus roxellana. The sequence goes on from NC_044552.1 coordinate 168,373,269, forward strand.
CCAAATTTTTTTTAATTTCCTTAAGGTTTTAATCTCAGTCTAATTCACACTGTTAATCTTAAAATGAATATAAACTTCAAGATAAAAACAATATCACATATGGTTTTCTTCTAAAATTTCTTATAGGCCATTATTTGAAGAAAATTTAATGAAAATTGCACCAAATCAAGAACTTCAGTAGCAGCAGCACTACTTTTCAAAATGTTACCAATGATTTATAAAAAACAAACAAAATCATTAAATGTAAGAAACACTGCAAGAATTGACATCGTTAAAGGTGTTAAGGCCATATTAGCCAGGCAAATCAGTGGTCTAAATGAGTGCTCTCAAACTTTATCATGCATTACAATTACCTGGACAGCTTTCTGAAGTGCATATGCTGGACCTCATCTCCACATTTCTGACTTAGTAAAGCTTGATAATATGTATTCCAGGTGATGTTAGTTGAGAAACCACAATATGAAAAATACAGGTTTAGGCTGGGCGTGGTGGCTCATGCCTGTAATTCCAGCACTTTGGGAGACCGAGGCGGGCGGATCACGAGGTCAAGGGATTGAGACCATCCTGGCCAATGTGGTGAAACCCCATCTCTACTAAAAATTCAAAAATTAGCTGGGTGTGGTGGTACACGCCTCTACTCCCAACTACTTGGGAGGTTGAGGCAGGAGAATCTCTTGAACCCGGGAGACGGAGGTTGCAGTGAGCCGAGATCGCGCCATTGCACTCCAGCTTAGTGACAAAGTGAGACTCCGTCTAAATATATATATATATACACACCATATATATTATATATACACACTATATATATTATATATATACTATATATAATATATATGTGTGTGTATATGTATATATATATATAAGTTTAAACTATCATGCAGACTTAGTGAAAGGTAAGTTTTTTCCAGAAATAACTCCTCCTGGTTTCTCATACTAAAGAGAAAGAAGATGGCATTCTTTCTTTTTAATTGGTTGATGTCAGAATTTCCTTTTGGCCTGTGTGGAATTCAGGCCACCCTTCACACCATCACCATCAAACAAAGCAAGTTCACAGCCACATGCCTTTAATAACATTGTAATTTTTTTTGGATTATGCAGCTGCAGGTATAATTTACAACCTTATACATATGACTCCCTATTGTGTTACTTCTAAAAATGGAAATCTGGAATAAAAGAAACTGAAGCTTTAGAGTATGATAGAGAATTATATAAAAATCAAAGCCAGAATACTTCAGAGAGTCTGATTCTGTGGAGTTATTCTTGATTTACTAACTAGATGTGCAGCTGGATCTCTTAAAATCCAATTGCCAACATAAAAAGAAAATCCTTAGTTTCTCCCTCATAGTCTGCACTTTCTATTGACTTTTTGGTATTAAAATATGTCTTGTGCCTTAATCTAGGCCATTTTACAACCACAATCTTTTCTCTTCATACTCTTTTCAAGATTAAAGGGACAATGGACAGAGATAGAAAAATGAGACGATGGTGTGTGCTTCTGACTGGAAAGTAGTGTGTCTGATTCAGTGTAAAGAATAGTTTGAGAAAAATGAGACTCCGGCACATACAAGGTTTATCTCTTCCTTTTATTTACAGGTCTTGATAAGCAGGCAACTGAGAAGACAACTCCTGAAATGAGCACAGTACATCACAGATAGCTATCATGACTGAGTCTACTCACCAAGTAACATTTGTTTCCACTGTTGCCCTTAAAATTCTCTTTAATCTACCTCCTTCTCAGTGTTTCCATTCTCACTGATTCTTATTCAAAATATTGATATCACTCTCATCCATAAATTGCACACACTAACACTCCATACACAAACATACAAATATTAAGATTTTCCAAAGCATGTAGTACCTTTTCATGGAAAATTTTGACCTCAAATAGGAGTGCTAAAGTGACTTCTCTTACAGTCCTTAAAATATAATGGCACACAGTTGTGAAGATGAAAGCCTCCTTCATCTGGGCTCACAAAATTGTAACAGATATCTGTTTCATGTAGGGGTTTAATTTCTGAATTTAACTCTTCATCTATTATTTAATATTGATGTCTTATAGCATTATATAAATTAGTGATTGAAGTAGAATTAGAGAAAATAAAAATCAAAAACAGAATTTGCCTGTGTATAAATAAAGGATTGAATGAGTTTACAGATTATTCTGATCATATGGAGTCATTGAGCACAGGATATGCTAGAAGAACATCTAAAGGTTTAAAAAACTTAAAAGCCTCTATGACTTTTATTCATAAAAGAAAGGGTATCCTACATGACAAAACTTAGTTATTGATTTAACAACCCTGCCAATATAATGATGATTTTGGCACACTTTACATTTCTCTATGGCATGACACTGAAAATAAAATCTAAGGACCTAATTGGAGCATATTAATGTGTGGAAGTTAATGAAAACTCGATACTGATATTGAGAAAAAAAACTTTTCTTTGATTTATATTGAAAAAAGTGCTTAATCATTATTTAGTATCTAATGGACTTCTCCATTCCTCAAGAATCGTCAAAGATTGATCAATGAACCTTGTGAAAAATATGAATGATAAAGTAACAGATGGTTTAAAATAAGTGAAAGTAGACTAGGATTTTAATAAATCTTGAATATGTCTTAAAAATAAAATAGAATTCCAGAACATGAAAAACCCCCTTTTCGTAGAAAATAAAATGGAGGAATAGTTTATTTCCACTGATTTTTCCATTAATACTAGAAATTGAAATCTCTGCTATGATTCCACAGAGAGTACTGATTGTACTTTTCAGATCCAAACTTGGCTGGTTACATCCAAAGCAGTGGACAGTAATTAGGAAAATGATTCCAGGGTGCCCATTTATCTTTTTGTATTTATGTATCTATTTGATATTCTACCTAATTTTTAAGTGATTGAGGATGCTTACATAAACACAATTACATTGTAACAAGGTAAAAAAAGAACAAGGAAATAAGAGCAAGGAAAAATAAAAATTGTACAATGACATGCAGTAGGGTTAGATACATACGAAACGGGAGAGTTTCCTTATACCCCTCACAGAACAGGAGGTGCGACAGGGCTATGGCTCACTTGTTTGGTCGTCCCACTGCCCAAATCCCCAGGGGGAGCATGCAGACGGACAGGTGCAGAGGCCGGGGCAAGTGTTTTGGGCTCTGACCTCACGGTACTGTCTAGGGGTAGGTGCCTGCAACCCCAGTGCTGCAAAGGTCTTTCAGATCTTTCAACACTCACGGCATGAATGTTAATCAGCTCAATAGACCCTCTGTCTTATCACAAGGGCAGAGGGGCAGTGTGACAGCTTTCTGTATCCCAAGCTCTTGCTCGGTGTACGGGAAGACTAGGATCATACATGGGCTCGAAGGATGAGGCAAGGTTTCATTGAGTGGTGGAGGTGGCTCTCAACGAGATGGATGGGGAGCCGGAAGGAGGAAATGGAGTGAGAAGGTGATCTTCCCCTGGAGTCCGACTGCTCTCGGCCGACATTTAGAGGTCTCTTCCCTCCTTCTCTGCCATCTGTTCCTCTGCTTCTCTGGATGTAAAGTTGCTTGTATGTTTGCCCACTAAGGTCTCGGGTTTATATGGGGGTAGTATGGCGCACGTGGTGGGTCAAAACACACCTTTTTGGGCACGAAAACACTTGTCCTCAATTAGGGCCGCGGGTCTTTGGGCTTGAGTAGGGCCTTTGCCGGGGATGTGCCCTCTTCTACCCACATCCCATATCACATAGATACAGATGATAATATAGATGATGGTAGATATAGATAGTTATAGATATTGATTATAAATATCAAACGGTTACAGTTGCTAAAGATGGCCTACAAATTTGCCTCTAGGCTTAAATTTCTTCACAAAGGAAAATTACATGTTCTGAATCTTCAATTTTACAAAAACAATAATGATTAAACATGAAAGTATCTGAACCATAGTAATTTCTCATTTGTTTCTAATATTTCTTAGATTTCTGGGGTAGGATTCCCCTGAAAGTCCCTAGATTTTATATTTTGTAGCTGAAAGAAAGCAGTGGAAATGTAACTCTTCCTATCTGCCATCAACGTTGATTTCCATGGTAAGTATGTTTCTATTTGACATATATGTGCACTTTAATACATTCTCTTCTGTATTTTTCTCATATGCTCATCATTTGTCCTCATTTCAGGTCGTTATTTTTACTTCTGAGAGGAAATCAAAAATTATACTAAATATATTTTTCATAGACAAAAACCTACCCATTTTGCATTAGTAATAATAGAATAAGAGTAAGATTAAGCATTTACTGCTAATGGGGTCAGGAGCCACTGACTAAGCAGAATAGCACTACTACTTTTCCAGCTTTTATCTAAAGTACATGCAGAGTGCCTTTATCCACCCATTTAATCTCTTAAACTTTGAAATGGAATTTCTTCTTTTAAATCCTCTTTTCTTGTTTTGTTTGGTCTCCTAACCCTTGAAGTTCTCTTAGATAAGCCCTAAATTCAGTTGAAATAATCCCTATTGATTCTTGTGTTTCTCAGAAAGCTTGTGAGCAGGAAAACAAACTCAGATCAAAAGCTGAAATAAATGTCACTGAGCTCCTAAAAACAATAAATGCATTTAATACTTAAGTTAATGATAGATATTTGTAGCAGAAAGCATATCTTCAATAACAAACACTCTGTAACACTTAATAAATGCTCAGCTAACCCTTACATACCCCTACGTGGCAGGTGTTGTTACTATCCCTGTTTTATAGATGAGGGAATTGAATAGATGCAGATTAAATACTTGATCCAAAGTCACACGGCTAGTGAGGGATGGAGCCGCAATTCAAACTCTATCTAGCGGTCTCCTCTAGTCTATACTCCAAACCTCTAAACTGCCTCTTCTGAGAGGGGATTGATCATAGGCAGTCCTCCCTGTTCTATAAGCAGTTTCTCATATAATTCCGGTTATTCACTCTCCCACTGCTCACACCTCACTGTAGCAATTTAACATCACCAAACAAAGCATCGTGCAAATTAATTTATTCTACCAATGTGTAAAATATTTAAAATATATAATATTTCTATTTTTCACATGAGTAAAGAAAAACTAATAAAGGGAAATAGAACATGGGGTAGTTACACAGATATTTAGCTACCAAATAGACATTAGTAAATTCCCACCTTAGTATTCTAATTACCAGGTTTGTGTAATTTTTCCATGTTCCCAAATCTTAGCAACTATCTGACAATTGTGGGCATTTTGAAAATCAAAATGTTGAATTTACCATAAGGTCTAATGAAATATTGACTAAATATTTTAATACAAGAAAAGGTCAAATCACACTTTGTAGTGTACTTGAGGAGAATACTATCTATTGTCTGGTGCCTGTATGATTACGAGTCAAAAGATAAACAATTTGTATAACTAATACTCTAAAACTATAATAATGTAAAGAAATAATAGATTCAAAGAAATAACAAAGTTGTTTTTCTTCTTTCGATTTCACCTCCGAAGAGGCAGAGATCTTGAGTTTGCTTTTCTAGATTCAGTACAATACAATAAACCTTTACTACCCACCTAATATTTTCAAAACTTTGAGCCAGATGCTGAAGAGGGGTAGAGCTGTGTGAACAGAGCCTAATGTGTATACTCATAAAATTTAAGATGTACTAGAAGGAATAAAATATACTGTGTATACAAAATAACTATAACACAATGCAAACTGCTAAGAAAATAAAAGAAAATGAAGTGTTATTAAACCTTGTATAAAAGAAAAATTTGAGGTTGGATATTATTCAAGTCTGAGTCCTGATAAATAGATTTTTACAAGAATTCTAGAAATGGAAAGAAAGGAACTATTAATGGGAAGAGCATCATGAGCAAGGACAAAGTGGAAGGAAAGATCAATGAAGGTTCTCTGGATGGCAACTGCTTAGTTTCGCTTCAGTGTGCAGTGCAAAAAGGAGTGTAGTAGGACTGCCATAGACACTTAGGATCAAATGATGAGGAGCCTTGAATGTCAAGAAAGAACACAAGTAAAAGTCATAGAAGATTACAGAAACAACGTGTGATATAGGACATTTGATTTAAGACACATTCTCTCAAAGTAATGAGCAGAATTAATTGGGAAGGTTGAAGACCAGAGGTGGGAAGACTAATTAGGAAGCTATCACAGTTGTCCAAAGTATTGGAAATAGGGGTCTAGACCGGGTCAGTGACAATGTTAAAAAAAAAAAAAAAAAAAGGAAACGAATGAGAGAGAAACTGCAGAAGAAATTGAACTTTCTAGGTAATTTATTAGACTTGGTTTCTGAGAAAGAGAAGGGAAACTTAAAAATTAATTCTAAAATTTCATGTCCAATTGATTGTAAGAAATAGGAAGCTATTAACCCAGCAAAAGATTATGGAAGGAAACGTTTGTGGGAAAAACAGGCTTGCTTGTGGACATGAGTAATGCGAGGTGGTAGAGCAAAATCTGTGTAAAGGTACTCATCACACACTTACTGAGTATGAAACTGAAGGGAGAGATTAGGGGATTAATGTGTATTTGGGATTTCTCTGAATACAAATGATAGTTGAAACGGTGGAAATAAATGACTCGGCAAGAAAAGAGAGAAAAAAATGTAGAAAAGGAAACCAGAGAAGAGATTCTTAGATATTATATTAAGAAATAAAAGGAGAGTTAGGAAGAAAATATCAAAAGGTTAGCACAGAGCAATGACACAGAAGCCAAAAGAATACATTTTCATAAAGAAGATAATGAAGTAGAAAAAGGGTAAGAAATGGGAAGCTATTTGATTTTGTAACTAGGTGACTTTTTATAGATAAATGTCAGAAGAGTTATAAGGATAAAAACTGTTACCAGGCAGTCAACAGTGAGGAAAAGTAGATATGGAATATAGATTTATAAGAGAAAAAATAAAAAATGGGTTACTGAGAGTTATTAAATGACAAAATATACTGTTGTTAACATTTGTTATATGTTACCGTATTTTAATAATAAAAGTTTTAGCATTCCAGCATGTGAACCCTCTCCTATGTTTGTAATATGTCCCACAGTAGAAATCTTGGTGGACAACGTTAAAAGCTGGAAAGACAAGGTCGTCCCTCTGGCCCACCCATAGGGCAAGAGTTCATGATTGGAACTTGTCCATGTATGTACTTTTGCCCAAAATATTGATTGTGGAGTAAGTCACACAGATAAGTAGGGAGAATAAACAATTTCTTTCAATAGCAGCACCAGCAACATCTTATTTCTAGAAGCAGCAGGACCCAGTGCCAGCAACAGCAACCATTGTACAGCAGTGGTGATAATAGCATTTATTGGGCCATTTCTAAAACATCATTTTGGTTGTATTACTGGCTGTGCTGTCCATCTTGATTCTTTCCCACTTTTTGAGTCTGGATTTCCAGCCTTCCAGAACGTTTGGAGAGCTAATCAATATCCTTTTAATACATGACTTACCTGGGTAAATCAGCTAGAATTGATTTTTGTTTGTTTGTTTCTTACGCCTGAGAACAAGGCATACCCGTGTGATTGACCCATGTGTCATTAACACACAGATATGACAAAAGATGAAGGTAACTAGGAATTTTAGGTTTCTGACTTGAGAATAATGGAAATGTCTTACTTTCTTCCCCAGCTATGCAGGCTGGGTAAGAAAGCAAGTCAAATGAGTGAAGAATTAATTTTATGCAATAATTAAAGGCCAATAAGGATTTGATAAATTAATGAGAATAAATAATAGATTCAGAAGAACAAAGAGTGAGAGGAATTACAGGAAAATTTAATAGTTCAATATAGCTGAACTCAAAAGATAAAAGGGTTCCCAAGCTTTCTAGGCAACCATGTGGAATCAAGATGACTTTATTTGACCTTGTCACTGTTTACCCTTAAGGAGGGGTTTTTATACTCACAGGAAATAGAATCCACATTTCAGTGTTATTTGGTGCCTCCCATCAAACTCTTCAGCATTCCCTCTCCTTCTTGATTCTAGTATTAATACATCTCATGCTTCTCCCTGGCTGACTTACTATCACTTGATTTCTGTATATTCCTCTTAACTGTTTATACTCCAGTAATACTTACATATGGTTTAAAAATGAAATATAAAAGCAGATAATGAAAAACAATATTCAATTATCTCCAGTCTAGTCCTGTTCCCCAGAACCAAACATCTCTATTTATGTTTTTCTTCTGAAATAACAGAGTTAATTTAAAAAATTGAAAATCTCAACCATGCATATTCACTACAAAATGAATCATCATTGTTAATATTATGGGAGCGGAAATCTCCAAAAATATGTACAAGATAGAATTGCCATAGGGTTACACAATGCTGGAAACTTCAAACATTAAGTCACTCCTAAAGCAGGATTCTTGACTTGGGTTTATTTTGTGGTGTGTGTGTGTGTGTGCGCGTGTGTCTGTGTGCGCGTGTGCGTATGTGTTTGCATGTCTCATCTTCATTTATTTTTGATTGGTTTAGGAGTTTGTTGCCTAGACATGGAACTGAACCTCTGAACTTAGAGAGTGGAGAGTGGAGATGGCTGTGTCTGTGTACTCTTTTTCAGTAACCAAGGCGAAGCACAAATAAAAGTCTACAGTTATTCGTATTTTATTTTCCCAGATACCTATATGTTTTTAATTAAAAATGACTAGTCGGTTTTTAAAAAGCAGTTATTCCCTCTCAACAAAAACCTTATGAAAATTGTTTTGTTGCAATTTATGCAGATTAAGAGTTCATCTAAATAATCACTTAGAATTTTAACATCACAAACCTAGCTGACTTCAACTACCTTATAGATTATATAGAAATTTATTATCAAATTTTTTAAATGGAAAAATATATCTTAGGTTTAGGGTTAAAAATGTTATCTAGTATACAAGAAAAAAACAAACAACCCCATCAAAAAGTGGGGAAAGGATATGAACAGACATTTCTCAAAAGAAGATATTCATACAGCCAACAGACACATGGAAAAATGCTCATCACCACTCGCCATCAGAGAAATGCAAATCAAAACCACAATGAGATACCATCTCACACCAGTTAGAACGGCAATCATTAAAAAATCAGGAAACAACAGGTGTTGGAGAGGATGTGGAGAAATAGGAACACTTTTACACTGTTGGTGGGATTGTAAACTAGTTCAACCATTATGGAAAACAGTATGGCAATTCCTCAAGGATCTAGAACTAGATGTACCATATGACCCAGCCATCCCACTACTGGGTATTTACCCAAAGGATTATAAATTATTCTACTACAAAGACACATGCACACGTATGTTTATTGCAGCACTATTCACAATAGCAAAGACTTGGAATCAACCCAAATGTCCATCTGTGACAGACTGGATTAAGAAAATGTGGCACATATACACCATGGAATACTATGCAGCCATAAAAAAGGATGAGTTTGCGTCCTTTGTAGGGACATGGATGCAGCTGGAAACCATCATTCTTAGCAAACTATCACAAGAAGAGAAAACCAAACACCGCATGTTCTCACTCATAGGTGGGAACTGAACAATGAGATCACTTGGACTCGGGAAGGGGAACATCACACACTGGGGCCTATCATGGGGAGGGGGGAGGGGGAAGGGATTGCATTGGGGAGTTATACATGATATAAATGATGAATTGATGGGTGCTGACGAGTTGATGGGTGTAGCACACCAACATGGCACTAATATACATATGTAACAAACCTGCACGTTGTGCACATGTACCCTAGAACTTAAAGTACAATAAAAATAAATAAAAAATAAAAATTAAAAAAAAAAATCTGCACTTACCCTTATGATTCCCCTGAGTTTACTATTGAATGCTTTTTTTGTCACACCTGAATTGACTCCAAGCTTTACTTTTATAGACAAGTCAATGAAATGTTGTGGAAACATAACGCAGAGGAGAGGTCCTGATAATTGTCACTGACTAGGAAAACACCACCTTTACTCTCTGCTTCCCAAATTTGCTTCCTGAATTACATATCTGGCCCAAACTCCCTTTCCTTCATGTTTTTCTGCATATAATCCATTTTAGAGAATATAGCATTCATACTTTAATAAAATCTGCTTTTTGGACTCTACTAAAACAACCAGGACTAAAAAGATATGCAAGAAAACTATTTGGATGAATATCTAATTTTTGCCTCAAATATTCATAGACTTTAGAACTCAGAACTCATCAGGATGGAAAATTATGAGACAAAGTTTTACGGCAAAGCTCAAATTATCTACTTTGAGTCAAGATTATATTTTAAACTTTCGCATTTCTCAATACTTCTTTTTAGTCACTTATTTTCGTAAATGGAACTATGATTTGCAAAAAAAAAAAAATGTTATCTAGTTTATCCTCCTAACCAATGGAGAACAATGGAATATTTCTAATTCAGTGCATCTATCTACAGTGCCTCTTTTTAATTATTAGAGAGTTCTACATTATTTTCAGTCAATTTACTTTCTATTAATGTTTTCCCTCATCAAAGTTTTGTTGTCTGAAACAACATAGCTTAGGTATCCTTCACTCTGCAGAACCTTAAAATATTGAATAAAACAATTATTTCTCCTAGCTAAATATTCACAGAAGCTTTCATTGCCTTTCAGTTGGAGCCCAAACCTGTTTGCCAGTGTCTCTTAAAATGTGTGACCTGAACTGAATACAACATTCCACATAGAAGCCTCATCAGTGCAAGCCCTTCACAAAATCAGAATGTTCCATTTCTAATAATACAGCATAAGAATTAGCTTTCTTTGCCAACTGTGCTAATATATTGACCTTGTGGTCTTCCAAAGTCTTAGGTATTTTTCAAACACACTGTTCTCAAACTAGGTCTCCCTTTGTGCATATCATTTCTTATGCATAAACTCTTTACATAAAATTTAATGGAGAAAATAGTGTATGTACTACATAGTTTTATTTAACAATGTTTTTAGCCATCATTCATTAACTCATGCACAGAAAAATCCAACAAATAATTTCAAAGACCACAGAGTAAGTTGTCAGCTTGTTATAGGCCTGACATAATGAAGCTGTCAACGATTTTTTACTCAAGTGAAATAAATAGTCCCAAATAATAATTATGTATTTATTTAGTGTTATTGTTCCTCAAGGCACTTTTCAATCATTGATTTATAGCTCATCATGTAATACAGTCAAAAAAAAGTTTTATTATGAGAGAGCTTACCACATGTGAAAATATATCAGACTAGATAAAAAAAAAATTTTTGAAAATTCTTCTAGAAGAGACAGCTCCCCACTCGGCAGTAGGCGTAGATCACTTTGCTTTTGTAACAGTTCCCCAGTCCGAGCTTTATATACTTCCCATTTATGTCTTTTCTTTCTAAATGCCTTACCAGTGACTTTCTGCCAGTATCAGTCTTTGAATGAACCTAATTTCTCTTCACGCTGTCTTGATATTCTTTGAGGAAATATCTAAGGACAGTTATAGTGAATGCCAGTTGGGTATAGGGAAATTTGGGCTTCTTTGACTTATCTTCAAAAGAAGACAGGGGAAACAAACCATTATTAAACATCCTCTATGGGGCAGGCAGTAGGCTTAGATATTTCAGAGATATTATTTCACTTCAGTCTTATAAGATTTTATAAGGGACATATTACTTTTGCTTTATTAAAAAAAAAACTGGCAGAACTTAGAATTAAAAAGATTAAGTATTTGGCCCACTCCGAATGTGATTTAGCTGAGATTCAAACACGGGTTTTTCTGATTCTGTATCCGTTCTCTTTCCTCTGAAAGAGCTAAGGTAAAAATCATTATATTTGGTGCAGAAGCAGAGGTTTCCTTAAGCATCAAAAAAGTGTGGCATATTCTTTTTGGGTCTCCAGCATAGTGGGGTTCTGCAAAGATCTAAGAACTACAGTTTCCACATGCACTAGGGCTGAAGAATTTTAAAGATGGATGTTGTTTTAAGGAGCTTTCAGACAAAAAAAAAAAAAACGGATTTAATTATTACATTAAATGTTCTTGGCTAAAGAGAAGTTGTAAAAACATTCACAAATTCAGTTACATGGCCTACTAGTGAGAGTTTACAAATAATTAAGAGACTCCAGAGGACTCCAGAGAATCCAGACACACTGAAATAGCTGAGGGTTACTTGCATAAGGCATCTGCTTCATAACCACAACTAGCTTGAAAATGCCATGATCTCACTCCACCTATTCCCGTCTACCTGTACTCGCTCCAGTTTCAAATGAACCTCCTGCCCATGCAATGTGTCTTTTCATCTTTTAACTGTTAGATTTTCTTTGCAAAGATGAAGTAATAATGACATTTTGTGTCGTCTTTGGCTTTTCATGGGTTCAAAAACAGCTCAGGTTGCTCCAATTGTCCATATCTTAAAGAAATGTCTAACAGACTTTTGCTGTCGATTGATTCCCTTATCTTTTCTTTTCTTTTTTTTTTTTTTTTTTTTTTGAGATGGCATCTCACTCTGTCGCCCAGGCTGAAGTGCAGTGAGCGATCTCGGCTCACTGCAGGCACTGCCTCCCGGGTTCACGCCATTCTTCTGTCTCAGCCTCCCGAGTAGCTGGAGCTACAGGTGCCCACCACCACGCCCGGCTAATTTTTTTTTTTATTTTTAGTAGAGACGGGGGTTTCACCGTGTTAGCCAGGATGGTCTCCTGACCTCATGATCCGCCTGCCTCGGCCTCCCAAAGTGCTGGGATTACAGGAGTGAGCCACTGCATCCGGCCTGGATTCCCTTTGCACAGATGGCTGGCTTGCTTACCATCTGTAGTTTGATAGTTATTACAGTTAATTTACTTAGAAAATAAAGGCCTCACTCTGCAGCATAAGGGTATTTTACACTTAGCTGACAAATCCAATGCCCTTCTAATCGTGCAGGCATGCCTGACCTTGCTCATACATCTCTGACTCAAAAGTATAGACAGTAGCCTGTGTGTAGGAACCCCTTCTCAACACACCGCAATCAGCAGTCAAATTAATAGTTCTACTTATTCATAACTATAGTTGGAAACCTACCAGATGAGGAATGGAGGCAACCATTTTAATCTTTGGAATGGAAATCAGAACACCAAATTCTGAGTCATTACCAAGAAAAGATGACCATTTAATATGCGTTATTGTATATTTAACAATCACAAAATCATACAGTTTGCATTAAAGGAGCACAAGAATATCTGACAGTTAGTAAGTACATGGTGAAAGTCAACTCAGTTGTTCTTTTACACTGCTCAATTTATAGTCCAATATATTTTTTTCTGACATTACGCAATATGTACAGTAAAGAAATTGTCTAAACCTTATATTTGGAGGAATACCAAGGAAACCTCATGACTTAAAACAATGTTCCCACCTACATGCGGCAGCACCTTTAGAATGTCATTAATTTGTGTGGTTTTCTTCTTTGAAGTGTATTTATGTTCTCAGGGTGGACCATGTGGTTCAAATATTCATGTGATAGTAATATATTTTCAGATTGCCTTTCTTACAACAGGAGAAACCCAGAGTTAAGAATATTTTATAACATTAACATGAAAATAACTTTGCCTAAAATTATTAAGTAAAAGATAAATAGAAAATTTGTGTATATGTAAATGTGTGTATCTATCTATCTATCTATCTATCTATATATATATATACCTATGACACAACTATTCGGGACAAAACTATACAGAAAAGATAGGAAGGAAATACAATACAGTGAAATCATTGTCACTAGGAGTGTGAATTCTATTTATTTATTTTTTGTTTTATGTATATTTTTAAACTAAAATTTACTAATAGGAGGCTCTTGAAAAAAATCGTTAGCATGCATTTAACTTTGTTCAAAAAGTTAAAGAGTTGGCTCCTACTGCACTCTGTGCATTCCTCCTCTTATAAAGTGCCTGGCTGGCACCCCTGCAGTTGTTAGCTTTCAGGATGTCCTGCCACTTCATTGCAATTTTCTCAAGGTACGTTCCTCTGACCTTGGTCAGCTCTCAGTCTCCACAGAGTTATATGAACACTGCTCTACAACTTTCCCATGTCTATTGTACTTAGTTTCTTCACATCATCCTTTCCCTAAGGGAGAATCAATTTTTCATTGCATTTCCCAGCCTTTTTTTTTTTTTTTTTTTTTTAATAGTGCCCTTCCCAAGGAAATGCATTTAAAATATCTTTCCACAAACACTAATCCACTTCTCTGGGAGATACATTTTCAATGGGATTTTATATCCCTTATTTGGAAATTGTCCCTTAACACATTATGGCACTTCTCTTTCTCATAGGATGATGAGATATTAAAATTGCACATGAACTTCTTTTCCACTTTGGTCTTTCAGCTTTTTATTTTTATTTTTCAAAAGGACATAGGTGTAGGTGCCTCTTATTAATGGTATCACAGTGTAGACCAAATACAGTGTCATAGTGTCACACACTGGGTTGTTTCTCAAACCGAAAACCAGTGAGCTACTTTGTTCCATCTATCTCCCTAAGAATTGGAAAAAAAAAAAAATAGTAATAAATTAAAAACAGAAAGTGAAGTCATATGATAGGATAGTAAGGCAAATCTCTAAAAACCTCAATGCGCAAATCAAAAAAGTCTGTTGAAGACTGAATGCCAGTACAATCTCAGGATACCATGCCTTGTTAAAAAGTCATTACTAGCCAGTGTATTCAGATTAAATCAGGTGTTTAATTCAAGGAACTACTAGAGTTAGATTTAAAAGAAGAGAAAGAAAATGATGATTGGCTACGATTTAAAAGAAGTCATACTGGGCCTGGTTTAAGATTTGTCATGTCTCTCCTGAAGGCTCATAAAGGAACTGATGAGTAATATATTTAGCAATTTTCAGAAACCTTGAGGGTGTAAAAAGCCAAATGTAACCAGAAATCTTATTTTCAGGGAAAATATATATTTCATTCAAGATGTCATTAAACCTAGGGGAGCAAGGGTGAATTGTATTAAAGGAAGATTATGTGAATTTGAAAGCAGGCATTGTCATCGGGAGTTTAGGGTCAGCATCTCAATTTCTCATCTGATTTGTATTAGTCTTCTCAGATGTAGAAAGACTGTGAGGCTGGCTGGGGTTATATCACACAGCTGCTCTGTTTTATTGAGAAGGCTGGTCCAAGGAACCTGAGAGCTGCTTCAGGTCCTCCAGGCAATGTTGATCCACTAGTTTCATATCACATGATTGCCTTTCAAAGGTGAATGGTGAATTTACAAGTGGATTTAAGAAAGTTAAGAAGAAATAGAACAATTTATCATTATGCTTTATTCTTATGTCTTTCTCTGTTCATTAACCTATCTCTGTAAATATTAGGCATTATTCTTATTTTCACTGACAGCTGGAAATATTTGCTGACTTTTAGAAATAAAGCTATTTTCATTTCCATTTTAGTATAGTTTCTACATAAAATTTCTTGTGATTAAAAATATTTTGATGAAATGACTTTAAACATTAACAATTTTTTTTTTTTTTTTTTTTTTTTTTGAGATGGAGTCTCTCTCTGTCACCCAGGCTAGAGTGCAGTGGCATGGTCTCAGTTCACCGCACCGTTCGCCTCCCGGGTTCAAGCGATTCTTCTGCCTCAGCCTCCCAAGTAGCTGGGATTACAGGTACACGCCATACTTGGCTAATTTGTGTATTTTTGAAGTAGAGATGGAGTTTCACCATGTTGGCCAGGCTGGTCTGGAACTCCTGACCTCAAGTGATCCACCTGCCTCGGCCTCCCAAAGTGCTGAAATTACAGGTGTGAGCCACCACACCCAGCCAGTAATTTTAATAAAAGATAAAAAGTACTGTATATAAATGAGAAGCCAAAATAATCATGTTGGACTATGAAACAGGTTCTTGTTTTAAATGTAGATTCTGTATTACTCCCTCTTGATAAAGGAAGCCTAACAAATGGTTAACAGAAAACAAATATGTTTTCAGAATAGTTGAAAAGTTTGATATTTGTTTTTTCTTTTCCATTTTAAAGGGGATATAGGCAGAATATTTATACCATTTTCCCTTTTGTCAGATACAACTTTTCTAACCAATTCCAGCCAAGTTAGCTGAAAAGTGAAAGATGCAAAAAACCACTCACTCATTTGGTTTTTGTTTCACTTAACAATGACTTCGAGTTTCTTGTTACCTTCACAGTTATTCTCTGGTTTGATGAGTTAAGAATCATGTAAATACTGCCTGAATTGATATGATGTCTAGCTCATTTTACTTTCTACACCTCCAAATAAAATTAATTTTAAAACAATGAGAACACATGGACACAGGACAGGGAACATCACACACAGGGTCCTGTTGGTGGGTGGGGGCCTGGGGGAGGGAATAGCAGTAGAAGAAATACCTAATGTAAATGATGAGTTGATGGGTGCAGCAAACCAACATGGCACATGTATACCTATGTAACAAACCTGCATGTTGTGCACATGTACCCTAGAACTTAAAGTATAATTAAAAAGAAATAAATAAAAAATTTTAAATGGATCACAGACATTCATGTGCTGATACAGTCAGATGCTGCATAACGTTTCAGTCAATGGACCACATATATGACTGGTGACCCCATAAAATTACAATGAAGCTGAAAAAATCCTATAGCCTAATGACATCATAACTCAAACACCATGTGTTCATGGTGACGCTCGTATAAACACACCATGCTGCCAGTCATCTAAAAGTATACCACATACAATGATGTACACTACATAGTACTTGATAATAAATTATGTTACTAATATTTAAAAATTGAGGTTAAAAAGCAGGTGGTTTCTATTATATATGCCTTCCCACTTCAATGAAATTGCCTCCTTGCAGAGGAGTAACATAAATTTCTGAATAGTTCCTGGATTACATAAGACCAAAAGGACCATTGGCCAGATGTAACTTAAGAGATTTCGTGGTCTTCATGGTCAAGACTGACCGAAAAAATGAGAAGCTTTCATGAACATTTTGTATGCTTCCAAATTACAGAAAAGAATCAAGCTTTCTTCCACTAGTTGCATCGTCCACCAATCATAAAATCACACCATAAACACCCATACCCATGGAAAGTAGGAAAAGATGAAGAGGGCCCTATAAGGTGGGAAGGAAATTATTGTAATCAAGCTTGCACTCTATTGTTTCCTTCTATGAGGATGGGGGAGCAGACCCAGAAAGGAAAAAGAGAGGTGAATTGTCAGATTTCTTTATGGACATGCTAATGACAGGCCACAAGGCCAATACACTAGTGATATTTCCTAGAAAGACTCTATGGATAGATATTTCCAGCAGGATGTACCTGTCTAGGGTTGCTTGAGGAAAAGTAAATAAATAACAATAAAAATACTTAGAATCTATAGATGAAGGTAAATAATATGTAAGGTATAATAATGCACAAAAGAGAAATGTGTCATGACTGAAAGAGTCCACTTATAATTATCACACAGGTTCATCTTGCCCACTGCCCAAAAAACGCCAATGCACTGAGAATTGCAGAATTTTGCAGCAAAGAAAGAGTTTAATAACTGCAGGACAATTCAGGAGGGAGGATGAAAGTTAATTTTCAAATCCCATTGCCAAAAACCTCAGAGTTTAGGGTTTTTTACAGATAGTTTGGTTGGCAGGGGGCTAGGAAATGGGGAATGCTGATTGGTTGGGCTGGGGATGAAATCATAAGAGATCAAAGTTTTCTTCCTGCACTGAGTCAGTACCTGGATGGGGATCATAGAACCAGTTGAATTAGTTTCTTGGTATGAGTCACAGGTCTAGGTGGAGTCTGTCAGTCACTAGCACACAAAAGTCTAAAAAATATCTCAAAGGCTAACTTCAGGTTTTGACAATAGTTATGTTATCTATTGGAGCAACTGAGGAAGTTACAAAATCTTGTGATCTTTGGAGCAGTAAACAACTACAGAAAAGCAAGGTAAAGAACAATGACTGGTTATCGTTTACACCTACACTTTAGCAGAAGTCAGGCCCTTCCCATAATCCTAATCTTGTGGCCTTTCATGAGTATTACAAAGGTAGTTTCAAGATCCCTGAGAGGGTCAGTTTTGGGAAAAGACTATGATCATCTTTGTTTTAAAGTTAACAAAGGTTGGTTAGCTTGTGAGGTTAGAAGCAAGATGGAGTCAATTAGATTAGATTCTCTCACTGTCATAATGTTAACAAAAGTGGTTTAACTCTTTGTATGTGTGATATAGTCACACTTAGAGAGGTCGTATGTTAAATCTTGGCCTGACAGTCTGATCCAAGTTAGATCACAAGGAAAATTCACTGAGCCGTAAATACAAAGCAGGAAAAAGGCATTTGCCATCTCACACCTTGGCTGCCCCACCCCAAAGAAGGACATAGCTTCAGTAAAAAGTCCAGACTTCAAAAAAAAAAAAAAAGGAAAAGAAAAATCTTGACCTGAGCATGCAGCAAAAAGGGACCTGAGAAGTGACATTGGCTGTGTCAAACCTCTCCATGCTTCACCTATTCCTCATATTACTTGTACTTTTGCAATTGTTACTAATGCTGATACAAGGTAAGATCTCTGATTCTCATGAGTCTCATTTACCAATAAGATATTTTGTATTATCTCATCAAGACAAATAGTTCATGGCTGCCTTCTTTTGTCCTGAGAGGTCTCTGATCCTATATTGTCCATGTGAGTTGTTGACATTTTATGATCCTCAACATTTATCCTCAAACACTGAAAATTCTGAAGTTTAGCAGACATTTTAGCAATCTGTTTCAAAACTCAAAATTCCCAAGTTCTGTATTGTTATGCGATACAGCATGGAAAATCATTGCATTTTGCAACTAAGCCTGCATTTGTTGAGGGTCCTGGTTAAGCCAAGGTGTTAAATTATGTTTGTTTTACACAGATATTCTAATTCAATTAGGTCACCATGATGGTTAATTTTGAATGTCAACTTGATGGGGCTAATGGATATCAGATAACTGGCAAAACATCATTTCTGAGTGTGTTTGTGAGGGTGTTGCTGGAAGAGATTAGCATTTGACTTGGTAAACTGAGTAAGATATTCCTCACCAATGTGGGTGCACATCAACCAGTCCTTTGAGAACCTCAGTAGAACAAAAAGGTGGAGAAAAGGCAAATGTGTTCTGTCTTATGGATTCAGACATCTATACTCTGCCCTCAGACATCAGTGCCTCTGGTTCTCAGGCCTTAAGGCTTGGACTAAAACTATACCAAAAGCTTTCCTGGTTTTCCAGTTTGCAGATGGCAGCTGGTGGTACTTGCCTCTATAGTCACATGAACCAATCCTTCATAATAAATCTCTTTCCATATATCTATGTATATCCTGCTAATTCTGTTTCTCTGAAACACCCTGATTAATAAACCATTTAAAAAATGTCCTGCCCTTGACAGTATCCTCCCAATAGAAGAACAAAATGTTCTGACTTCACTATTTCTAATTGTACTTTAGTATTAAATTCCTGTGTAATAAATCACATTGTAACTGATAATTTTAATTAAAATGTATTAAGTCATTATTAGACATTTTGAAAGTTAATAGTATGAGGATATCTGAAAATTTAGATACTTAGTTATTCATGAAGCATTTACTGTATTCCTACTATTTCCCAGACAAGGTGCTACACTAAAAATTATGGAAAATATAAAGTGCAATCTTGATTCTTTCCTGGAAGATCATTTAATATGTAGAGAGAGTAAATCAAGTAACCAAATGTTGGATTTGGTGTTAAGTGATATGAAAACACAGGGAAATAATTTATGAACAGAAAGGAGTCCACTAAGAATTCCAGGAGGAGTCTAACAACATTCGCATGAATGGATGACTGTTGGTCTGAACCTTGAAGATTGAATAGAAGGTCAGGTCATTATGTGCAGAAAAATGGAAATGGCATTTTACTGAGAAAAAAAAAAAAAAGCAAGCATACAAGCAGAGCATGGAAGATGGTGAGTGTTCAGAAACAGTGACTACAAGTCACTCGTATGAAGTGACTGGAAGGCAAAGGGTGTGCTAGAATAAAATTCAACAGTCTTTGGTATGATACCATCTTACAAGTTATGCAGTAGCTCTGGCTTGACATGGGCCCAATTAAGGCAAAGGCAAAGAATTTTTTTTAAGAAGGAGAAAAATGAGAAGGATTTAATAGGTGTACTAAGTTTGAAATAAGTAAAAAAGTAATGAAAAGGGAGGATTTACACTACAAGAAAAGAAAATTACAGGCCAATATACATGATGAACGTATATGAAAAAATCCTCAACAAGTTACTAACAAGTCAAATTTAATAACACATTAAAATAATTCACCACAATTGGCCAGGTGAGGTGGCGCCACAATCAAGTGAGATTAATCCCTGGGATACAAAGACGGTTCAACATATGTAAGTCATTAGTGTGACACATTGCATCGATAGAATGAAAGCCAAAAACCATATGACTATCCCAATAAGTGCAAAAAAAAAAAAAAAAAAAAAAAAAAAAAAAAAAAAAAAAAAAAAAAGCATTTGACAAAATTCAACATTCTTTCATGATGAAAAAAATAAAGCTCTCAATAGATTAGCTATCAAAGGAATGTACCTCAACATAGTAAATCCCACGTATGACAAGCCCACAGCAACATCATATTCACTAGTGAAAATCTGAAAGTTTTACCTCTAAGATCAGGAATGAGACGAGGATTCTCACTCTGCACACTTCTTTTCAACACGTACTGGAAGTCCTAGTCAGAGAATTGAGTAAGATAAAAAGAAATAAAGGGGATCCTAATAAGAAAGGAAGAAGTGAAGTTGCCACTGCTAGCTGACATAAACTTACATATATACAAAATCCTAAAGACTCTACCCCAAAACTGTTAGAAATAATAAACAAACTCAGTAAAATTGCAGGATACAAAATCAACATACAAAAATATCTATACAATAACAATGAACTATCTGAGAAAGAAATCAAGAAAACAATTTCATTTATAACAGCAACAATAACAACAAAAACATACTTAGGTGCAAATTTAACCAAGAAGGTAAAGATCTGTGTGCTAGAAACAATAAAACATTTATGAAAGAAAGTGAAGAAAATACCAATAAGTGGGAAAATATCATCCGTTCATGAATTAAAGAATTAATATTTTTAAAATGTCCGTACTATCCAAACCAATGTACAGATTCAATGCAATCCTTATTAAAATGTAATTATTTTCATGGAAATAGAAAAAAAATACTAATATCCATATAGAACCACAAAAGACCCTGAATATCCAAAGCAGTCTTGAGCAAAAAACAAATCAAAACAAAGCTTGAGGCATCATATTTACCTGACATCAAAATATTCTACAAAGTTGCAGCAATTAAAACAGCATGGTATTGCAAAAAAATAGACATATCAACCAATGGAACAGGATAGACAGTACAAAAATAAACCCATGCATTTATGACAATTGATTTTTTATAAAAGTTCCAAGAACACATAGTAGGGAAAGGACAGACTCCAGTAAATGAAAAAACTGGATCCAGTTGAGAAAACTGGGTATCTACATGCAGAAGAGTGAAATTAGGTTCATATTTCATACAACGCATAAAAATCAACTGAAAATGGGTTTAATCTCAGGGATTAATCTCACTTGATTGTGGTGAATATATGTAAAACCTTAAATATATTTTAAAACTTAAATATATACCTGAAACTGTAAAACTGCAAGAAGTTCTACAGAATTCTACAACAGGGGGAAAGTTCTACAACATTGATCTGGGCAATTATATTTTGGATATGATGTTAAAAACACAGGTAGGGGGTGGAGCAAGATGGCCGAATAGGAACAGCTCCAGTCCCCAATTCCCAGCGCGAGCGACACAGAAGACCGGTGATTTCTGCATTTTCAACTGAGGTACTGGGGACATCTCACTAGGGAGTGCCGGACAATTGGTGCTGGTCAGCTGCTGCAGCCCGACCAGCGAGAGCTGAAGCAGGGCGAGGCATCGCCTCACCTGGGAAGTGCAAGGGGGAAGGGAATCCCTTTTCCTAGCCAGGGGAACTGAGACACACGACACCTGGAAAATCGGGTAACTCCCACCCCAATACCGCGCTTTAAGCAACGGGCACACCAGAAGAATATATCCCTCACCTGGCCGGGAGGGTCCCACGCCCACGGAGCCTCCCTCATTGTTAACACAGCAGTCTGTGGCGATCTAACTGCAAGGCAGCAGCGAGGCTGGGGGAGGGGCGCCCGCCATTGCTGAGGCTTAAGTAGGTAAACATAGCCACTGGGAAGCTCGAACTGGGTGGAGCTCACAGCAGCTCAAGGAAACCTGCCTGTCTCTATAGACTCCACCTCTGGGGGCAGGGCTCAGCTAAAAAACAATAGGGGAAACAGCAGAGGCCTGAGCAGACGGGAACGACTCTGTCTGACAGCTTTGAAGAGAGCAGTGGATCTCCCAACACGGAGGTTGAGATCTGAGAAGGGACAGACTGCCTGCTCAACTGGGTCACTGACCACTGAGTAGCCTAACTGGGAGACATCCCCCACTAGGGGCAGTCTGACACCCCACACCTCACAGGGTGGAGTACACCCCTGAGAGGAAGCTTCCAAAGTAAGAATCAGACAGGTACACTTGCTGTTCAGCAATATTCTATCTTCTGCAAGCTCTGCTGCTGATACCCAGGCAAACAGGGTCTGGAGTGGACCTCAAGCAATCTCCAACAGACCTATAGCTGAGGGTCCTGACTGTCAGAAGGAAAACTATCAAACAGGAAGGACACCTATACCAAAACCCCATCAGTACGTCACCATCATCAAAGACCAGAGACAGATAAAACCACAAAGATGGGGAAAAAGCAGGGCAGAAAAGCTGGAAATTCAAAAAATAAGAGCGCATCTCCCCCTGCAACGGAGCGCAGCCCATCACCAGCAACGGATCAAAGCTGGTCAGAGAATGACTTTGACGAGATGAGAGAAGAAGGCTTCAGTCCATCAAACTTCTCAGAGCTAAAGGAGGAATTACGTACCCAGCACAAAGAAACTAAAAATCTTGAAAAAAGAGTGGAAGAATTGACAGCTAGACTAATTAATGCAGAGAAGGTCATAAACGAAATGACAGAGATGAAAACCATGACACGAGAAATACGTGACAAATGCACAAGCTTCAGTAACCGACTCGATCAACTAGAAGAAAGAGTATCAGCGATTGAGGATCCAATGAATGAAATGAAGCGAGAAGAGAAACCAAAAGAAAAGAGAAGAAAAAGAAATGAACAAAGCCTGCAAGAAGTATGGGATTATGTAAAAAGACCAAATCTACGTCTGATTGGGGTGCCTGAAAGTGAGGGGGAAAATGGAACCAAGTTGGAAAACACTCTTCAGGATATCATCCAGGAGAACTTCCCCAACCTAGTAGGGCAGGCCAACATTCAAATTCAGGAAATACAGAGAACACCACAAAGATACTCCTCCAGAAGAGCAACTCCAAGATACATAATTGCCAGATTCACCAAAGTTGAAATGAAGGAAAAAATCTTAAGGGCAGCCAGAGAGAAAGGTCGGGTTACCCACAAAGGGAAGCTCATCAGACTAACAGCAGATCTCTCGGCAGAAACTCTACAAGCCAGAAGAGAGTGGGGGCCAATATTCAACGTTCTTAAAGAAAAGAATTTTCAACCCAGAATTTCATATCCAGCCAAACTAAGTTTCATAAGTGAGGGAGAAATACAATCCTTTACAGATAAGCAAATGCTTAGAGATATTGTCACCACCAGGCCTGCCTTACAAGAGACCCTGAAGGAAGCCCTAAACATGGAAAGGAACAACCGATACCAGCCATTGCAAAAACATGCCAAAATGTAAAGACCATTGAGGCTAGGAAGAAACTGCATCAACTAACGAGCAAAATAAGCAGTTAATATCATAATGGCAGGATCAAGTTCACACATAACAATATTAATCTTAAATGTAAATGGACTAAATGCTCCAATTAAAAGACACAGACTGGCAAACTGGATAAAGAGTCAAGACCCATCAGTCTGCTGTATTCAAGAGACCCATCTCACATGCAGAGACATACATAGGCTCAAAATAAAGGGATGGAGGAAGATCTACCAAGCAAATGGAGAACAAAAAAAAGCAGGGGTTGCAATCCTAGTCTCTGATAAAACAGACTTTAAACCATCAAAGATCAAAAGAGACAAAGAAGGACATTACATAATGGTAAAGGGATCAATTCAACAGGAAGAGCTAACTCTCCTAAATATATATGCACCCAATACAGGAGCACCCAGATTCATAAAGCAAGTCCTTAGAGACTTACAAAGAGACTTAGACTCCCACACAATAATAATGGGAGACTTCAACACTCCACTGTCAACATTAGACAGATCAATGAGACAGAAAGTTAACAAGGATATCCAGGAATTGAACTCATCTCTGCACCAAGCAGACCTAATAGACATCTATAGAACTCTCCACCCCAAATCAACAGAATATACATTCTTCTCAGCACCACATCGCACTTATTCCAAAATTGACCACATAATTGGAAGTAAAGCACTCCTCAGCAAATGTAAAAGAACAGAAATTATAACAAACTGTCTCTCAGACCACAGTGCAATCAAACTAGAACTCAGGACTAAGAAACTCACTCAAAACCGCTCAACTACATGGAAACTGAACAACCTGCTCCTGAATGACTACTGGGTACATAACGAAATGAAGGCAGAAATAAAGATGTTCTTTCAAACCAATGAGAACAAAGATACAACATACCAGAATCTCTGGGACACATTTAGAGCAGTGTGTAGAGGGAAATTTATAGCACTAAATGCCCACAAGAGAAAGCAGGAAAGATCTAAAATTGACACTCTAACATCACAATTAAAAGAACTAGAGAGGCAAGAGCAAACACATTCAAAAGCTAGCAGAAGGCAAGAAATAAGTAAGATCAGAGCAGAACTGAAGGAGATAGAGACACAAAAAACCCTCCAAAAAATCAATGAATCCAGGAGCTGGTTTTTTGAAAAGATCAACAAAATTGACAGACCGCTAGCAAGACTAATAAAGAAGAAAAGAGAGAGGAATCAAATAGATGCAATAAAAAATGATAAAGGGGATATCACCACCGACCCCACAGAAATACAAACTACCATCAGAGAATACTATAAACACCTCTACACAAATCAACTAGAAAATCTAGAAGAAATGGATAATTTCCTGGACACTTACACTCTCCCAAGACTAAACCAGGAAGAAGTTGAATCCCTGAATAGACCAATAGCAGGCTCTGAAATTGAGGCAACAATTAATAGCCTACCCACCAAAAAAAGTCCAGGACCAGATGGATTCACAGCTGAATTCTACCAGAGGTACAAGGAGGAGCTGGTTCCATTCCTTCTGAAACTATTCCAATCAATAGAAAAAGAGGGAATCCTCCCTAACTCATTTTATGAGGCCAACATCATCCTGATACCAAAGCCTGGCAGAGACACAACAAAAAAAGAGAATTTTAGACCAATATCCCTGATGAACATCGATGCAGAAATCCTCAATAAAATACTGGCAAACCGGATTCAGCAGCACATCAAAAAGCTTATCCACCATGATCAAGTGGGCTTCATCCCTGGGATGCAAGGCTGGTTCAACATTCGCAAATCAATAAACATAATCCAGCATATAAACAGAACCAAGGTCAAGAACCACATGATTATCTCAATAGATGCAGAAAAGGCTTTTGACAAAATTCAACAGCCCTTCATGCTAAAAACGCTCAATAAATTCGGTATTGATGGAACGTACCTCAAAATAATAAGAGCTATTTATGACAAACCCACAGCTAATATCATTCTGAATGGGCAAAAACTGGAAAAATTCCCTTTGAAAACTGGTACAAGACAGGGATGCCCTCTCTCACCACTCCTATTCAACATAGTGTTGGAAGTTCTGGCTAGGGCAATCAGGCAAGAGAAAGAAATCAAGGGTATTCAGTTAGGAAAAGAAGAAGTCAAATTGTCCCTGTTTGCAGATGACATGATTGTATGTTTAGAAAACCCCATTGTCTCAGCCCAAAATCTCCTTCAGCTGATAAGCAACTTCAGCAAAGTCTCAGGATACAAAATTAATGTGCAAAAATCACAAGCATTCTTATACACCAGTAACAGAGAAGCAGAGAGCCAATTCAGGAATGAACTTCCATTCACAATTGCTTCAAAGAGAATGAAATACCAAGGAATCCAACTTACAAGGGATGTAAAGGACCTCTTCAAGGAGAACTACAAACCACTGCTCAGTGAAATCAAAGAGGACACAAACTAATGGAAGAACATACCATGCTCATGGATAGGAAGAATCAATATCGTGAAAATGGCCATACTGCCCAAGGTTATTTATAGATTCAATGCCATCCCCATCAAGCTACCAATGATTTTCTTCACAGAATTGGAAAAAACTACTTTAAAGTTCATATGGAACCAAAAAAGAGCCCGCATTGCCAAGACAATCCTAAGCCAAAAGGACAAAGCTGGAGGCGTCACGCTACCTGACTTCAAACTATACTACAAGGCTACAGTAACCAAAACAGCATGGTACTGCTACCAAAACAGAGATATAGACCAATGGAACAGAACAGAGTCCTCAGAAATAATACCACACATCTACAGCCATCTGATCTTTGACAAACCTGAGAGAAACAAGAAATGGGGAAAGGATTCCCTATTTAATAAATGGTGCTGGGAAAATTGGCTAGCCGTAAGTAGAAAGCTGAAACTGGATCCTTTCCTTACTCCTTATACGAAAATTAATTCAAGGTGGATTAGAGACTTAAATGTTAGACTTTCCTTCTTTATTATTCAAATGCAATTGGTCCTTGAGTCCTAACTGGTTAATATTTTCTTTATTTCCTTTTCACTGTCACTGTCCTAATTTTAATGCTCATCACCCCTTTATCGTATTGCAATATTTACCTCACAACTGGTCTTCTCTTCCTCATTTCTTTTTCTCTCAAATCCATTTTTCATACTGCCACCAGAATGCTATTTCCAAATTTAAATACAGCCATATGGCCCATGCTTAAAACTCATCCATGGCTTCAAATGTCCTCTAGGGTAAAGTCTAAGCTTTGTGGCACCATATTTGTCATGATCTGATCATAATTTACCTCTCCAGCTTCCTACACCTTATCTTGCACCTATGATGCTATCACAACATAAAGTATCCTCCATAAGACATTGTATTTTTGTATTTCCATACTTTTATAATGCTTTTCCTCTGCCAGAAATGTCTTCCTCACCTTCTACACTAGAAAACCTAACCACCAGAATTCATATTAGACATCTTTTCTGTTAAGCCTTCCATGGCCTCTTCAGAAAATGTTGTGCCACCACAGATTTTTATAAATATAGAACATATTGTTCCCTAATGCAATTACAAATGTACACATTTGTCTCCAACTGTATCTTTAGAACTGTAGGACACAGCACCATAAGCCATGGCACATAATGGGTCCTGAAGACCAAAATAAAATAAAATTCCTAAATTCCTCCAACAGAAACTCCTTTGCCTAAAAAAAAAAAAAAAAAAAAAAAAAAAAATTTAAGTTACCTTCCAAGGTAAGATGGGAGGCTGATTACATCCCATTTGCTTCCACCTTCTTTCACTCATTCATCATTGCCAGATTTTCCCAAAAGCCAGCTTGAGAAAACAAAAGATTGGGAGGCCCCTAGGCTCCTCCTGTTTTTATGGCTCCAGCATAACAGCTATCCCAGTTCACAAGGAATTTCTTCTTCAAAACTGACTACTGGCTGTGGACTGGTTTTGGCCAGTGTTCTGAGGATGCATGGAACTTGTACCCTATATTTCATCTTTTTATGCACAGAACCTAACTATAACGCATTTAAATGTCAAATTTCCACCCCAAAGTGAAAATAATGTATGTTTCATACATGTAAACCTAAAGTGCACACATGTGAGCATCTTTCATGAATATTCATAAGTCCTCCCATCTACTGTTAAATATGTACACCCTGCCACCCCATTTAGAATATATACCTGCCTCTTCTTTCTCTCCCTTTGAAGCATGGCTTTATGGTTTTGGCTAGAAGCTTACTTCTCACCGGCACACCTGCAGTATGGAACCCCCTTGAAACAAAGCTCTCCATTTACATTTATTGGCTCAACAGTACATAACAAACTTCTGCCAAATGAATGAATTAATGATCATAAGTAAACTAATAATAAATTAGATTTCTCCTTTGACAAAAAGTCTTTTCAAATAAAAAGTCAACTGGGAAAGCAAGATGGGTATAATTAAATCACATCTATGGGAATTCAAACTAATATTTTGTTAACAATTACAAACCAGAAGATAAACAGATGGGTTGCAGAAAAGCCTTGAGTTTTGTTCATGAGGAGAAAAGGTCATCTTTGAGTATTACCAGTACATCATATGCTCCTCTACTTATGATGGGGTTAGTTCCAACAAACCCATTTTAAATTGGAAATACCGTTAAGTCAAAAATGCACTTAATACTCCTAACCTACCAAACATCATAGCTTAGACTAGCCTACCCTAAGCCTACTTAAAGCCTACTTAGCATAGCTTAGCCTTAGCCTACATGCTTGGGATACTTACATTAGCCCACAACAGGGCAAAATAATCTAACACAATGCCTATTTAAAAAGAAAGTGTTGAATATCTCATGTAATTTATTGAATGCTGTACTGAAAGTGAAAAACAAAAAGGTTGTAAGGATAAAACATGGTTTCTACTGAATGCTTATCACTTTTGCACCATTACAAAGTTGAACATTTTAAGTCAAACTATTATACGTTGTAGACCATCTTTAATAAACTTGGCATTTTATTTCTGAAATACCACTTTATCCCTATCCTTGTTTCTGAACGGTTACCACTAACTTCCCTCATAAATGTAGAAATTCAGGAAGATATGTTCCTCCTCCTTCCAATGGAGATATAGATTTTTTGTTAATTTATGACATAATTGTTCCTGTCCGAGCCTTTCTTTCATGAATTAATTTCCTAGGGAACATGAATCATATTCTGTTGTTGTTAATCACATTATCGTCTTGTCAACAAACATGATGATCACAGAGTTCTAAGCATCTTTAATTCCTATCCAAAACTTGCTGTAAGTGTGCTTTATATTGGTTTGTTTGTCCAAGATTTGTCACAACTGACATATTTCTGCTTTTGTAATTGATGTTATTTGCATAGGGAAAAAGTCATTGCTAGTAAATGCTTAATAATTTCCTATAAAACAGTGATAGTATCTCACTCTGGGGAAAGAAAAACTGAGAGTCATGTGGAATAGGTTTTGTTTTGGAATTCATTTCTCTTGGAAAACTGATTAGAGTTCATTTCATTCTGGTACATGGGACAGGGACAAAAAAAAAAAAGCTAAGGTTCCCAGTATTAAGTTTTATATGCCTAAGCAAAACAATCTGTTGATCCGAAAGTAATTAAGCCCACACTTCTTTAGGAAGTATTAAGAAAAAATAAGAAAACGATAAGTAAGCCTTAGCTTCTGATGTGGCAGCCTTGGGGAGATGGACCAGTGGGAAGCTAATCTTGCCCTAATGGACAGGAATGGGAGAATATTATAGAAGGACTGAGATATGAAGCAAAATTACTACCTACTGGTTAGTACCATCTATCTTGTTTGGGTGCTTCTACAGCTCAAACATCCTCCTCTGTAGTTAGTCTCTTTTTGCAGCCAGCCTAATCTACCTCTAGAGGACTAATTCCTGGAACATTTTAAACATACTACTCTGGGAAAATAGGATGGACAAATGGTTAATATCACTTCTTTCTTTGTCCATTGTGCTAACAAATTTGCCTCTTTTCCATTTTTTAAAGCCCCAATGTACAGTGTGCTCCGTCTATCCAAAACAGATAGGATAGAACTATATGAATCAGAGAGGACTAAGACAACCATTCCTTAACATGTACCTCACTCATTATCATTCAGAGGTCACAATGGTGATAGTGATATCTAGGATGTTGCTGCAATCTAAACTACCATCTCAATCTAGGATGTTGCTGCTGTAACAGACAGATAGGTGGAAAATCTCATTATAATTTTTAAATGAAGGAATCCCCATGAATTTCCATGACCTTTTCACCATCTATCAAGCTCCTGAGTGCGGCCTATTTGTTTATTTTGATTAATCCAATAAATTAGCTTTGAATCTCTACCTTTCTATAAAAGAAATTTAGTTAGTTCTATTATCATTTTATTTAAAAGAAAGTATAAAAACCTAAGATATATAGAAAAAGATACCAAATAATAAAGTAAGCTCTATTATTTTTAAAAAATAACTGGATTACAAAGGAAAATTGCTATTAATTGAATTGTAACATAGTCCCCAAACCTAAGATGTAGTAATCCAGACAAGTATATTGTAGACTAGAGATCAGGGCACAGTTTCTACAACATAGAAAACTAAGTTTTATTCTCTAAATCTGTGCTTAATATATTTTACCAAAATATAAAGTCAAATTATTCTAACATAAATTTATAACATTAAAAAGTTATAAAAGGGAATTGTTACGCATTTAGAAACCATCTAAGTTCAGTATAAATTTGATAAATTTTGCAACTTTAAATTACCTGAGTTTATTTCTAAAACACTTGAAATCTTCTTTGTAATTCTCTCATTTCTCTAGATCCCATAAGAGTTGGCAGGTGCATCCTTGGAAGTATCATTGCTTTTGTTTTCATCAGTTCACATATTCATGGCATTTCCCTGCTACTTGTCAAAATAATTAATATCTGGAGTGGAAGAAATAGGTATACTGCATTTTAATAAAAAATTTTTATGCAAACATGGTTAGAGAAATAGTCTATTAAAAGTGTGACCTTTCGGTCTTTGACCTTTTGTTACATTACAAAAACATTTCTGATCTGCTTAAAGAATTATGGATACAGCTGTCATCTCTGTAGCATTAATGAAGGGTTTATTTTCAAAAGAATATCTTGCTAAAGTTTTGAAAAAGTTTGGATATTCATCAATTTAGGATCTACCTCACAGTCAATAAGAATAAATATGAAAAAAATCCATTCTATGGAACTGTACTGAAAGCTTATGACAACATAAAGTGTCTATCACCTTGAATATATAATTTCTGTTCATTTATGAATAAATGTATTTAATCCCATTGTATATTCTTGCTAGCTACAAGTAGGTTATCGGCCACTTCCCTGGATGACTTATGGAATCAAAATATCTGTGATATATTAGATCAAGTTCTTTACACAATCCATTATAAAACACAGTCATTCACTTTTCCAAGATATGACACCACCCAACATCTTGTATCCTTCTTACAGATGCTGGGAACATCTAGAATTATGTCATCCTCCATACAACACACCTGGAGTTTTTAGGTCCCATTGCCTCTGCTTTTAGTCTATGGTTAGGAACCTTTTGTTCTTTTGTATGAAATCACTTTCTCTCAAGAGTTACTTAAATCAACACAGAATGCGCAGTCCCATAAAATGGGCAAGTGAAATATACTAGTCCAGCAAGCAATTACAAATTGTTGGAAAAGAAGGAAATATGGTCTTCCTCCTGGTATATTACATTTAAAAAAATAAGTCTTTTAGGAAAAATTGAAAATAATTGAGTCTGAATAATAAAAAGGATTGCAAATATCACACAAATTCTTTGAACAATTTATAGCACATACTTTTCTCTATAGAATACCCAATGACATAGGGGAAATAAAAAGGTATCTGATGCTTTTAAAAGGTTCCTAATCTTATATAGTCCATAAATTTAGCTTCTGAATTTCAGATAACCAAAAACAATGCATTTTTTAATCTCAATTTCCTGAATCCTTAAAAATAATGCACACACTATTTTTTAAAGAAAGAATTATTAAAGTAAAAATAATAATTATGTAGGAGCATCTAGGAAAGTATCTGACACAAAGGAGACAAAGGAAAATCAACATTCTCATTCTTTATCCTTTTCTTAACCAAAAGAATATAGATAAAATTTTGCAGTATACAAGCATACAGACTTTTCATAGATGCTAAAATCTATTCAAGCAGCACACCATAGAATTTTATTTTAATTTTATCTATTACTGATCTGTAAAATCCTGAATTGGCATTATAGATGACAATTAAGTCAAATCAGAAAATAATTTTATATGTTTTCATTAAAGTTTAACATAAATTGATGTAGAATTTGATCTAGTTTTCTTTTTGAAGCAGACAGCCATCTGTATCCATGTGGGTTCTACATCCACAGATTCAACTAACTGTGGACTGAAAATATTCAGTTGAAGGCTGAGGCAGGAGGATCACATGAGGCTAGGAGTTCAAGACCACCTGGGCAACATAATAAAATCCCATCTCTAAAAGAGAAAATAATTAGTCAAGCATAGTGGCACATGGCTGTAGTTCCAATTGCTCAGGAGGCTGAGGTAGGATTCCTTGTGCTCAGGAGTTTGACACAGCAATGAGCTGTGGTAGCACCACTGCACTCCAGCCTAGGCAACAGAATAGTGTATCGTCTCTTAAAAAATAAATTAATTAATTAATTAAATAAAAATTTAAAATTCACAAAAAATACAACAAAAAAAGACAGTATGAAGACTATTTGCCTAACATTTACATTGTATTAGATCTTGTAAGTAATCTAGAAATGATTTAAAGTATACAGGAGAAGGTGCATAGATAATATGTCAATACTACGCCATTTTATAGCAGAGACAAGCATCTGTGGATTTTGGTTCCCTAGGGGTCCTGCAACCAATCAACTTCAGATTCCAAGGGACAATGGTATACAATTTCATTTAACTACATAGCCTCCCAAATAATAAACCTTCCTCCAGTTGCCTGTTGATGCCTAAGAATGCTTTAACAGAAGGCAAATCTTACCCCACAATGATAGATTACACTTAAAATATGTAAAAATAATGTTTTAAAACCAGAAATTTAACTTCAACTCACCACAAAATTATAGGTAGTGATATGTGAGCCCCTCTGGAAGTGAGTTTTGATAGGAGTCAGACAAGAACACTGAAGAGAGCTATGACGTGAAGAAAGAAGGAAGGTGAGGAGACGGAAGGGAAATGAGTTAAGGGCAAACGTTGCCTTCTACTGGCAAAGCCTCCTCTCCTGCCTTTCCATTTTCCTGTCTCTCTTTCCCTTTGTCTTAGATCTAAACACTTCTTTCCTCAAAAGGGTGACAGCAATATGCACATTTTAAAGGTTGTGAAGGTGAAGAGGTGTTAAGCTAGACATTTCCTCAAGCATTCTTTCATAGATGTTCTAGATTTAAAAGTTGGTATAAAGCCGGGATTTAAAAGACTGATAGAAAGAAAACCATGGTAATTTCCCTTATGGTTTTTGTTCTAGCCCTGGAATTATAAAAATGATCCACCTACTCCCTGGTTTAAAAAAAAAAAAAAAAAAAACCTTACTACTATGGTAACATGTTTACATCCAGTCTTAATGTATAGAAGTCAAGAAAAGCTGAATTCATGAGTATTTTCTAGAACTATGATACAAATTTTTCCAATTTAAAACCAGTTTATTTTTATAATTCATTCACTTCCTGTCTCAGTTAAAATTTAAAAAATTAAATATATTCCTGGAATTTACAAGACATGGTCACTATTTTATTCCACTCTGAATTATTTTGCCCTTCTACCCTTCTTGAAATTTGCTGAAGGTCAGGTTATGTGAATATTTGCTTCTATTGATTAGAATTGAATAACCAGTAGGTGGTAAAGTTGAGCAAAGTTCACAAGATTGCACAGCAGACAACAAGACAGAGATGCAAGGACCATTGGATTTCCAGAACAGCATGGGCCTGTGTAATTTAGCATGACCTTTCTGGTTTTCTATGTGCAAGTGTACTATTCATTGGCAATTAGGAGAATTTAGTATGAACTGTGTGAAGTTTATTGAGTCTCAAGTTTTATACTGAATTTCTGAGCTACAAAGTTTGCTACTGAGAGATACTTGGATTTTTGTTTGTCAAAAAATGATCTAGATCCTAATCTCTTTTCTGCTCTTTTTCTTTTTTTCTGCTCTTTTCCCTACTTCAAACACTCACCTCGGGAAGAGCCCACTTAAGAAATAATTTACTGAAGACTAAAACTACTTAAAGAACATCTTAATATTTAACATTTATAATGAGAGCTCTTCCCTTTGGGTCCAAGAAAGATCGTAGCCAAAAATAACTAAATATCAAATGCTAAAAAAAAAAAAAAAAAAGAAAGAAAAAAAAGAAAGAGAGCAAAAGATGTACACATTCAGATTTTTTTCTCTTCTAGGAAGGTGAATTCATATACCTTGTTAACTGGTGCTTATGGTATAAAATTATTTATTATGGCTCAATATTTACCTTATCAACTATAAGTAGAAGTTGATTTCTTTCATTTGAGTTATCTCTGACTGCCTACATTGTATTTATGTAATGGCATTGGTCTTATTTTAGTTATTCTTTCCTGTATATATTCTCAAGCTCTTTGGTATAAATAACCCTTTGACTTATAAATTGATAGAGATGTAACCTTCTGTGCCTTGCGGAGGCCCAAGCTTTAATTACAGTGCATATTTTCTATACGTTTTAATTTTGAAAATAAATCGGAATATCTAGAATAATTATTCCTTCTCAAAAAGTACAAAAGTAGGTGGACAGCAGTAACTTAAGAAGAAAACTGGGGGCGGAGCAAGATGGCCGAATAGGAACAGCTCCAGTCTCCAACTCCCAGCGCGAGCGACACAGAAGACCGGTGATTTCTGCATTTTCAACTGAGGTACTGGGGTCATCTCACTAGGGAGTGCCGGACAATCGGTGCTGGTCAGCTGCTGCAGCCTGACCAGCGAGAGCTGAAGCAGGGCGAGGCATTGCCTCACCTGGAAGCGCAAGGGGAAAGGGGATCCGTTTTCCTAGCCAGGGGAACTGAGACACACAACACCTGGAAAATCGGATAACTCCCACCTCAATACTGCGCTGTAAGCATACAGGCACACCAGGAGAATATATCCCACGCCTGGCCGGGAGGGTCCCAAGCCCACGGAGCCTCCCTCACTGCTAACACAGCAGTCTGCCGCGATCTATTCGCAAGGCAGCAGCGAGGCTGGGGGAGGGGCGCCCGCCATTGCTGAGGCTTAAGTAGGTAAACAAAGCCGCTGGGAAGCTCGAACTGGGTGGAGCTCACAGCAGCTCAAGGAAGCCTGCCTGTCTCTGTAGTCTCCACCTCTGGGGACAGCGCACAGCTGAAGACCAACAGGGGAAGTAGCGGGAGCCGGTGCAGACATGAACGACTCTGTCTGACAGCTTTGGGGAGAGCCGTGGATCTCCCAACGCGGAGGTTGAGATCTGAGAACGGACAGTCTGCCTGCTCAGGTGTGTCCCTGACCCCTGAGTAACCTAGCTGGGAGAAATCCCCCACTAGGGGCAGTCTGACACCCCACACCTCACAGGGTGGAGTACACCCCTGAGAGGAAACTTCCAAAGGAAGAATCAGACAGGTACACTCGCTGTTCAGCAATATTCTATCTTCGGCAACCTCTGCTGCTGATACCCAGGCAAACAGGGTCTGGAGTGGACCTCAAGCAATCTCCAACAGACCAACAGACAGTCCTTCTGACTGTCAGAAGGAAAACTATCAAACAGGAAGGACACCTATACCAAAACCCCATCAGTACGTCACCACCATCAAAGACCAGAGACAGATAAAACCACAAAGATGGGGAAGAAGCAGGGCAGAAAAGCTGGAAATTCAAAAAATAAGAGCGCATCTCCCCCTGCAAAGGAGCGCAGCCCATCGCCAGCAACGGATCAAAGCTGGTCAGAGAATGACTTGGACGAGATGAGAGAAGAAGGCTTCAGTCCATCAAACTTATCAGAGTTAAAGGAGGAATTACGTACCCAGCGCAAAGAAACTAAAAATCTTGAAAAAAGAGTGGAAGAATTGACATCTAGACTAATTAATGCAGAGAAGTTCATAAACGAAATGACAGAGATGAAAACCATGATACGAGAAATACGTGACAAATGCACAAGCTTCAGTAACCGACTCGATCAACTGGAAGAAAGAGTATCAGCGATTGAAGATCAAATGAATGAAATGAAGCGAGAAGAGAAACCAAAAGAAAAAAGAAGAAAAAGAAATGAGCAAAGCCTGCAAGAAGTATGGGATTACGTAAAAAGACCAAATCTACGTCTGATTGGGGTGCCTGAAAGTGAGGGGGAAAATGGAACCAAGTTGGAAAACACTCTTCAGGATATCATCCAGGAGAACTTCCCCAACCTAGTAGGGCAGGACAACATTCAAATTCAGGAAATACAGAGAATGCCACAAAGATACTCCTCCAGAAGAGCAACTCCAAGACACATCATTGCCAGATTCACCAAAGTTGAAATGAAGGAAAAAATCTTAAGGGCAGCCAGAGAGAAAGGTCGGGTTACCCACAAAGGGAAGCCCATCAGACTAACAGCAGATCTCTCGGCAGAAACTCTACAAGCCAGAAGAGAGTGGGGGCCAATATTCAACGTTCTTAAAGAAAAGAATTTTCAACCCAGAATTTCATATCCAGCCAAATTAAGTTTCATAAGTGAAGGAGAAATAAAATCCTTTACAGATAAGCAAATGCTTAGAGATTTTGTCACCACCAGGCCTGCCTTACAAGAGACCCTGAAGGAAGCCCTAAACATGGAAAGGAACAACCGGTACCAGCCATCGCAAAAACATGCCAAAATGTAAAGACCATCGAGGCTAGGAAGAAACTGCATCAACTAACGAGCAAAATAACCAGTTAATATCATAATGGCAGGATCAAGTTCACACATAACAATATTAACCTTAAATGTTAATGGACTAAATGCTCCAATTAAAAGACACAGACTGGCAAACTGGATAAAGAGTCAAGACCCATCAGTCTGCTGTATTCAGGAGACCCATCTCACATGCAGAGACATACATAGGCTCAAAATAAAGGGATGGAGGAAGATCTACCAAGCAAATGGAGAACAAAAAAAAGCAGGGGTTGCAATCCTTGTCTCTGATAAAACAGACTTTAAACCATCAAAGATCAAAAGAGACAAAGAAGGCCATTACATAATGGTAAAGGGAGCAATCCAACAGGAAGAGCTAACTCTCCTAAATATATATGCACCCAATACAGGAGCACCCAGATTCATAAAGCAAGTCCTTAGAGACTTACAAAGAGACTTAGACTCCCATACAATAATAATGGGAGACTTCAACACTCCACTGTCAACATTAGACAGATCAACGAGACAGAAAGTTAACAAGGATATCCAGGAATTGAACTCATCTCTGCACCAAGCGGACCTAATAGACATCTATAGAACTCTCCACCCCAAATCAACAGAATATACATTCTTCTCAGCACCACATCGCACTTATTCCAAAATTGACCACATAATTGGAAGTAAAGCACTCCTCAGCAAATGTAAAAGAACAGAAATTATAACAAACTGTCTCTCAGACCACAGTGCAATCAAACTAGAACTCAGGACTAAGAAACTCAATCAAAACCGCTCAACTACATGGAAACTGAACAACCTGCTCCTGAATGACTACTGGGTACATAACGAAATGAAAGCGGAAATAAAGATGTTCTTTGAAACCAATGAGAACAAAGATACAACATACCAGAATCTCTGGGACACATTTAAAGCAGTGTGTAGAGGGAAATTTATAGCACTAAATGCCCACAAGAGAAAGCAGGAAAGATCTAAAATTGACACTCTAACATCACAATTAAAAGAACTAGAGAGGCAAGAGCAAACACATTCAAAAGCTAGCAGAAGGCAAGAAATAACTAAGATCAGAGCCGAACTGAAGGAGATAGAGACACAAAAAACCCTCCAAAAAATCAATGAATCCAGGAGTTGGTTTTTTGAAAAGATCAACAAAATTGACAGACCGCTAGCAAGGCTAATAAAGAAGAAAAGAGAGAGGAATCAAATAGATGCAATAAAAAATGATAAAGGGGATATCACCACTGACCACACAGAAATACAAACTACCATCAGAGAATACTATAAACGCCTCTACGCAAATCAACTAGAAAATCTAGAAGAAATGGATAATTTCCTGGACACTTACACTCTCCCAAGGCTAAACCAGGAAGAAGTTGAATCCCTGAATAGACCAATAGCAGGCTCTGAAATTGAGGCAACAATTAATAGCCTACCCACCAAAAAAAGTCCAGGACCAGATGGATTCACAGCTGAATTCTACCAGAGGTACAAGGAGGAGCTGGTACCATTCCTTCTGAAACTATTCCAATCAATAGAAAAAGAGGGAATCCTCCCTAACTCATTTTATGATGCCAACATCATCCTGATACCAAAGCCTGGCAGAGACACAACAAAAAAAGAGAATTTTAGACCAATATCCCTGATGAACATTGATGCAAAAATTCTCAATAAAATACTGGCAAACCAGATCCAGCAGCACATTAAAAAGCTTATCCACCATGATCAAGTGGGCTTCATCCCTGGGATGCAAGGCTGGTTCAACATTCGCAAATCAATAAACGTAATCCAGCATATAAACAGAACCAAAGACAAGAACCACATGATTGTCTCAATAGATGCAGAAAAGGCTTTTGACAAAATTCAACAGCCCTTCATGCTAAAAACACTCAAGAAATTCGGTATTGATGGAACGTACCTCAAAATAATAAGAGCTATTTATGACAAACCCACAGCTAATATCATACTGAATGGGCAAAAACTGGAAAAATTCCCTTTGAAAACTGGCACAAGACAGGGATGCCCTCTCTCACCACTCCTATTCAACATAGTCTTGGAAGTTCTGGCTAGGGCAATCAGGCAAGAGAAAGAAATCAAGGGTATCCAGTTAGGAAAAGAAGAAGTCAAATTGTCCCTGTTTGCAGATGACATGATTGTATATTTAGAAAACCCCATCGTCTCAGCCCAAAATCTCCTTAAGCTGATAAGCAACTTCAGCAAA
Source organism: Rhinopithecus roxellana (assembly GCF_007565055.1). NCBI lineage: Eukaryota > Metazoa > Chordata > Mammalia > Primates > Cercopithecidae > Rhinopithecus > Rhinopithecus roxellana. The sequence continues at coordinate 168,412,138 of NC_044552.1, forward strand.
GTCTCAGGATACAAAATTAATGTGCAAAAATCACAAGCATTCTTATACACCAGTAACAGACAAGCAGAGAGCCAAATCAGGAATGAACTTCCATTCACAATTGCTTCAAAGAGAATCAAATACCTAGGAATCCAACTTACAAGGGATGTCAAGGACCTCTTCAAGGAGAACTACAAACCACTGCTCAGTGAAATAAAAGAGGACACAAACAAATGGAAGAACATACCATGCTCATGGATAGGAAGAATCAATATCGTGAAAATGGCCATACTGCCCAAGGTTATTTATAGATTCAATGCCATCCCCATCAAGCTACCAATGAGTTTCTTCACAGAATTGGAAAAAACTGCTTTAAAGTTCATATGGAACCAAAAAAGAGCCCGCATTGCCAAGACAATCCTAAGTCAAAAGGACAAAGCTGGAGGCGTCACGCTACCTGACTTCAAACTATACTACAAGGCTACAGTAACCAAAACAGCATGGTACTGGTACCAAAACAGAGATATAGACCAATGGAACAGAACAGAGTCCTCAGAAATAATACCGCACATCTACAGCCATCTGATCTTTGACAAACCTGAGAGAAACAAGAAATGGGGAAAGGATTCCCTATTTAATAAATGGTGCTGGGAAAATTGGCTAGCCATAAGTAGAAAGCTGAAACTGGATCCTTTCCTTACCCCTTATACGAAGATTAATTCAAGATGCATTAGAGACTTAAATGTTAGACCTAATACCATAAAAATCCTAGAAGAAAATCTAGGTAGTACCATTCAGGACATAGGCATGGGCAAGGACTTCATGTCTAAAACACCAAAAGCAACGGCAGCAAAAGCCAAAATTGACAAATGGGATCTAATTAAACTAAAGAGCTTTTGCACAGCAAAAGAAACTACCATCAGAGTGAACAGGCAACCTACAGAATGGGAGAAAATTTTTGCAACCTACTCATCTGACAAAGGGCTAATATCCAGAATCTACAAAGAACTCAAACAAATATACGAGAAAAAAACAAACAACCCCATCAAAAAGTGGGGAAAGGATATGAACAGACATTTCTCAAAAGAAGATATTCATACAGCCAACAGACACATGAAAAAATGCTCATCATCACTGGCCATCAGAGAAATGCAAATCAAAACCACAATGAGATACCATCTCACACCAGTTAGAATGGCAATCATTAAGAAGTCAGGAAACAACAGGTGTTGGAGAGGATGTGGAGAAATAGGAACACTTTTACACTGTTGGTGGGATTGTAAACTAGTTCAACCATTATGGAAAACAGTATGGCAATTCCTCAAGGATCTAGAACTAGATGTACCATATGACCCAGCCATCCCACTACTGGGTATATACCCAAAGGATTATAAATTATTCTACTACAAAGACACATGTACACGTATGTTTATTGCGGCACTATTCACAATAGCAAAGACTTGGAATCAACCCAAATGTCCATCTGTGACAGACTGGATTAAGAAAATGTGGCACATATACACCATGGAATACTATGCAGCCATAAAAAAGGATGAGTTTGCGTCCTTTGTAGGGACATGGATGCAGCTGGAAACCATCATTCTCAGCAAACTATCACAAGAAGAGAAAACCAAACACCGCATGTTCTCACTCATAGGTGGGAACTGAACAATGAGATCACTTGGACTCGGGAAGGGGAACATCACGCACTGGGGCCTATCATGGGGAGGGGGGAGGGGGGAGGAGGGAGGGATTGCATTGGGGAGTTATACATGATATAAATGATGAATTGATGGGTGCTGACGAGTTGATGGGTGCAGCACACCAACATGGCATAAGTATACATATGTAACAAACCTGCACGTTATGCACATGTACCCTAGAACTTAAAGTATAATAAAAAATAAAAAATAATAAAAAAAAAAGAAGAAGAAAACTAAGTTTATCATAAATGTCTCTCTTTTCTATTATGCAGTCAGAAAAAGTATAAGGCAACAGTGCTGAGCCATTCAGAGAAATATTGTGTTTAATGTCTGAGAAGCTTCGAAAAGAGGGACTTCTTTTTTTCCTTTTATTGATGCTTTGGGAGTTGAGCCCAGTACCACTACAGCTGTGAGTTGAATTGTATTGGAAATTGGATTCTGGACACTAAATTCATCTTTATAAGTGTTCAAATAGTATTATAATTTATTGACAGTGTGAAGGTATCATATACTAAGGAACTAGAAAATATTCTCCAGCAATACATTAAATAAAAACTTGATTATAGTTCAGATTATATTCATGCTAATTGATCTTTATTTAGATAGTTGAAAATTTTCTATTTCTGTTTCTAATAAAGAAAAAGTAGCAGCATCTACCTTCTTAGAATTCCAGTGTTTTTTTTCTTACTATTATTATTGTTTGTACCTAATCTTGCTATTTACAAAATGAGAAACTAGTTAGAATTTTGGAGCCAGGAAAGGTATTTTTGATTTGGTCTACTTCAACGTTTCTGGGCTGATTTGGTTAAAACTGCTGATCAAATAATTGGCCTTGTTTGTTAAAGAAGGTAAACAACACAGAGCTTCCGGCTTATATAGTCACATATATTTTAAAATGTGGAAATGATAATTCTTCATTTGCTTCCCAGACAGGCCTTCCTAAAATAATTATACCCACTATCACAAAACACCTTATGCTTATAAACATTCTTCCCTTTGCTTGACATGTACTTGGAATAAGTTTTGAAGTACTGGTGATATAAATAATTAAATTCAGTAAAAGAACACTGGGATTAGAATCGTGTGTGTAGTATCACCATTAAATAGCTCAGCACTCTTAGATAAACGACAACGTCTCTCAACCACGTTTTCTCTCTCAGCTCTAAAATGAGGCATTAGACTTAATCATCTATAGACTCTGGAAGTTTAAATTCCTGTAACCTGTTCCAATTATATTCTCTTGCCCAATTTATCTTCTTTCAGTGGCCCCATTTAAAAGATTTTTGGCCAGTCAATATTTGCAATGAAAATAAGAGAGAAATACACTCAATTTTTACAGAAAGAAAAATCAGAGTTCTTATTTTTATTTTATTAATTTATTATATCAAGGCTGAGACAGAGAGATAAACAGAAAGAAAGAGAAACAGAAAGAAAGAGGTAGAAGGAAAAGCACTGTAACAGTATTCCATAGTATTTCTTTTATAAAATTATCATGATGGTGGGGGGTCACCCAAGATGGCCAAATAGGAACAGCTCCAGCCTCCAGCTCCCAGCGTGAGTGACACAGAAGACGGGTGATTTCTGCATTTTCAACTGAGGTACCAGGTTCATCTCACCGGGGTGTGTCAGACAGTCAGTGCTGGTCCGCGGGTGCAGCCTGACCAGCAAGAAATGAAGCAGGGCGAGGCATCGCCTTACCTGGGAAGCGCAAGGGGGAAGGGAATTCCTTTTCCTAGCCAAAGGAAATTGAGACACACAGCACCTGGAAAATTGGGTAACTCCCACCCTAATACTGTGCTTTACCAAGGGTCTTAGCCAACGGCACACCAGGAGATTATATCCCACACCTGGCCCGGACGGTCCCAGGCCTACAGAGCCTCCCTCATTGCTAGCACAGCAGTCTGAGATCTAACTGCAAGGCAGCAGCGAGTCTAGGGGAGGGGCGCCCGCCATTGCTGAGGCTTAAGTAGGTAAACAAAGTCACCAGGAAGCTCAAATTTGGTGGAGCCCACCGCAGCTCAAGGAGGCCTGCCTGCCTCTGTAGACTCCACCTCTGGGGACAGGGCATAGCTAAACAAAAAGCAGCAGAAACCTCTGCAGATGTAAATGTCCCTGTCTGACAAATTTGAAGACAGCAGTGGTTCTCCCAGCATGGAGGTTGAGATCTGAGAAGGGACAGACTGCCTGCTCAAGTGGGTCCTTGACCCCTGAGTACTCTAACTGGGAGACATACCCCACAAGGTGCAGACCAACACCTCACACCTCAAATGGCTGGGTTCACCCCTGAGATGAAGCTTCCAGAACAAGAATCAGACAGTAACATTCACTGTTCAGCAATATTCTATCTTTTGCAGCCTCCGCTGCTGATACCCAGGCAAACAGGGTCTGGAGTGGACCTCAAGCAAACTCCAACAGACCTGCAGCTGAGGGTCCTGACTGTTAGAAGGAAAACTAACAAACAGAAAGGACACCCACACCTAAACCCCATCAGTACGTCACCATCATCAAAGACCAAAGGCAGATAAAACCACAAGGATGGGGAAAAAGCAGTGCAGAAAAGCTGGAAATTCAAAAAATCAGAGTGCATGTCCCCCTCCAAAGGAACGCAGCTCATCACCAGCAATGGAACAAAGCTGAATGGAGAATGACTTTGACGAGTTGAGAGAAGAAGGCTTCAGTCAGTTAAACTTCTCAGAGCTAAAGGAGGAACTACATAACCAGCGCAAAGAAACTAAAAACCTTGAAAAAAGAATGAATGAAGGATAGCTAGAATAATCAATGCAGAGAAGACCTTAAAAGAACTGATAGAGATGAAAATCATGACACAAGAAATACATGACAAATGTACAAGCTTCAGTAACTGACTCAATCAACTGGAAGAAAGAATATCAGTGATTGAAGATCAAATGAATGAAATGAAGCAAGAAGAGAAGTGTAGAGAAAAAAGAGTAAAAAGAACTGACAAAGCCTCCAAGAAATATGGGATTATGTGAAAAGAACAAACCTACATCTGATTGGTGTGCCTGAAAGTGACGGGGAAAATGGAATCAAGTTGGAAAACACTCTGCAGGATATCATCCAGGAGAACCCCAACCTAGTAAGGCAGGCCAACATTCAAATTCAGGAAATACAGAGAACGCCACAAAGATATTCCTTGAAAAGAGCAACTCCAAGACACATAATTGTCAGATTCACCAAAGTTGAAATGAAGGAAAAAATGTTAAGGGCAGCCTGAGAGAAAGGTCAGGTTGCACACAAAGGGAAACCCATCAGACTAACAGCAGATCTCTCTGCAGAAACTCTCCGAGCCACAAGAGAGTGGGGCCAATATTCAACATTCTTAAAGAAAAGAATTTTCAACCCAGAATTTCATATCCAGCCAAACTAAGTTTCATAAGTGAAGGAGAAATAAAATCCTTTACAGAAAGGAAATGCTTAGAGATTTTGTCACCACTAGGCCTGCCCTACAAGAGATCCTGAAGGAAACACTAAACATGGAAAGGAACAACCGGTACCAGCCATTGCAAAACCATGCCAAAATGTAAAGTCCATCAATGCTAGGAAGAAACTGCATCAACTAACGAGCAAAATAACCAGCTAATATTATAATGACAGGATCAAATTCACAAATAACAATAGCAATCTTAAATGAAAATGGACTAAATGGTCCAATTAAAAGACACAGACTGGCAAATTGGACAGAGTCAAGACCCACCAGTTTGCTGTATTCAGGAGACCCATCTCACACGCAGAAACACACATGGGCTCAAAATAAAGGGAGGGAGGAAGATCTACCAAGCAAATGGAAAACAAAAAAAGGAGGGGTTGCAATCCTAGTCTCTGATAAAACAGACTTTAAACCATCAAAGATCAAAAGAGACAAAGAAGGCCATTACATAATTGTAAAGGGATCAATTCATCAGAAAGAGCTAACTATCCTAAATATATATGCACCCAATACAGGAGATTGGTGCAGATTCATAAAGCAAGTCCTTAGAGACTTACAAAGAGACTTAGACTCCCATACAATAATAATGGGAGACTTAAACACCCCACTTTCAACATTAGACAGAACAATGAGACAGAAAGTTAACAAGGATATCCAGGAATTGAAGTCAATCTGCACCAAGTGGACCTAATAGATATCTACAGAACTCTCCACCCCAAATCAACAGAATATACATTCTTCTCAGCACCACATCACACTTATTCCAAAATTGACCACATAGTTGGAAGTAAAGCACTCCTCAGAAAATGTAAAAGAATAGAAATTATAACAAACTGTCTCTCAGACCACAGTGCAATTAAACTAGAACTCAGGACTAAGAAACTCAAAACCGCTCAACTACATGGAAACTAAAAACCTGCGCCTGAATTATTACTGGATACGTAACGAAACGAAGGCAGAAATGAAGATGTTCTTTGAAACCAATTAGAAGAAAGACACAACATACCAGAATCTCTGGGACACATTTCAAGCAGTGTGTAGAGGGAAATTTATAGCACTAAATGCCCACAAGAGAAAGCAGGAAAAATCTAAAATTGACACCCTAACATCACAATTAAAAGAACTAGAGAAGCAAGAGCAAACACATTCAAAAGCTAGCAGAAGGCAAGAAAAACTAAGATCAGAGCAGAACTGAAGGAGATAGAGACACAAAAAACCCTCCAAAAAATCAATGAATCCAGGAGTTGGTTTTTTGAAGAGATCAACAAAATTGATAGACCACTAGCAAGACTAATAAAGAAGAAAAGAGAGAAGCATCAAATAGACGTAATAAAAAATGATAAAGGGGATATCACCAGCGACCCCACAGAAATACAAACTACCATCAGAGAATACTATAAACACCTCTACACAAATAAACTAGAAAACCTAGGAGAAATTGATAATTTCCTGGACACTTACACTCTCCCAAGACTAAATCAGAAAGAAGTTGAATCCCTGAATAGACCAATAGTAGGCTCTGAAATTGAGGCAATAATTAATAGCCTACCAACCAAAAAAAGTCCAGGACCAGACGGATTCACAGCCGAATTCTACCAGAGGTACAAAAGGAGCTGATACCATTCTTTCTGAAACTATTCCAATCAATAGAAAAAGAGAGAATCCTCCCTAACTCATTTTATGAGGCCAACATCATCCTGATACCAAAGCCTTGCAGAGACACAACAAAAAAAGAGAATTTTAGACCAATATCCCTGATGAACATCGATGCAAAAATCCTCAAAAAAATACTGGGAAACCAAATCCAGCAACACATCAAAAAGCTTATCCACCATGATCAAGTGGGCTTCATCCCTGGGATGCAAGGCTGGTTCAACACATGCAAATCAATAAATGTAATCCAGCATATAAACAGAACCAAAGACAAAAACCACATCATTATCTCAATAGATGCAGAAAAGTCCTTTGACAAAATTCAACAGCCCTTCATGCTAAAAACTCTCAATAAATTCAATATTGATGGAACGTATCTCAAAATAATAAGAGCTATTTATGACAAACCCACAGCCAATATCATACTGAATGGGCAAAAATGGAAGCATTTCCTTTGAAAACTGGCACAAGAGAGGGATGCCCTCTCTCATCACTCCTATTCAACATAGTGTTGGAAGTTCTGACTAGGGCAAGCATGCAAGAGAAAGAAATAAAGGGTATTCAGTTAGGAAAAGAAGAAGTCAAATTGTCCCTTTTGCAGATGACATGATTGTATATATAGAAAACTCCATTGTCTCCGCCAAAAATCTCCTCAAGCTGATAAGCAATTTAAGCAAAGTCTCAGGATACAAAATCAATGTGCGAAAATCACAAGCATTCTTATACACCAGTAACAGAGAGCCAAATCATGAATGAACTCCCATTCACAATTGCTTCAAAGAGAATAAAATACCTAGAAATCCATCTTACAAGGGATGTAAAGGACCTCCTCAAGGAAAACTACAAACCACTGCCAGTCAAATAAAAGAGGACACAAACAAATGGAGGAACATACCATGCTCATGGATAGGAAGAATCAATATTGTGAAAATGGCCATACTGCCCAAGGTAATTTATAGATTCAATGCCATCCACATTAAGCTACCAATGAGTTTCTTCACAGAATTGGAAAAAACTGCTTTAAAGTTCATATGGAACCAAAAAAAGAGCCCGCATTGCCAAGACAATCCTAAGTCAAAAGAACAAAACTGGACGTATCACGCTACCTGACTTCAAACCATACTACAAGGCTACAGTAACCAAAACAGCATGGTACTGGTACCAAAACAGAGATATAGACCAATGGAACAGAACAGAGCCCTCAGAAATGATACCACACATCTACAGCCATCTGATCTTTGACAAACCTGAGAGAAACAAGAAATGGGGAAAGGATTCCCTATTTAATAAATGGTGCTGGGAAAATTGGCTAGCCATAAGTAGAAAGCTGAAACTGGATCCGTTCCTTACTCCTTATATGAAAATTAATTCAAGATGGATTAGAGATTTAAATGTTAGACCTAAAACCATTAAAACCCTAGAACAAAACCTAGGTAATACCATTCAGGAAATAGGCATGGGCAAGGACTTCATGTCTAAAACACCAAAAGCAACGGCAACAAAAACCAAAATTGACAAATGGGATCTAATCAAACTAAAGAGCTTCTGCACAGCAAAAGAAACTACCATCAGAGTGAACAGGCAACCTACAGAATGGGAGAAAATTTTTGCAATCTACTCATCAGACAAAGGGCTAATATCTAGAACCTACAAAGAACCCAAACAAATTTACAAGAAAAAAAAAAACCATCAAAAAGTGGGCAAAGGATATGAACAGACACTTCTCAAAAGAAGACATTCATACAGCCAACAGACACATGAAAAAGTGCTCATCATCACTCACCATCAGAGAAATGCAAATCAAAACCACAATGAGATACCATCTCACACCAGTTAGAATGGCAATCCTTCAAATCAGGAAACAACAGGTGCTAGAGAGGATGTGGAGAAATAGGAACACTTTTACACTGTTGGTGGAACTGTAAACTAGTTCAACCCTTGTGGAAAACAGTGTGGCGATTCCTCAAGGATCTAGAACTAGAAATACCATTTGACCCAGCCATCCCATAACTGGATATATACCCACAGGATTATAAATCATGCTGCTCTAAAGACACATGTACATGTATGTTTATTGCAGCACTATTCACAATAGCAAAAACTTGGAATCAACCCACATGTCCATCAGTAACAGACTGAATTAAAAAAATGTGGCACATATACACGATGGAATACCATGCAGCCATAAAAAGTGTGAGTTCGTGTCCTTTATAGGGACATGGATGCAGCTGGAAACCATCATTCTCAGCAAACTATCGCAAGAACAGAAAACCGAACACCGCATGTTCTCACTCATAGGTGGGAACTGAACAATGAGATCACTTGGATACAGGAAGGGGAACATCACACACCAAGGCCTATTGTGGGGAAGGGGGAGAGGGGAGGGGTAGCATTAGGAGATATACCTAATATAAATGACGAGTTAATGGGTACAGCACACCAACATGGCACATGTATACATATGTAACAAACTTGCACGTTGTGCACATGTACCCTAAAACTTAAGGTACAATAATAAAAAATTTAAAAATAAAAAATAAAAAAATTAAAAATTAAAAAAATGTTTTAAAAAATTATCATCAAGGTTCTAGTATATGAGGAAGTTTAAAAGAAAAACCATACATAAAAATATTTGCAACTGGGTAACATTTTATAAGAAAAAATTTATAAAAATATAGGTTATTCAAATATAATTGAATTTTTATTATTGATGATGGCTTACAGTGCAATTTAGCGTTTTAGCTCAATTTTCCTAAAAAAAGGAAATAAAATATTGACAATCATAACTTCTTTTATTAGGTACAGTGTGTTCTTCATGATGTATTCCTGCCAGAGAACCAGCTTTCTAGTAGTATTTGGTTACGAGGTTTGGAAATTAAAAGGACTCCATTAATCTCCTAGGTCCATGAGCTGATGAGTAGCATTCTTATACCATCATTTCAAAATGACTTCTTATTACTAACACTAGTTGCTCCATTATAGTTAAAATTAAAGACTACAGAAGCTTGTTTAAAGGAAGCTTAATGTGGACTTTTACACCCAAAGAGTGCTAATTTGCCACAGCAAATATATGACTATATACAGCAGTTATTCATCATTTTAACTTTAGAGCAAAATGAAAATTTGTGACCATGCTATTAAAAGACTTAAAGGGCATCTTTAGTATCTTTTTCTTCTCCCAGTCCTCTAGATACATTAAAACACTAAAGAGACACAGTCATGAAATCTGCTATGATTTGAAAGTGTCTCCCAAAGTTTGTGTATTGGAAACTTAATCTCCAATGCAACCGTGTTAAAAGAGATGGCCCACATCTGGCTAGGGTCTTCTTGCTGCATCGTTCTGTGACAATAACTAACCTACTCTCATGATAATAGCACGAATCCATCCATGAGGGTAGAGTCTTCAGTACCTAATCACCTCTTAACTGCCTCTAAGAGATGGCCCTAGCCTGATGTGGGCTTCTCCACCCTAGATTTCCCGGACTCTAAAACTGTAAGAAATTAAGTCTCTGTTCTTTATAAATTATGCAATCCCAGGTATTCTGTTATAGCATCACAAAACAGGCTAAGACAAAATCTTAGAGTATTTGGTTGTCTGTAGAAACAATTTTGGGCTGAGTTATGGGGTATGAAAAACAATCATCAGTATGAAAGGAAATTCGGAGTTAGTTATCCATAAATAAATAAGCATATGAACTTTGAATCTTAGTTGAAGATTACTAAACAATGAAACTATATAAATATTTAATTTCTCTATTTCCTGAAGTAGTAGGAATCTCTCTCTTCTTAAAAAGCTTAAAATAATCAATATATAAAAGATTCAGGTGGGTGGATGGATTACTTGAGGTCAGGAAGTCGAGACCAGCCTGGCCAACACGATGAAACCCCGTTCCTACTAAAAATACAAAAATCAGCTAGGCATGGTTGTGTGTGCCTGTAGTCCCAACCTCTCGGGAGGCTGAGGCAGGGGAATCACTTGAACCCTGGAGGCAGAGGTTGCAGTGAGCTGAGATCATGCCACTACACTCCAGCCTGGGCAACAGAGTGAGATTCTACCTCAAAAAATAAAAATAAATAAATAAATAATTCAAGAAAATATATTTTTGTTGTTATTTTTCAGAATATCAGTCTTTTAGAGAGTGAAGTCAAAAGACTAATCATCTATTGGATGCTAGACATTTGCGTGATTTTGGTTGATGTTAAAAAATAAATTAGGCTTAAAAACATAAAGCAATTGACCTTTATTGCCCATCTAGTGTGAGCCAGGTCCTATGCTAAATGTTCCAAAATTATCCTATTTCATTGAGTTCATCGAGAGACTGAGGGAAGATATTGCTCTTTAGATCCACGTTGGAGCTCTTACATGGTCATGAGAAACTGAAATGGCTTTGACTTGTTATACATACTAACAGCAGCAATAATTTAAATGTATTTAGGTTTTTTTAAGATTTGATTTTTTAAATAACTTTTTGTCAACCTACCCAAAACATGTGGCCAAGCTGACTGCATTGTTAACAGTTGTATCCAACCTGCAGGCACAGAACCAATGTGTAGTAAATATTAAAGAGTGAACTAGTAAAGCTATTGCAGCAGGTAGTGGCTGTGTATTAGTCTGTTCACACTGCTAATAAAGACATACCCAAGACTGGGTAATTTATCAAGAGAAAAAGGTTTAACAGACTCACAGTTCCACAAGGCTGGGGAGGCCTCACAATCATGGTGGAAGGCAAATGAGGAGCAAAGTCACATCTTACATGGCATCAGGCAAGACAGATTGTATAGGAGAACTCCCCTTTGTAAAACCATCAGATCTTGGGAGACTTATTCACTATCACAAAAACAGCATGGGAAAGAACCTACATCCATGATTCAATTACCTCCACCAGGTCCCTCCTACAACACATGGGAATTATGGGAGCCACAATTTAAGATGAGAATTGGGTGGTGACACAGCCAAATCATATCAGGGTGTGTGACAAGAAGGGGGCTAATGTAATCAAATATTCCTTCCAACACAGGAATAGCTCCCAATTACTTTGCTGTAGTGAAGAGATACTTGTTAACTATGTTTTCTTCTTTTCTGTGTTCTCAGTGCTCTGGCATCTGGCCCTTGCTGACTGGTGAGAGACTGCCCCTCTCAGGGCTAGCCAATTCTTAGAGATACCAAATGACTTGCCCACGAGCATACCTTTGATTTGCAAACCAACCAATCCAGACCTCATACCTCAATCATCTATTTTATCTAATTCGCACACACCAAGCCAATGTTCCCTGTTCCATAATCACCCCAGGGTCAGGTACCATACAACTAGGGACCACTCACGCAGCACAGAGTCTACCAAAATTATTCAAACTATCCAATCCTAAACCCGTACAGCTGCTTACCCTGCCTTTCTCACTGCATCCTACAACAATCACAATAAAGGTTCTGAACCTAAAGATCCCTGCTCCCTCTGTCTCCTGATCAACTTTGGTGCTTCTCCATGTGGTCCTGAATGGCTTGTTGTGCCCCTCATCTTGGAAGCTATAAGTAACAAACTACCTTTTCAATGGCAATTTTCTCCTGATCTGTTGGCCTCACCATATCTGAAAGGAAACAAAATTTGGGGTGCATTTTAAAACAGAGTTATTTTTAAGTAACAGTTCTGAAGATGTTCTCTTCTACCCAAAATGTCAAGGAGCAGAAGTTTGGGTATATTAATCAGGGTCCTCCAGAGAAACGGAATGAATAGGATATGGCTCTATCTATCTATCTATCTATCTATCTATCTATCTATCTATCTGTCTAATATATATTACATATATATACATATATTTATGGAGAGAGAGTGAGAGATTGATTATTAGGAATTAGCTCATGAAATTATGGAAGGTGGAAAGTCCACCGTCTGCTGCATGCAATATGAAGACCCAAAAAAGCCAGTGGTTTGATTCAGTCCAATCAGAAGACCTGAGAACAAGGGGAGCCAATGATTATGTAAATCTCATTCTGAAAGCAGGAAGAGACGAGATGAGCTGTCCCAGCTCAAACAGTGAGGGAGGAAAACAGTGAATTTCTCCTTACTCCCACTTTTATTCTATTCAAGCCCTCAACAGATTGGATGATGCCCACCTACATTGGGGAGGACAGGCTACCTTATTAAATCTACCAACTCAAATGCCAATCTCATCCAGAAACACCCTTACAGACACACCCAGAAACAATGTTTATCCTGATCACCCCATAACCTACTCAGGTTGACACATAAAATAATCCATCACAAGGGGGAAAAATACCTTCCCATTCCACCACTGCAGCTCTTTGCAAGAGAGAACTACTGAAGATAGGTCAAAAGGTCACAGCGAAGTTCAGAAAAGCCATTCCTGGAGTAACTGAGTAACCAGCTGTAAGGACCTTTTCAAAGAATATTGGCAACTTCCCTATATTTTTTTTTTTGTAGTTGCAGCTGGTGATATCTAGAATTATATAAATATACTCAATAAAAACTGTATGCTAAGGATTTAATGTGTGTAATTTGAACATTTACAAAAGAAGACAGAGAATTTGCTGTAATTTGTACAATAGCCTTGGTGCAGTTAGGCAGTAGATAATGCAGAACTCAGAAGCATATCACTGGAGAATACTGAAGTAAAATCATGAAAGAAAGAGGGGCACTTTCTGAGAATTGAAGAAGGAAATGTCCCCCTAAACCACAGGCCGATGATTCTAATAGGAAGGGCTTGGAAGAAAATATCAGAACCATATTCAATATGAACTATAGATAGTTCTCCTTCCACAGCATGGGTTTAGACACTTAATGACCTTTAGTTATAATCAGTTTTTCAGGTCTTTTAAAAAATAGCTGTATAAGCCAGTGGACTCAGTTGACAACTATGGTCATGATACTATACTAATACTCAGTCTAAACACACCAGGTGGGCATTTCGTTCATCTATGCTGCCTTAAAAAAAATAATTCCATCTGTGTACGAGGAATTTGGTTCAATTCCTTCATTTTTATCTGTTAAATTGCCAGAGAATAAGGACGAGGAAGAGAAGAAGAATATCTGGGGAAGAGTCAAATATATTGATTAGATACACTGCATTTACAATTAATTTGATTTAATGACTTGACTAGTTCATGTATTTGTTTATTCACTAGCAAAGACAGATGGGCAACTACTTTGTGGTAAGCACTCTGCTAACTTCTGGGTAACAATAATGGACAAACTAAGCATGTTCTTTTTAATTTAGGGTCTATTCGGAGAAGCAGATATTAACAAAGCAAACTCACAGAAACAATCTAGAATGGTGGTAATTGCTATAAAGAAAAGTCCTATGAAAGAGAAGAGTCACGAGGCTGTGTAGACATATTCTGCATCAGAAATTAATCAGTCACACAAATGAGCTGATGTTACAGAATATTTTTTAAATAATTAATTTTTGTATTTCATAAGTACGTGTTTTGCTTTGTGGAGATTTTGGTAGTAAAATCCACTCAATTTGACAGCTCCTTTTCTCTTTCTGTTCTTTCTTCACACCAAATAGGGGTTTTCTGATTATTTTAAAAAAATTTTTTCTCAGAACAACTTGACTTATGATTTCCCCAAGCCTTTTATCAGGCAGGAAGATGATATAAATTATTCATTTGATAAATGTCTTACTAAGGTATTCTACCAATACCCATAGAAATGTATGTTTTAGAAATTATTTTCTAGTCCAATAAAAATTAATCTCTACGTGGACATCACAGGCTATACCATCCAGAACTTATTTATATGATATGTTAGTATTTCTGTGGTGTATTGAGCTTATATTTCTGTTTAGGTAACCAATAATTTTTTAAAAAGATTTTTGTTTTATTTTAGTTAGAGATGGAGTCTTGCTATATTGCCCAGGCTGAAACACAGTGGCTATTCACAGGCATGATCATAGAATATGACAACCTCGAACTCTGGCCTCAAGTGATCCTCCTACTTCAGCCTCCCAAGTAGTTATATGCCACCACACCTGACCAAGAATCTTAATAACAATAATAATAATGATAAAGTGTCCCATAATTTAATACTTATTTAGAAGATCTATATAATCATATGCTTTTAACCAAAAGAGAATGCACAGTATAACATTTATTAAGCCTTTACACTATGGTATGCACTGTGAATCTTCTCATCAAATACAGTTTGATTAGGCAAGCTTAAAAATCTTTTCATATTACCAATATTTTACCAATAATTCAAGTTTGTGTGTGTGCATGTGTGCATATCTTTAACAGGAGAATTATTTATAATCACATTTAGTATAATGACTAATATACTTAATTTCATTACTTCAATATTAATTCATATATGCCTATTAGCTATTTTCAGCATTTTTTTCTCCTCATGGCAGCACTGAAATGTTCTATTATATCCACAGTCAAATGAGAGAGTTGCGGTTCTCATGGGAATGCTGCATGTTTCCATCTTTGAGTGTGATTTGGTTTTATCATGTTAAGAAAACATCTTTCTAGTTTACAGAACCTTTATATCGGAACTTGATGTCAAATTTTATCAAATCTATTTGGCACTGTTAAAATAATTACATTTAATTTTTCTTTGATTTACTGATAAACTGAGCTGCGAGTTTCTAATATTGGCCATTTGCCTATGCCTGAAATGAAAGCTTCTTGATCATAACATGGTATTCTTTTAGCATGTGGTGGGTTTTCAATTGTATTATTTTATTTGTGCTTTTACATGTATAATCACAAGAGAAATTGGTTTGCTTTTCTTACTTTCTCAGGTTTGGGTAACAAAAAGGTAGCACTTGTGGCATCTTTCTATAAATTCCCACTGTCTGGAGTAGACTGTGCAGGGCTCACAGCTGGTAAGCAGGATATAATAGACTATATTCAACACCTACCACACTGCTCGCACCCTTGGCCAGGGACTACTGGGCAGTAAACTTTGATATGTTGTGACCCCAGTATTGAGATTATATTCACTTCCTTAAGTTTGGCAACTTCTCTTCTTTTTGTGTTTATTCTTTGTCTTTCATGACATCAATAATCTTGAAGAATACAGCCAGCTGCATTACAGAATATCCCTCAGTGTGTGTTTTCTGATTTTCCTTTTTGATTTGATTTAGATTACGCATATTAGCTGAAATAGTACAGTGATGCTATGTACATATGTCATTCAGAGGCACATTATATTCACTGCTTCTTATTGAGGATGTTAATTTTGATCAGTTCTCGACTGTGTTCTGCACAGCATTCAAAGTTTTTAAAAATTTTTTTATTAGTAAATAATTTGTGGAAAGATACAATCATGCTTAGCTTAACAACAGGAATATGTTCTAAGTAATATGTTGTTAGGCAATTGTGTCATTGTGTGAATATCACAGAATGTACTTACACAAACCTAGCCTCTATAGTCTACTACACACCTAGGATACATAGTATAGGCTATTGCTCTATTACTCCTGGGCTACAAACCTGTTTAGCACGTTACCATACTGAATACTGTAGGTGACTATAACACAATGGTAAATATTTATGTATCTAAACATCTAAACACAAAAAAGATACAGTAAAAATACAGTATTATAATTTTACGGAATCACTGGTGCATGTGTGGTGGTTTCATTGTTGGTCCAATGGTCCAAAACATTGTTAAGCAGTGCATGACTGTATTTTGGGACTATGTAAATACATGTTCCTCATTAAATTTCTCCGCTCTCAGAATCTATTAATTATTCTTTTTGTTGGAAACCTGAACTAATTTTTACCATTATGGTTGTAGAGTGGTGATGTTTTAATTCAATTCCCATCATTCTTTTTTGGTTGTTATTCTGCTGTTGTTATTCTCAAGATAAAAAAAAAAAAAAAAAAAAAAAAGACCTTTCACTTGAGCAAGTTCTCAACCTGTCTGTACCTCATCTTCCTTATCTCCAGAATGGTCAGGAACTATAAATCTTAGGGCTTCTGTGAAATTGAAAGAAGATAATGTATATAGGTAAATTAACATAATGGCTAGTATAAAGTAACATGCAATAAACGTTAGTTTCCCGATTTATTCTTTCCAACATAAGTTTCTAATTTATTTACTTTAAGAGTTCTTGCCTCTTTTAATGTGTAATAGATATTGTAATAAATAATAACATTCTAATAAAATGATTTCTAGATAAAAATACTTCAGCAAATCATGTAATTTCATCCCCCTTGATTTAAGCAAATTGTGAATATGATCATTTATTGAAACAATTGCAGATTCATACTAATCTTTGGAGTTTCCTGATTAGTAAATGTGGGGTTTACACAATTCTGTAATGCAGCTGTTATTGGAAAAGTCAGTACAAAATTCAGCTGCAGTCTTGGAAATAGATTTCATTGTGTTTTGTTTTTAGATGGTTCTTTAATTTCTGTTCCCTTTCTAAAGAAAGACTCAATTTCACTGTCCCCAGTATGTATTATTTCCATTCTCTTGGCTCGATATTTTCTATTATTTATTTTTTCAAGTATAAAATTTCATTTGTGGTAGCCCCTGGGGTCATGGGTGTCAGAAACAAACAACTGAAATAGATATGTGAATGAGATTGGACTCACGTGCCACATTGGTTGGCAAACTACAATAAGCCAATAAGGGGTTTTAGGGCAGAGATTTTAAAGGTCCTAAAATCATTGTAGGTATCAAAGATCTCGAATCCCCTTTCAATTTGCTTTGGGTCCTTTGCTAGCATGTCACACAAACCAGTCAACACAGTCTTTAAACTTCTGCTTCCCCTCTGGCTTTATGAATGTGAGCCATGTCAAGCCTGGGGAAAACATGTTCCTCCCTCACCTGTCTCTTTTCCTAAAAGTGACATGAGTAAATACCCTGGGTATTCTTTTTAATAAAGAAATATTTAGTGCCAAAGTGACCATTTCATTTGTTCCTATGCTATCTCATTAAAAGAAATATATATAAGGGGCTACTTCCCACTTAGACATTCTAAAATGTTACCTCAAAAGACAGCCCTTACCAATCATATTATCAATTTCCTGCCAATCCCACTATAATCAAACACAGCTTTTTTTTTCTTTCAACTAATTACAATCCATTTATCCCCCTGTTAAATTCCAAGTCTTTTCCAATTTTACCTCTAAATGCTCCCTCTATACAATTAGTAGTCCCATTCATACCAAGCTGCAGTAACTGGAGTTGATGTGGCATAAATAGAGCCTTAGTCTCCTTCCCTTCCTGATTCAACTTGATCAATGAGACCACCTTTGTCTTATTGATGTCGGGTTTACGCTTGCTTGGGTCGTGCTTCTACTCAGCCATCCTCGCTTGAGCCAGGGTACTGATCCCTGACCTCCTAAGAAAACTATCATTATCTAAAGAGTTCTTCCACGCTGCCTCCTTCCCATACTCATTGGAACCCTGTGGTCTCCTTTTAAGCTCAGACCAAATGGTCATCTTCCATTTTCACTGTAAAATAGGAGTTGAAAGCTTTACTCCTCTCCCAGGAGCCAGCTCTAGACCTGATATTCTAACTTTTACTTCCTCATTCCTGCCAGCCATAAAAAAGAAAGTGGGACCCATGGGGTGTCATCAATTTATATCTCAAAATAATATAATTGATTCTTCCCTGTCCCACAACAGGATAAATTTCAAGCCCTTTCCACTAGTGAAAATTAATGGAGAAACCAAAAACCAAAAAAAGTAACAGTTCAGCTAAATGTGTACACACATGAAATTTCTTCATTTTATTAAGCTGTTTTTGGTAAACTCTTAAGCAGATACCAGCTAAGCATGTGGTACTTTGTATTTCAATCAACTTGATTAAAAGGATGGAGAGACACTCATCAACATAATCAAAGATACATGAGCCTACAATAATAGAGGACCCTAGTCCTTGAGGTTTCTGCAGTCAGCTTCCTTTATAGCTCCAGATTCCCATGGTACAAAAATGTAAGTGACCTGGCAGCATTCTGTTAAAAATGTGTTATTCCCTTTGCCCTCGGAAGACAAACACATTCACTTTAGCCTTTGCACCATAATATAGCAAGCTGGACACCCATGTCTCCCCAGGCATAAGGAACTATTACTCAGTCTCCATCCTCTGGAGGGATAATACAGTACCCACAGAATCCATGGGAGTTAAATAAATATTTGCTAAAAATAACACTGGTATTTGGAATTCATTATTAGGGACTTGTTGCGATGGATTTTTCAGACTGTTTCTCAGATAAATCTTCTGACTACCCCCTGATGAGGAGAAGTGCAGCAACTCTTAAATTGACATGATTAACCTAAATTGTAAGTTGTCAACATGTTCTATGCTATATATCTTTTTGGCTTTGAGGCTAACAAGCCTTTCCTAGGAAAATACAAAAATGCCACGCATTTTATCACTTTAACACATGATTATTTATTGTATCACTTCATTTGATTTCCAGGAGTTAGATCTGCATAGATAACTCTGAAGTCATCGACATAAACTGTAAACCACTATACAAATATAAGCATCCTCATTGCTATCATCACCATCATCATCCTCATCATCATTATTCATAAAAGCTGTTCTTTTTCCCTCCAGTATCTCCCTATGAATCACCATTTCCTCTTGGTACACAATCACTGTCCTTCTGGACCCTCATTGCCTCATGCCTGAATATCACAATGCATTTGTAAACAACTTTTCTAACTCCATGATCTCCCAGCCCCCACTTCATCTCATACAAGACCATCAGATGCAGCTCACTAAAAATCTGCATTTACTATGTGTGAAACACTCTAATTCAATTCAATATTCACTTATTGAGAACATACCATGTCCAAACATTCACTATGAGGGAAGCAAAGATGAACAAGACAAGAGAGCAAACTATGTATACACAAATTACTACAGTCCTAGGCACAACTGAGAGCTGACGGAACAGAATTGAAACACAATTCGATGCAAACCCAGAGATGGTGGGATTTAATTCACATTGAGTATATTTGGAAAGGTATAATTGAGGTGGTGGGATCTGGAGGCAGCTTCAAAGTAAATAATAAATTTTTTGAATGATAGAGATAGGAAGACCTATAGGAGGAGAAAAATGTGAGCTAAGGCACAAAAGCAGAAGATCATAGGTTATATATTATATATATGTTTTATAGATTATATATATATATTTACAGCAATGCCATGATTACACCGAAAATTCAGTGCATGTGAGTTTCCCATACCAATTTCTACTGTAGATTTATAGATCACATAGCTCCTTGACCCATCCACCATTCATTAGCCAGTGCCCACATTAGAAATAACGGAGAGAGTTGAAAAAACTGAAGAAAAATTAAGATTCCCTTACCTTTTTAGGCCGGGCGCGGTGGCTCAAGCCTGTAATCCCAGCACTTTGGGAGGCCGAGACGGGCGGATCACGAGGTCAGGAGATCGAGACCATCCTCGCTAACCCGGTGAAACCCCGTCTCTACTAAAAAAAATACAAAAAACTAGCCGGGCGAGGTGGCGGCGCCTGTAGTCCCAGCTACTCGGGAGGCTGAGGCAGGAGAATGGCGTGAACCCGGGAGGCGGAGCTTATAGTGAGCTGAGATCCGGCCACTGCACTTCATCCTGGGCGACAGAGCAAGACTCCGTCTCAACAAAAAAAAAAAAAAGAAGAAGAAGATTCCCTTACCTTTTTATCACTCGTTAGGGTTTTTCTTAATTAATTTTGCCAGACCAAACATTTTAACTTACCTTAAGGTGGGACAAAGCTGTTTCCAACAGACCCTTAGTTCTTCTAGAAAAAAGCAAAAGGTGATTTGGCTGACTAGTTAGGAAAAAGCTGAGAACAGTTGTTTTCCTTATAAGTTGATTTTCTTGCTTGCTACTCTGCCAATGTAATCTAATAACCTACCTCTGCTTCTAAAAGTCACAAGCAGCCATAGCCACCTCCAAACAAGAAACAGGTCATGTTCTCTTTTTGGTGCTGTCATTTGTCTTGCAGTTTACTGCCCCAACTCTGACACCAATTGCTCCCACTGCCTAATCTCCAGTTGCTATGTATTTGTGTTCATAAAAGTATAGTGTAGGAAATACCCAATAATTTGTTGTATTTTGCTCTGTGAGTCTTGTTTTATGTTTTCCCTTGATTATGAATCACTATGATTATAGTGATTTGGGGGGATCATATCAAAACCTATGTTTTTATCAGGCATCCCAGAAGAATTAAAGCAAGAGCAATTCTTTGTTTGAATTGAATTTATGGCTGCTGAATGAAGACAAAGCTTGTGTAAAAAGGCTAAATTTAAGTACAGAAAAGATAAGAAATCCTGCTCTTGGAGCTCCATATTAGCCAAATGACAGAAAGCTGACTTCTGTCTAACGTTAAAATAAAATGTTTAAGTTCTTAACTGTGGACTCTTCAGTATTGTGCAAAACCCTGTCTCTACCAAAAATACAAAAAAAATTAGCCAGACATAATGGTGCACACCTGTGGTCCCGGCTACTCAGCAGACTGAGGTGGGAGGATCACCTGAGCCTGGAAGGGTGGAGGTTGTGGTGCACTGAGATCACACCACTGCACTCCAACCTGGGCAACACAATGAGGCACCATCTCAAAACCTCCCCCTGCCAAAAACAAAACCAAACAAACAAACAAAAAAACTAAAAAAACTAACCCCTTCTTTGCTCAGGAACTGAAAACCACCTTTGTAAAGCTAATGAAAGGCCACAAGAGAAAGATTATGGGAGGCGCCTGAACTTTGTCACCTAGGCTGGAGTACAGAGGCATGATCTTGGCTCACTGCAGTCTCTGCCTCCTGGACTCAGGAGATTCTTTCACCTCAACCTCCTGAGTAGAGGGAACTGCAGGTGTGCACCACAATCCCAATCCCTGCCCAGGTAGTTTTTTGTGTTTTTGGTAGAGATGGGGTTCTGCCATGTTGCTCAGGCTGGTCTTGAATTCCTGGCCTCAAATGATCTGCCCACTTCAGCCCGCAAAGTGCTGGGATGATAGGTCTGAGTCACCATGCCGGCCCAGCGTTATATATTAAACAAGATCAACAAAAAGTCCAATTCCTTCTCACAAAAGTGACTAAAAGAATATTCCTCTGTTACCATCTTGCTGACTCTTCTTCGACTTTCTGATTTTTCTCTTTGTATCTCATGCTATTTTTATTCATCAGCATCTACACCTCATACCTGCTACAGTTTCAGGGCTCTTCCTGGAGCTGCTTCTTAACCTTTCCTCATATCAATGCTTTAAAAAAACTGCATTTAAGGCCAGGTACGGTGGCTCACACCTGTAGTCCCAGCACTTTGGGAGGCCGAGGAGGCCAGATCACGAGGTCAAGAGATCGAGACTATCCTGGCCAACGTGGTGAAACCCTGTCTCTACTAAAAATACAATAATTAACTGGGCATGGTAGCATGTGCCTGTAGTCCCAGCTACTCGGGAGGCTGAGGGAGGAGAATCACTTGAACCCAGGAGGTGGAGGTTGCAGTGAGCCGAGATCAAGCCACTGCACTCCAGCCTGGTGACAGAGTGAGACTCCGTCTCAAAAAAAAAAAGAAAGAAAAAAAGAAAAAAAAAAAAAAACTCAAAAAAACTGCATTTAAGTACAAAACATATATAAGTTAAATTTACATATTCTCATTTGTCCAAGGAGTTAAGTTAATCCTCTGCCTCCATTGTGGCACACTCATCACAGGATTGTGCAAGAACCCCATCTTGATGTATTTATTTAATTTCCTTTTATTTCCAATATAATATGCTTTGATATCCTTTCGTATTAATATATCCTACATACACGTGTATCCTAGTTTGAAGTGCACAAACTATTTTTCATTTCATTGACAGTATTGTACTATAGCTCCCACTGTAGTTCTTAGGCATATAGAGCAAACATTTTGCAACCAGATTGCCCAAGTTCAGATCTAGAATGTCCACTTACAATGTCACCTTATATACCTCAGCTTCTTCATCTATAAAACACAGATGTAATAATCCATCACACGGTTGTTATGAGCTCTGAACAGTAACTGGCATATAGTAAATACTAATAAGTGTTTTCTATTATTGTTAACATTACTATATGTTTCATATATCCTTATTTCATAAGATCTCTCCATGTTACTAAAAAAGCTAGGCTATGGCTTCTAACTGCCACATCATATCCCATATTGTATGTCCACCATATTCCATTTCTCCATCATCCCTCCTAGACTTGATATCGAACATCCCCTTTTGCGCCTGATAACTGAGTACTTTTTCTGCAAATAGTCTGTTCCACTTTGCCTATATTTTATTTTTTTTCCTATATTTTCCTTATTTATTTGTAAAGCTCCCTGTGTGTTGTAAATACATATCTCCTGTCAGATACAGACATTATAAATGCCTTTCCCGTTCTTATATCTGCTTATTTTGTTCATGACACCCATAATTTAAAAGAAATCTTTAATTTTAACACAATCAAATTAATCCATTCTTTCAGCTTGTGATTTGTGCTTTTCAGATTTTCTTTATGAAGTCGTTCCTCAACCTTAGGTGACAAAAATATTCTCCTATATCACAGACTATTAACTTTGCAGGATTAATCTACTTGAAATCCAACTTTGTAGTGTTAGGCAGAAATTCAGTTTCATTTTCTTCCACTGAGTGATCCAGTTTTTGCAAACTATTTACTATGTCCTTTCTTTTTTTTTTTTTTTTTTTTTTTTTTTTTTTTTTTTTTTTTTTTTTTTGAGATGGAGTCTCACTCTGTCACCCAGGCTGGAGTGCGCTCACTGCAAGCTCCGCCTCCCGGGTTTACTCCGTTCTCCTGGCTCAGCCTCCTGAGTAGCTGGGACTACAGGCGCCCACCACCTCACCCGGCTAGTTTTTTGTATTTTTTCATAGAGACAGGGTTTCACCGTATTAGCCAGGATGGTCTCCATCTCCTGACCTCGTGATCCGCCCGTCTCGGCCTCCCAAAGTGCTGGGATTACAGGCTTGAGCCACCGCGCCCGGCCCACTATGTCCTTTCTTCATTAATTTGGGCTGGGATGATTTCTATGAAACACTCTGCATGGCAAAAGGCAGCTGCTTGATATATAAAAACCTATCCTAATGCTAAATTCTGTGTTTCTCTCTAAGAAGACTATTGAGTTCTTTTGGTCAGGTGTGTACCCAAAGCTTTCATGCATAATCATTTCCTCTCAAGTTTATGTGGACGTTTCTTTTAACAAGTTCACATGGGAGAATAAATTCAAAGCAAATATTAAACTTGCCTACTCGCTCACTTGCAGAGGCTGGTGTGCTTGTTTAAAGAACAAACTTAAACAGGGCCTAGTTTGGCCCTGGTTTTGGATTCTGTTTCTGAGAAGTGGCTTTCCATTTTTCTTATGCCAAAATTAACCTTTTCTTGGAAGCCTACCTTGATTTTATTTTCCTCTAGCTACCACGTTTATCCCGAATCTCCAGAAGGATTTTATCATTCAACCAATTTTGAGTAACTACGATGCACTAGGCACAGTACAAGTTAAACTGTGTCAACAAGACAGTGAATAACAGTAAACTGCACAGAGGCTCTGATCCAAGGGAACTAACAGTGAAGAGACTAATTAAATGAATAATCAAATATATCTATAAATTATAAACTATGGTAAGTGCAGAGAAGGAAAACAATGAGGTACTGTGTGAGAATATAATTGAGGAGGTGGAGGCTTTACTTAGACGAGGGATTTTTAAGGCTTTTTTGAAGAAGTGGAGTTTAAGATATGAGCTAATGAAGTAGGAGTTATCCAAGTGGAGGAGCCATGTGAAGGCCCTGAGAGGGAAACAAGCTTGGCGGGTAACTGTGAAGCCCTGAAAGAGAGTCTAATGGCTGCCAGAAAGGTTTTATATTGTGTGATGAGACTGTGATTTGAGATCATGGGAACTGGAACCATTTAAGTCTTTCTAAACCAAAATTCTCACAAAGACCAGGATTCCATGGTGTTTCTGGAGGAAACTACAGATTAAGCAAAATTTTTAAAAATCCTCAGAGATTCTTAGAAGCTCTCTAAAACTGAGAGCCCCAAATCAGGATACAAGGATTAAAAAGATAGTTCTTCCACTTACAATGTACATAGATGCAAGAGAGTATCACTTTCATCCTAAATACAAGGAAAATGCAGAAAATCTATAAAATCATAAGTTTATTGGAACCTATGAGAGCCAGGGTTTCAAAACAACTAAATATACAGAATTCTAAAATGTAACAAGCTTTTCCAAGAATTGGGAACTACTAACTATTGTGTCCATGGCAGAGCATGGGAAGAAGAGGTAGCAGCAACAGAAGTGAGTAGAAAGGAAACAAGGAATCTTTTAATATAACTTAAAGGCTAGTTTACAATCCAACCATTATGGAAAACAGTATGGCAATTCCTCAAGGATCTAGAACTAGATGTACCATATGACCCAGCCATCCCACTACTGGGTATATACCCAAAGGATTATAAATTATTCTACTACAAAGACACATGCACACGTATGTTTATTGCGGCACTATTCACAATAGCAAAGACTTGGAATCAACCCAAATGTCCATCTGTGACAGACTGGATTAAGAAAATGTGGCACATATACACCATGGAATACTATGCAGCCATAAAAAAGGATGAGTTTGCGTCCTTTGTAGGGACATGGATGCAGCTGGAAACCATCATTCTTAGCAAACTATCACAAGAACAGAAATCCAAACACCGCATGTTCTCACTCATAGGTGGGAACTGAACAATGAGATCACTTGGACTCGGGAAGGGGATCATCACACACTGGGGCCTATCATGGGGAGGGGGGAGGAGGGAGGGATTGCATTGGGGAGTTATACATGTATAAATGATGAATTGATGGGTGCTGACGAGTTGATGGGTGCAGCACACCAACATGGCATAAGTATACATATGTAACAAACCTGCACGTTATGCACATGTACCCTAGAACTTAAAGTATAATAAAAAAAAATACAAAAAAATATATATATATATATAACTTAAAGGCTAACTGTGGGCTAACATGATAATTTATAATCCCTAAGAGCTCCAGACGCAAAGAGAGTGCACAAACTTACCAGCAATTTTACACCTCCTTCTACCAGTTGCTCACAAGAAAGACTGGGAGGCAGAAGACATGAGAGAGTCTCTCTCAGGGGTACTGTCATAGAGGTGGCACAGTAACATGGAGAATTGGCACAAACCCAGCAGTGTCCTAGACTCATATGTCTTAGAAAGTAAAACCCTCACACTCACCTCCCCCTTACCAGGTGAATGATGATAAACACTGGGGCAGTGTTAGAAACTAGTGTCCCGTGATGTTGGAAAAAAGACTAGAAAGCACTCCTGAAAACCACCCCCCTGAAAAATGAAAAGAAAAGTCTTTAATTGCTGGGGTGTGACAGAAATCCACCCTTCCCACGTTGCACTGAAGTGAAGCAAAAATAAAAGCATCTGTCACTGGGGGAAGGACAGGAAGTGCATTCATGTTCAGGATCTTAAATTAATACAAAGCAGAGGCCTGCTGCAATAGGAGAGAAACAAGAAATTTGGCTGTATCCAAGATCCCCCAAAGACAGAGAGCAGAGTTTGGCGGACACAAGAAGAAAGGTCAGGAATGTTAAGAAAGCCGACTCCTCAGGCTCAAGAACAAAAAGCTACCTAAGACTGATGCCAGATAAGAAAAACA
Organism: Rhinopithecus roxellana; assembly: GCF_007565055.1. NCBI lineage: Eukaryota > Metazoa > Chordata > Mammalia > Primates > Cercopithecidae > Rhinopithecus > Rhinopithecus roxellana. Next base: position 168,438,560 of record NC_044552.1, read on the forward strand.
AAGGTGTCCTCTAATATCACCACAAATGGTCTTAAAGCAAGTAAAAAGCAATGGCACATTACCACAAGAGAGGAGAAAGAGCACCACTGCAAGGGACACATCTGACCTGCAGGCACAGAAGGCCTGCCAAAAAGAAGGATGGATCTGAGGATGGATGAGGAAGACTCAGAACTACCACTCCCTCCCATTTCACTCTGGAAATCTAGAACTTCCACTAAGAACAAAATAACATGTTTTCTACTGTAGGAATTTGAAGTGCATGTCACAAAAAATTAGCTAGCAACAACAAAATTCAAACCCAGTGAAATTACTGGGATTAATTTAACTCCCTATGCTAATGACCTGATAGGAAAAGAGGTGTGGCAATTGTAAGGCATAAATACTATTTACTTCAGTTTCTACTGATCTATACACAATGTTAGCAGTAAAAAATTATGTGACACAAACATGACAAACTCACAGCTAACATCATACTGAAATGGTAAAAACTGAAAACCTTTTCTGTAAGATCTGGATTGAGACAAAGATGCCCACTTTCAGTACTTTTATTCTACATAGTATTAGAAGTCCTAGCCAATTAGACAAGAGAAAGAAATAAAAGACATTCAATTTGTAAAAAAAAAAAAAAAAAAAAAAAAAGTAGTATTAGCTTTCCTTACAGATGACATGATCTTATATTTGGAAAAACCTAGACTCCATCAAAAAAGTGTTACAGCTGATAAACAAATTCAGTAAAGTTGCAGAATATGAAATTAACATAAAAAGTCAGTAGCATTTCTATATGCCAATAGCAAACAATCTGAAAAAGAAACCAAAAGGGTAAAACCATTTACAATAGCTTCAAATAAAATAAAATACAAGAAGGAAACTTAGCCAAAAAAGTAAAATATCTCTACAATGAAATTTGTACAACATTAATAAGAGAAATTTTGAAGAGGACACAAAAAATGGCAAGATAGTCCATGTTCATGGATTAAAAGAATCAATATTGTTAAAAATGTCAATACTATGCAAAGCAATCTACAGATTCATTGCAATCCCTATCAGAATACCTATGACATTCTTCAAATAAATAAAAATGATAATACTAAAATTTATTTGGAAACACACAAACACACAAAATAATAGCTAAACCAATTCTGAGCAAACAAAACAAAACTGGAGGCATTACACTACCTCACTTTGAAATAAATTACAAAAATATAATAACAAAAACAGTATGATACTAGCATAAAAACAAACAAGTAGACCAAGAAAACAGAATAAAGAACCCAGAAATAAATCCATGCATTTACAGTCATAGCACTTTTGATAAATGGACCAAGAACATACATTGTAGAAAGAACAGTCTCCTCAATAAATGGTGCTAGAAAAACTAGATATCCCTATGTGGTAGAAGAAAATTAGACCTCTATCTCTTGCCATACACAAAAATCAAATCAAAGTTGATTAAATAGTTAAATGTAAGACCCAAAACTGAAAATACTAGAAGAAAATATTGAGAAACCAATCTAAGACATTGGTCTGAGCAAAGATTTCTTGTGTAAGAACTCAAAAGCATAGGCAATGAAAGAAAACATGGACAAATGGGATCATAGCAAGCTAAAAGATTCTCCACAGCAAAGGAAACAATCAACAAAGTGAAGATGCCACCTACAAAATGGGAGAAAATATTAGCAAACTACCTATCTGACAAGAGGTTAATAACCAGAATATACAAGGAACTCAAATAATTCAATAGTTAACAAAAAACAAATACTCCAATTTAAAAACGAGCCAAAAATATGAATATGCATTTCTCAAAAGAAGACATGCAAATGGCCAAGAGCCATATCAAAAAAAATGCTCAATATCACTGCTCATCAGAGAAAGGCAAAACTACAATGAGATATCATATCACCCCAGTGAAAATGGCTTTTATCAAAAAGATAGTCAATAATAGATACTGGTGAGGATGTAGAGAAAAGGGAATGTTTGTACATTGTTGGTAGGAATATAAATGAGTACAGTCACTATGGAGAAGAGTATAGCAGTTTCTCAGAAAACTAAAAATAGAATTATCATATGATCCCTTATGATCCAGCAATCTCACAGGTGGGTGTATATCCAAAAGAAAAGAAATTAGTATATGGAAGAGATATCTGCACTCCCATGTTTATTGCAGCACTATTCACAATAGCCAATATATGGAATTAACCTACATGTCCATCAATGGATGAATAAACAAAATATGGTGTATATTCATAATACAATATTATTCTGCTATAGAAAAGAATAAAATTCTATTATTTGTAAAAACTTAGATGAAACTGTAGGACATTATGTTAAATGAAATAACCCAGGTGCAGAATCAGAAATATCACATGTTCTCGTTTATCTCTGGAAGATGAAAAGTTTGATCTCATAGAGATAGAGAGTAGAATGATGGTTATCAGAGGCTGCAAAGGGTGGTGAGGAAGGGGGAACAAAGATAGCTTGGTTACAGGTACCAAAATACAGTTAGATATAAGGAATATGATCTAGTGTTTGGTAGCACAGTAGAGTGACTATAGTTAACCGTGATTTATTGTATATTTCAAAATAGCTAGAAGACTAGAACTGGAATGTTAATAACACAAAGAAATGATAAATGTTTAAGGTGATGGATATTTTAATTACAATTTGATCATTATACATTGTATGCTTGTATCAAAATACCATATGCACCCATAATTATGTGCAAATACCATGTATCCATGAAAATTTTAAAATTTTAAAAATTATGAGACACAAAATATCAGCAAGAAAAACTGATTCATTGTCAAAAAATTAAACAGTCAACAGAACTAGACCCAGAGATGGTCCAGATAATGGTACAACCACATCGAGATTTTAAAATGAATATGGGCTGGTCACAGTGGCTCACACCTCTAATCCCAAAGCTTTAGGAGGCCAAGGCAAGAGGATCACTTGAGGCTAAGAGTTCCAGAGCAGCACTGGGCAACATAGTAAGACCCCATCTCTTCAAAACATTTAAACTTTATCCAGATATAGTGGCATATGCCTATAGTCCTAGCTAATTGGGAGGCAGAGGCAGGAAGATTGCTTGAACCCAGGAGTTTGAGGTTACAGTGAGCTATGATCGTGCCATTGCACTCCGGCCTGGGTGACAGAGCAAGACCCCACCTCAAATAAATAAATTAGTTTAACTTAATTTAATGAATATGATTAGTATGTTAAAAGATGAAATGGGCAAATGCTTGGAAAGAACAGATAATAGATAATCATATTATCTCTATATCTACTACAGAAATTAAAGACTCCTCCAAAGAAAACTCTAGACCAAAATGGCTTCACAGAATGAAATCAACCAAAAATTAGGAAAGAATTAGTATAAATTTTCAATCACCTCTTTAAGAAAGTCGACAAGACTTGACACTTGACAACTCATTTTATTAGGCCAGCATAAACCTATCACCAATACCAGACACTGCAAACAAAACACACAAGGATATACTTTATAAATATAGATGCAAAAAATAATAAATATTTAAATCTAAACACAGCTTTTAAAATTACTAGCAGTCCAATCCAGCAACATACAAAAAGGATAATACAACACAACTCAGTTAGCTTTATCCTAGGAAAGCAAAGTTGATTCAACATTAAAACATCAATTAATTTAATTCATCATATTAACATACAAAGAAAGCAAAAGTAATATATGACTATCTTGATGGATGCAGAAAAAAACATTTGACAAAACTCAACATCCATTCACACAAAAATTTCCAACTCGAAACACAAGGGAATTCTTCTGTCTTAAAAAGAACATGTGTAAAATACTACAGAATACATACAATGGTGAAAGACTCAATATTTTCTCCCTAAGATCATAAAAAAGACAAGTTGATCCACCCTCACCACTCCTAATTAACACTGAACTGGAGTAAATTTGCACATTCATGCATGTGGGAACACACATACATACATACATGTACATACACACACATACATACACACACACATACCCCCCAAACAGATTGGAAAGAAAGAAGTATAACTCTCTCTTTACAGACTACATGATTGTTTACATAGAGAATCCCAGGAAATCCACAATAATGCTACTATAGCAATTTTGTTTATAATATCAAAAAGCTAGAAATAATTAAATGTCCATTAATTGGTGACTGGATAAACAAATTTTGGTGCATAAACACAAAAGAATATTCCTTATCAACATCAAGTAAAAGTATTTGATACATGCAACATGGATAAACCTCAAAATCATTATGGCCAGGAAAGAAGTCAGACATGAAAGGCTGCATATGGTGAAATTCTTTTTATATGACATTCTAAAGTTTAACAAAAAGCAAAACAAGTTTAGAAAATGGATCAATGTTTGCCAGCAGCTGGGACTAAAAGAAGAGATTGACTGCAAAGAGGCATGAGTGAACTTTTTGGGGTAATGGATATATGCTATATCTTGATTGTGCTGGTGGTTGTGGTAACTGTATAAATCTGTCAAAATTCATTGTTTACTTTAAAAAGGTGTATTTTAGGGTCTTTAAATTGTACCTTAATAAATATTAATATTTATTAATAATAAATAATTTCAACGAAAGACGACTAGGACAGTCTCTGTATCACGGAGTTTGCAATTTATTGTTGGAGACAGACAAATGAACTAACTATAATATAATGTTTTAAAGTCTGCATTTCAACAAATATTTCACTCAACATGTATTTGTGGAGGTCATACTAAGTGCCAAGCACTGTTTTAGTCCTTAAGATACACCAGCGAAAAAACCAAAATTTTTAAATAAAGTTTACATTGTATTGAGGGCACATCCATAATATGTTTAAAAAAATAAAGAAATCATAATATATTAAGTAATAAGTTCTATCAAAAAAGGAAAAGTAGTGCAGGGTAAGGGAGATAGGAATATGAAGGTAGAGGAGGCAAAGGTCTTGTTACAATATAAAATCAGGTGGTAAGGGTAGATTGCATTGAGAAAGTGATATTGGAGCAAATAAATGTGAGCCACATAAACCATGGGAAAGCATGTTCGAGGCAGAGGTAAAATCCCATGAACTGGCCAATGAATTTGGTGAGAGAATGTGTGATATGTTCCAGGAATAACGAGTAGGTCTGGAACAGAGTGAGCAAGGCGGAGGATAGTAAAAAATGAGGTTCGAAAGGTTATAGGAAGGTGAATTGTGTGAGACCCTTATAGACCATTGTAAGTGATATAGTTTAGCTGTGCCCCACCCAAATCCCATCTTGAATTGTAGTTCCCATAATCCCCACGTGTCATGGGAGGAACCAGGTGGAGATAATTTTGAATCATGGGAACGCTCCACCATCCTATTCTCTTGATAGTGACTTAGTTCTCATGAGATCTGATGGTTTTATAAGGGGCTTCCTCCTTCACTCATTCTCCCTTTCCTGCTGCCCTGGGAAGAGGTGCCTTCCTTCATGACTGTAAGTTTCCTGAGGCCTCCCCAGCCTCAGGAACAGTGAATAAATTAAACCTATTATTTTAATAAATTACTCAATCTCAGCTATGTCCTTATAGCAACCTGAGAATGGACTAATACAATAAGGATTGGGTTTTTCTTTTTTTTCTTTTTTTTTTTTTTTTGTATTTTTTAGTAGAGACGGGGTTTCACCGTGTAGACCAGGATGGTCTCGATCTCCTGACCTCGTGATCCACCCGTCTCGGCCTCCCAAAGTGCTGGGATTACAGGCTTGAGCCACCGCGCCCGGCCAGATTGGGGTTTTTATCCTGTCAAGTGGGAGACATTGAAATCAACCTAAATGCCTATCAGTGACAGATTAGATAAAGAAAAGTGTGGTAAATACACACCATAGAATGCTTTGCAGCCATAAAAAAGAATGAGATCATGTCCTCTGTGGGAACATGGATGGAGCTGGAGGCTATTATCCTTAGCAAACTAATGGAGGAACAGAAAACCAAATACCACATGTTGTCACGTGTAAGTGGGAGCTAAATGATGAGAACTCATGGACACAAAGAGGGGAACAACAGACACTGGGGCCTACTTGAGGGTGGAGGGTGGGAGGAGGGACAGGAGCAGAAAAAATAACTATTGGGTACTTGGTTTAGTACCTGTGGAATAAAATAATCTGTACAACAAACCCCGTGACACGAGTTTACCTATATAACAAACCTGCACTCTACCCCCAAATCTAAAATAAAAGTCAAAAAAAGAAAATTCGTTTTATTTTGTAAATTTCTATATTTAATAATTTTATAATTTAAGTTACAAAATAAAATGTAATTCCAACTGTACAGCAATACAAACCATGCAAAGTTACAAAATTGGTAACAAATAACTTCTGTCCATTGCAGGATCTTGAGAGGAATATATCATGATCTGACTTTCATTTTAAAAGGATCACTCTGGACTTCATGTTGAGAATGGAAGGTTGGGACAAGGGTAGAAACCACTTAGGAAACTATTATAGTAACCCTAGGGAAAAGATAATGATGACTTAAAGATGGTGATAAAGGATATGGAAAGAAAGGTTCCAATTCTGAATGTATTTCAGATGTTGAGCCAACAAGATTTCTTGATGGATTGAATATAGATATAAAGCAGAGGCAAGAATGAATGATTTCAGACCTGAGCAATAAGTATTACGAAGTTGTAAATAACCAATGTTACAGAAGTTGAGAATAATGCAGGGGTTTGGTCTGAGATATTTGGGGGTAAAATATGTACTACACATTGAAGTGAAAATGTAGAGTATATAGATATATGCCTCTGGGGTTCAGGAGAGAGATATAGGGTGGAGATATACATTTAAGAGTTGATGGCTATATATTATTTAAAACTTTATGAATAGATAAAATCACTAAGGGAATAAATATAAAAAGAGAAGAGTATCAATCACTGAACCTTGAGTTTCTCCAAAATTAAGAAGTTAAGGAGACCGAGAAGATGAACCTGAGAGGAAAAGGAAAGGAAGAAAATCAGAAGAGTGCGGTGAAGGAAATGTATCAAGAACTTTGTCAAATTCTACTGATGGAATAGTAACTAAGGATAGTCCACTGGGTTCAGTAACATGGTAACATGAACGACCTTTAAAAAGTGTGATTTCAAAGGACTGGAGGGGCAAAATATAAATGGAGTAAGTTAAAAGAGAATTAAGGAACACAATTAAAGACAAGGAGTATAGATGACTCTTTCAAGGAATTCAATAATAAAAGTGAGAAAATAAATAGTATGGTAGCTGGTAGGGAAAGTAGGGTCAATAGGTTTTCTTATTGTTTGTTTTACTTTTTATTATCAATAATTTTATATACATGCATAAGTACAGAGAATAGTGTAGTACCCATCACCAAGCTTTGATCATTATCAATATTTTGCTAATCTGATTTAATCTATATCCCACCTCACTCTTAAAGTATATCTTATGTTTCATATTATTTCACCTAAAAATGCTTTAGAATGTACTTTCAACTGATGAGGGCATTTTGGCATAGCCACAATGCCACTGTCACAGCAAACAAAATTTATGACAAGTCCTTAATATCGTCCAGTACCTAATAAGTTTTGTTTTGCTTTATTTTTTGAGATAGGGAAACAATAGAATGTATTCATGATAATTACAATAATCTAGTAGGAAAAAATTGACTGATATAAAAGAGACAATATGGTTGGAACGTTGTCCTTGAGTAGGCAAGACAGGCATGTGATCCAGTGCACAAGTAGAGGAATAGTTTTAGATAGGAGTATGGACAGTTTATGATAATAGGTGAGAAAGCATAGTATTTGGTGTGGTTACAGGTGCTGGCTGGGCACTTTGGCAAATAGGGTAGTGGGATAGTGCATAATATCTCTTCCATCTGCTTTTATTTTTAGTGAATAAGATGCAAGGTCACTAGGTTAAATAGAGGATGGGCTGAGAGATGCTGGAAATTTGCAGAGAGAAAATAAGATGTTAAATGATAATCCAAGATATTTAAAGAGTAAATAGCTAGGGACATCCACTATGCCTTTATGAGCTTACTTGAAAGTTGTGGTCATATGTTTAAGGTGAGAGTAATCAATGTGGTTGAGAATTTTTCTCTAGCTAGAATCAGTTCCAGAATGGTGGAGCTACCCATAGGATATTATACATTTATGTAGGTCTGGCTAGCCCCAGTGACCAGGGGAAATGTATTTTGAATGATGCAATAACCAGTATGAGTCCTAAAATGATAAATAAAATGAATCAGAAAAAGAAATGTGGTGAATGGCAGTGTGAGGACACAAAAGAGGCACTGAAAACACACAAGGCAAAGAAGTAAGGGAAAAAGGTTTGAGTTTATGAAAACACACCAGTTCGATTTTGCTGAAATTTAAAATGTAAAGAATGGAGTAGTAACACATCAAGCTAGAAAAGGATGTAGACCACGCAGAGCTTTATAACAGACCTGGGTTTTATACAACAGACAATGAAAGGTTAACAAATGGTTTTGAAAAAGGAAGTGTAAAGATTCAGTTGTACACTTTGAATAAAAATAAATAAAATAAGACGTATGTGAGGATTTGGGAAAGACACATGCAAAGTCAGGAAACCATGAAGTGAGGCATTTGGAGCAGGAATCTCCCAGGCAAGAAGCAACAAGTTTCTGAGCCAGAGCAGGGGAAAGGAAAAAGGCAGGAAACAAAAGAAGGAAATCAATTAAACAACTATTTAGATGTGGAATTAGAAGGATTTAATAATTATTGCAGGAATCTCCAAAACAGAGTAGAATGACTATATAGCAGTTGTAGAAAATAAATATTAGAACTTCTTTTATCTTAAAAAATAGAATTTTCTTCTATTTAATACATTGATTGGTAATACATGTAAATAATAACTAAATGAACTCATTTTGAAGTGCCTGAGTAACCTTTTTTACTATTAGGGTGCAAGATTACAATAGTTTGGAGACCACTGTTTAGATGTGGGTAGAGTGTAGGAAGAAAAAGGAATGGAGAAGACTGGTTTCTACTCAAGTGACAGGTATATATTTTTGCCACCAAATAAGATAGAAAATAACAGATTAGAAGCCAGTTTTAGGGAAGGGTGACAATAGATTTAATTTTGGATGTGTGTTTAGGTATCTAAGGACATGTTGGTAGAGCTTTCCAGCTGACAATTGAATAAATTGGTTTGAAGCTCAGGAATTAAACATACAGATTTGGAAACTAATAAGGTATAATACTGGTTAAAACTCTGGAAGTGGGTAAGTGGAAGAACACTAGGTGGCAGATCCAGGCAGAGGTGAAAGGGATAACAATATTTGCTGGCAGGAATGGGAGTGTCAGTGTTGATAGATTTGAGGTGTATGGAAAAGATAGTCATGAGAAACCCAAAAAGAAATAAAGATGAGCAGAACCAGGAAAGTTGAATACAGAAAACAACAGTGGAGAATATTTTAAGAAGTAGATGTATCAATTGTGTCAATGTAGGAAAGGTACAATGAAAATAAAGAGGGGAAGAATACATTTTGCCAACTGGAACATTTGTATCCTTCATGTAAGCAACATTTTAGAAAAAAGTAATTGGTAGCAGAAAGTGGGTGGAGGAGTAAATAGAAATAAAGAAGGAGAGACAGTGAATATAAACTACCTTTTCATAACTCTGGATGAGTAGGAGGAAAATATATTTATTTTGCTCATATCCACTTCAATTCTTCTTTGTCTCCATGTCTGTAAGTCTTCATCGTCTTTAACAGTACTATTATTAATAATTACTGCCCTCTAGGGATGAAAGAGACAAAGAAAAAAAGAAGAAGAGACAATATTAGCAGTAACAATAACAACAATTGCAATGATAATATTTAATATTTAATTATACAGCAACCCACTTAGGTAGGCCCTTAATTTTTATTCAGTGTTTGTAGGTGAACTAAGACCGAAAGTGACAAGTGATCTGATCCAAGTATCACAGCCTGTAATGTAGAAATGGTTGCTATGCACCTTGAGATCAAACTTTGTATAACCCAGAGTCAGTCTGGTTCATTCTGCCATACGGGAATAAGACTGGCCTGAAGTCCCAGAAATTTTCCTCTTCTAGAACCACCTCTGGCCATCTTTTCTATATCTACTGAATTTTTAGTCTTCATTCTGTGTTATGAAGTTGTTCTTTTCTGTCTGCTCTGTACTAGGACTTCAACCCCTCTTCTTTAGCTTTCGCCAGAAACAAACCCATTCCATGTGTGTTGAAGGGTCACACTTCACAGACAGGTTGGCTAGGTGGAGAGCAGGAAGCAACATCACAGCAAAGAAAACAACCTCATACTTGATATCTTTATTTTTTTTTTTTAAGTCTTTTAGACAATTCTGGCTATTCCGGCTCTGGGTTCTTTCCATGTTATTTGACTCCATCTCTGTCTTTCCCCTCTCATTGCTACTTTCAAGATTCAAAATGCTGGTTTATCATCCATTTTTTAATAGAGAGAGACAGAGTAATGTCACTGTAGTATTTTTGTTAAATCTTCTTCAATTCCTGGTGTTTTTCTTTCCAACTCCAAGTGACCTAAAAGTTGCATATCTTTATTTTCCTAAGTAAGGACAGGTCCTTGCCTAAAAGGAATTTTATTTTCAGTGAATAAAAATATACTTTTCTCATTCAGTCATACAGGTAAAAGCTTTGGTTATGCATCTTTTGATCTGCAATCACAATTGATTAAATCAGTTGTTTTTTGCTGACTATAGTTGGAAAACTGCCAAAATTCATGGTTAACAATTTAATTATTTCTCTAATTGAATATGTGTTTGTTTAATGACATTTGCAATTTATGATTTACTACAAATATGAACTTTGCAAGAACCCACAGATCTAGAATTTAAATAAACACTTAATATAAGCCCTCTACAGGAAAACAATAATTAAAACAATGCTAAAAGAGAAAGGTACTCCTTAAGCAAATAGTGCTATTCCTTGCACATAAATAGTCACAATAAAAATGACAATTTACTTTCAAGACTGAGTTCAGTTGAAACCCACATGAATGCTCAGACTATTTATTCACTACCAAAACCCCCCAGTGCCCAGAAGAGTGCCTGGTTCATACCAGCCACTACATAAATATCTGTTGGATGGGCAAAGTTTAGTTCTAACTTAAAAACTAAATGTTTGAAGGTGAGCTTGTTTTGACCCAATTCATATACTTCTTCAATAATTTTAAGTAAGGTTCAGATGGCTAGGGAAATTAAGAAAAATATTTAACAGTTTTAATAAATGAGCCTAAAGTAACATCTACCAAGTCACTATATTTAATTTGGATAGTGTAACCATTAGAACATGTCAAAGGAGATAAAAGGAATTAAATATGAGATTGAACTCCAAAGAGGAAAAGCTCTGTTAACATTTACTGCATTATGCTATATGTTTATATTTCATCAGTTATCTTATATTAATATAATCCTTGCAAGGTAAGTGGCTGTGATAAGCAAAATAAGGCAACCTCTCCACAAACACCAAAAGATGTCCATATCCTGATCTCCTGAACTTGTGAATATATTGCTCTACATGGCAAAAAAAGTATTTTGAAGCTGTAATTAAGTTAAGAATCTCGACATGAGGGGGTGGGTCTAATTTAATCACATGAACACTTAAAAGTGGATAAACTTTCCTGGCGGTAGTTTGTCAGGGAAAGATGCAGTGTTGCTGAATTTGGAGAGGAAGGAATGCATCCAGCATCTAAGGATGCATGTAACTTTACAAGCTGGAAAAGGCATGGGAACAGATTTTCCCTAGTGCTTCCAGAAGGGAAATGCAGCCCTGTTGACACCTTGATTTTCACACAAGACCCATATTAAATTTATCAAATTTGATAATAAATTATCCTATAGTTCTGGATGTCAGAACTCTGAAATAGATTTCACTGAGCTAAAATCAAGATGTCAGTACTGGTCAGCAATTTCATCACTCCAATCTCTGCTTCCATCATCACTTCTCTTTCTTTCTGGACCTGTTGGCCTCCCTCTGATAAAGTCTCACATAAGCCAGGCACAGTGGCTCATGCCAGTAATCTCAGCATTTTGGGAGGCCAAAGTGGAAGGACTGCTTGAGCCCAGGAGCTTGAGACTAGCCTGAGCACCATCGTGAGACTCCATGTCTACAAAAAAATAAATAAATTAGTTAGGCATAGTGGTATGCAGCTGTAGTCCCAGCTATCCAGGAGGCTGAGGTGGAAGGATCACTTGAGTCCCGGAATCTGAGACTACAGAGAACCATGTTTTCACCACTGCATTCCAGCCTAGACAGTGACAGAGAAAGACCATGTCTCTGAGGGGGCAGAGGGAAGAATCATGATTGCATTGGTTCTACCCAAATAATCCAGAATAATCTTTCCATTGCAAAATTCTTAGCTTTATCACATTTTTAAAATCCCTTTTACCATGTGAAGTAACATATTCACAGGTTCTGGCAATAAGTTTGTGGACATATTTGGAGAGCCATTACTCTGTGTACCGCACCTACAGAACTGTAAAATAACAAATTTGCATTGTAAATTCGCTAAATTTGTAGTAATTTATTATAGTACCAATTATAATCTACTACAGTTGCATTCTCCTTCATATGCTTGCAAAGAAACAAAGTTTCATAGAAATTAAACATCTTGCCCTAGTCACAGAACTAAAGAAGGCTGAATTGTCTGAGAATCATCTATGTCCTAAATACCATACTAACTTGGATATTCGTAGCAGTATGAAAATTAGAATACACTACTAAACATTTCATCCATGCATTGATTCAACAAACAAGTATTGAGTGCCCACTATGCACCTGGACCTGTTCTGGATAATGAGTTGTCTTGGTTATTCAGCATCTCTCTTTCTAACTTTCCTATTAATAATCCCTAATTGATAAAGCCCAATTTCTGTATAAGATAAATTTATTTCAATATTATTTTCTTTACATACTAACAAAATACTCTGATATTTTATGCAACCTTTCAAAAAAAGTTTGACTGAAAATTATATTTAGACGTTGGAAAGTAAATTGGCAAGTTTAAGATAAAGAAGGCCACTCTTGCATTACTTGAGTAGCTTCCTAACAGGATGTGTACTCACCTTCTGCAATCCACTACTGTCTTAGTGTATTAGTCAGTTTTCACACTGCTATAAAGATACTACCTGAGACTGGGTAATTTATAAAGGAAAGAGGTTTAATTGACTTACAATTCCACATGGCGGGGGAGGCCTCAGGAAACACAATCATGGCAGAAGGGGAAGGAGAAGCAAGCACCTTCTTCACAAGGGATCAGGAGAAAGAGAGAGCAGGGGAAACTACCACCTTTATTTCTTTTAATTTTTATGGTTTGTTGTTGTTGTTGTTGAGACAGGGTCTTGCTTTGTCACCAAGGCTTCAGTGCAATGGCACAGTATTGGCTCACTGCAGCCTCAGTCACCCAGGTTCAAGTGATCTTCCCACCTCAGCCTCCTAATTAGCTGGGACCACAGGCACACACCACCACGCTCAGCTAACTTTTTGTATTTTTGGTAGAGACAGAGTCTTGCCATGTTGCCCAGGGTGGTCTCAAATTCCTGAACTCCAGCAATCCGCCTGTCTTGGCCTTCCAAAGTGGTGGGATTACAGGTGTGAGTCACCATGCTCGGCAGGAACTGCCACCTTTAAACCAATCAGATCTTGTGAAACCTTCCTGACTATCACAAGAACAGCATATGGAAACCGCCCCCATGATCCAGTCACCTCCCACCAGACGCCTCCTTCAACACATATAGATTACAATTCAAGATGAGATTTGGGTGGGGACACAGAGCCAAACCATATTACTTAGTTTGAGTACTCAGGGAACAGACTCTGTGACAGAAAATTACATGTAGTAGTTTTCTTAACCTAGAAACAAGATTTGTAAGGAAGTGAAGGAAGCAGAATTAGGCAGAAATGGAAAATGAACTGTTACAGACAACAGGGGACTGAGAAAATCACACAGGACGTCCAAGAGCTGAGATTACCCTTCATATGTTCCTGGAATTGAGGCAAAAGGGCTGAGTCCCTAAAACCCCATATTGACTAGTCATTGTTCCCAAAGAAAGGGCATGACCTTTTTAAGGCAGGTCCCTTTGAATAAAAACAATGGGTAGAGAGGTACTCAACTCTAAGTTGAGTGCAGCCAATACTCCTGGCAGCCAAAGTGACCATACAGCAGCCATACCTTCAATTTTAACATGACTCATACTGTATCTCCTTGTAGACCCATCCCCACTCTGTGGAACAATAATTCTAGTTGCTCAGAACCTAAAATCTGGGGACAGGAAGCACAAATTATCCCAGTAGATCACTGGGAATGATAAGTGAGGCCACTCCTGCCTCATACTCTGTCAGTTCACAAGTACCAATGTTGGCTGAGACTTAGTCTCAGGAAATGCAAAAAACCCCAGACTATTATGTCAATTCCATCCTGGACCTAATCTGAGCCCTAGTGAAAACTAAAATCTTTCAGTCACTTGTAAGTGGGTCTGAGCACTATTACTAACTAATGAGAATTATGAGATGTAACGATTTGCACTATACATTTGAGCGGATACCCCACAAGTTTGCAGACCATTCTGTAGGTGATGAAATAGACCAATTAGCTTTTGTAGGATTTAAATCACACCACTAGGCATGTCGTGTTCTATTAAACATTTCCATAGCTTTCTGTGAGTGAGCATACACATACACAGAAACACACCTACATACTCATGCACAAACATACACATATACATGCCTGTCTGACATTGCCACTCATTTATCTTGCTTCAAATGGTTTAAATACTATAAGCTGGCTTTGATTATTCCAAAATCCTAACATTTCCATTGCAATTAGGGACTCCAGTTCTGTAACACCAATTCTGTCATCAGCCATAACCCACAGAGGACGGCCACCACTGAGCTTCTCAGTGAAGCTGGTTCCTTTCACGAGAACATTACTTACTGCTCTGGAAAATGGAGTATCCTCTGTGGTTATCTAATACATCCCTCCAGCATGTTCTCTGAGTCTGTTGGTTTCTTCTTCCATTGTCTGCTATCGCAACTCTAGCATTTCTGTTTCATTAAATGTATGCCATTGCCTTCTTCAAACTTCTAAGAACCAACTTAGTTGCATTTTAATAGCATTTCTTGGCATCTTTGACGCAGTGTTAAATCCTATATCAAAAGAAAGCATTTCCATATCAATAAAATCTCTTATCCAACTAAGTTCTATTCTCCCTCAATTCAGTTATCCCCAGAATCCAGCCCCACACATATTCTCCAGGCTCTTCCTGAAACACGTTAACTAGGTCCTTTCTTTTCTATAGAAAGTCCAGCATTATCCCAGCTGGGTTATGTTAATACAAGAGGAGAGATGGAGGTCAGCATGTGGTGTCTATATCATCTTCCAGAAGATGATAGAGCATGTATCTTCAACAAGGAAAAGTCAGCCATATCTGCAGGCTGAGATTTCAGAGGAATGTGAGGATTCAGGTTTTCAAGTTTTTTGACTCAAATGTCCCCATCCCAAATCTCAGGATTCTATACCTTCTCAATAAGAGTTTTGACCTTGATACAGTAGACTTACAAGGCGAGGAGTAAATATTCTCTGGATCCCTACTGCCCTCATAAATAAATTTTAGGCCTAATTGTCAGCAAGTTCTATGCTGCATTTACAGAAGACAAAACTATTCTAAATTTACCTTTACTCAACTTGACCAATAAACATGGAGATCACTACCACCCTCAACATCTATACTTCTATACCTCTGAAATTTTGAACTACTGATATTCCCTCCTCTGATTCAACTTCCTCCTCCTACAGCTGGATTTACTGATCCTGTTTTACAACCTCAACATAATTTACTGTTAAATTATCCCTTCCTAGTCTAATTTCCTTCCCAATCCAGTCTAAACCCTACTTCAACTCCTTTCTTACAAGCTTTCACAAATCTCATGGCCATCTCAACTTTTGTCATAACAAGTTCTCCAATCATCAACTTTGAAGAACAAACATACCTGTTTCCCCATTTCTTTCTGCTGGACTATTGCAAACTACTGGAGAAAAATCACCTAACAGTAGAGATAACCTACAATAAAATTTGTGATTTTCAACTTTAGTAGTCTTCAATGTTTTCTACCCATTATTTTACTTATCATTTTCTCATAATTCTGTCAGTGGAACAAAGGTGTTTCAAACCAAATCTAGTATGATTAAGCATTTGTTCCCAATTGATAATCTAACTCCCTTCTTTGTAAAAAAAAAAAAAAAAAAAAAAAAAAAAACTTGAGTCCATCCGATATTTTCTCCTTGGTTTTACCTCCTACTTGTAAACTATAACATCATCAGTACTATCTTCCTCAGTAAGAAAAAGTGATGCTTGTGTACTTTTGTGCACCAATACCTTCATCTATGATTTCTGTTTAGGAGCTTTCTAACAACGACAATAATAATAGCCATTGTGTATCTAATGTCACATGCCACTGGACTAAGCATTTTGAAGTACCGTAACATCTGATCTTCACAACAACCCTAAATTATCATTCTTAAGTAAGTGACAAAACTGACGTGTGTTCAGGTCCACAGAACTAATAAAATATCTTTTTATAAATATCATAAATTCAAGTTTCAACTCTAGTGGTCTGGTACCAGATCACACATGATTAGCATTGACTGATAATGTCTCCTCTATTGCTTATCCTCAATCTATTCCTAACCTCTTATTCCTTCTGTTCCATCTCTAAACATGCTCAAGTATCTTATCCAAAAACTCCCTGTCCTTGGTTTTAATTTCCCTTCAAGCCACCTCTCCAACTTTTTCCACTTCTTTATCATCAAGCTTCTAGAAAAATAAGATAATATTACTTTTTGCCTCCACATTCTCATCTCCAGTTCATTCATCAATACTCTATAGTCTGTTTTAATTTCTCATCACTCTAGTAAAATTGTCAATGATAACTTTCTTAAAAACAAGTAGCCTTTGGTCAACTCCATGCTTCTCAACCTCTCTGCAGTATTTGGTTCTCCTCTCAGTCTAGATCTCTTTCTTTTGACTCATGATTTCATTCTCTTTGGCTTTCCTCTTACTTCTTATGTTCACTACCTCTCAGTCTTATATGTTGCTCTACATAATTTGCTGAAATATTGACCTCCTTGCCCTTCTCTCCCATTATTCCTCTCCCTGATGCACCCCAGAAAAATGTTTAAAGAGCTGATCACTGCCCTGAAAAAGCTCATTAACCAGTTCACTGAATAGTATATGTAATACTCCAAACACATTTACAGAACCTGGGTAACCAGGCATAAATCACTATGCAAAGTATTATGGTACATTAAGTGTTTGAGGAAGCACAGGATAAAAGATTCTATTGTTAGGATAATTCATAAAGGTATACTTAGTTGTTGAAGAAACTATAAAAAATCTATTCTCTCTCATCTACTTAACTTAGGAAATATGGTAATTTATGTTCCCTCATTCTCAAAGAGAGCCAAAGAAAATAATTTGGCAAGATGTTTTAGTTATCAATCCTGTGTGTTTAATGACCTTTCAGTTATTTTAATTTAGTCATCTATGAAATCATGAATGTCTTGTTAAGTTCAAATTCAGTCTTTACCATCACTTTGAACATATCCACATCACAACTAATTGAATTATACTTGCTCAGCTTTCATCAAACACTAAAATGGATAGGTTTGAAGATAGCTAAATATTCTTTTAATGAATCGTGCATTAATGTGCTCAAAACCATTCTATGGATGCCACATGCTTCTTTTTCTTCTCACGCCCCACCACGTAGTGTCATAATCATCTGGAGTTGATGTCACACTGAGTTAATTCAAATCCCTCTGTGGCTTCTTGTTAGCAATTCAACCTTTGGTTTATTACTTGAACTGAGTCTTCATTTCCTCATACATATGGGGGGAAAAATTATACACACATAGGAATTAGAACATTGCTATGAGAATCAATGAGGCAATTTATGTGAAATCTTGACCCAAAGAGGTTGCTCACAAAATGTTGATTCTCTCCTTTTCTTCCATCTCCATTGCAAATTGAGAATTTTTTTTGCCTATTCTTCCCATACATTGTGTAGAAAATAGAGGGAATAGAGCAAAGAAAGCATTACTTTAAAAAAAAGAAATTTTAAATAAGGTTGTTTCCAATTTGTTGGCATTATGAATGTGCGGCAATATGCCTTGCACCTCTCTCTAGCATATTGTGTTTGACATTCCCAAGGAAACTTAAATACGTATATCTTTTATTGAAGTCATTGTGTGCTATCACTGTAAGAGTTATGATAGAAATAATTACAAAGATATTGCCAATCTATCACGGTGATGGCTCTGCACACTTTCCTGCTGCTTATTCTCTCTTTTCTATTTTTTTTAAAGAAATATTACTTGTTTCTTTTTACCATAGAGAAGATAGTCGTACATAAAAATTTGAGTGGAAAAATATGCAAGGAAAATTATGCATATGTCAATTCAGCAAACATTAAGATATGGAAGAAAATATAAGCATTATGGGAGTCCACATAAAGTATGGAAAACACCTTTGCAGATAAAATAGTTAAGTTACCAAGATATCCCAAAACCCAGTAACAATAAGATGGTGTTATGGAAAGGGATTAAAATTAAGAGACAGCAAAAAGCTCTAAGATAGGCCAGGGTTAATATAATGACAGAATATAGCGCTTCTTGAGGGGAAAATTAATGTATTTTATTTTATTATCCACTGAAAACGTCCATATAGGACATGCTGCAGAAACAGAGATGTCCGTTTTTCTAGAAGACAAAGAAATGGATTTGAAGGAGATCAATATTGCTTGAAGAGCAGAGAAAACATGTAACTTATAATACCAAGTCCATTTGGGATTCATCCCAAAGCTGAAGGAAGTGGCAAATGTTAAGAAAAATCTCTTATCAGCAATATGTCATGTTTTCCTATAAACTGGGGTGCAACCTATAAGCTACAGAAAAATGAATGCAGGTCTATATAGAAAAGAACCATTAAAACCCATAATGAAGGTATTTTATTTTCAGAGAGCAGTAGTCTTTTAGAATGTGCTAGAAATTTTTTCCCCTGACCCATTTCATCTCACGCGTTTCAGTTTTTGGCTCTAAACCGTATATCTCCTCAGTAATTTCTAAATTTTTAAAGCTAAGATTGCTTTGCATTAAGATGCTTTGGCAAGGTCCATAATGAGAATTTTAAATCTGAGCAAAATTTCTTGAAGTTCTAAATGATGCCATCAAAGAGAACATTCACCATATGGAACCAGTGATTGATCTAAAGACTGAAGTCTTGCTTTTAATCTCTTGTTTTCCAGCAAAGAGAAATTTTGTAGAATCTTCTCTCTTCATAAAGACTTAAAATAAAATAGGTAATTAAAATGGAAGGAATATACCTCATGTATATTTACAGAATGGAAAGTAGTACATTGTTAGCCATATCCCAATAAAGAGGCAAGGCTATCTAAAGAGAATGTGAATTCCTCCTAATTGGAGTTCCTGTTCTGTTACTACTCCTGTGTTCACTGCTGGATAGAGGGCAGTCCCAACGAATGCCACGTCCCTAAATGATGGCCTGTGTCTGAGCCTAAGATTGTTCACTAATGTTTATGATTTCCTCTGATTCTTAGAGAGACTGGTAAATGTTTTTCTCACCTCTCTTCCATCTCAGCAAGACTTGTTCTTTACTCTCTCCCTTTCCCTATATACCAGCTAAGTAGAAAGGATGCTGAAAATAGAGAGGAAGGGAGAGGCATAACTAAAAAGAGCCTGCATGTCTGATTTATCTCAGGGACATTAAGCTTTTGTGTGAGCAATACATTTGCATTGCATTAAGCCACTACAGTGTTGGGTTTCTTTATTATTGCAGTTAGCCTGACACTGTAACATCATGTCTCATTCAGGATCTTGCATGTACAGAGTCAGTTCAGCAAAGAGGAAATTGTGGAATGCAGATAGTAGTTATTTCAGATAATTTCATGGGTAAAGTCTCTGTCTGATGTGGTTTTAAAGTTGTTAAATGTTCCTAGTGAAAGCACTGACCAACCCTGTCATTAGTGTTTGCAATGATTAAGTTTATGTGCCAACTTGGCTAGGTCATGGTACCAAGATATATGGTCAAACACATTTAGATGTTGCTGTGAAAGCATTTTTCAGATGAAATTAACATTTAAATCATAGACTTTGAGTAAAGCGAACTAACCTCCATAATGTAGATGGGCCTCATCTCATCAGTTAAAGGCCTTAAGCAAATGACTGACCTATCCCAAAGAAGAGAAAATTCTGACAAAAGACTGCTTTTGAATTTGAGCTGCAGCATCAACTCATCTTTGGGTCCCCCGGCTGCCTAGAAACACTTCAGATTTTGTACTTGTCGGTCTCCACAATCACGTGAAACAATTGTTAGTCTAAAGACTAAGAAATTTTTAAAAATCTTTCTCTCTCTCTCTCTCTGTGTGGGTAGTGTGTGTGTGTGTGTGTGCGCGCGCGCGCATGTGTGTTTGTGTGCATCTATTGCTTTTGTTCATCTGGAGAACCCTCAATTCTAAAGTATCTATTTTAGAATAAAGAGGTAGACCATGTAAGAGATCCAGTATGAAAAACAATAACCATTGTCAATTAGCCAATGTCAGGTAAAATGGCATCCTAGGTTGATTCTGGATTTAATATACTCGACATGGAAATATGCTTAGGTATTCTTCATGAGTCCTGCTACTGCTTTCGTATCCTAAGTATCTCTTATCTTTTCAATTGTAACTATAAAAACAATGAGTGAAACAAAAAAAGACTTTCCATAGAAGGTTCCATTGGAAAAACATATGCACATGAGTTGACAGTAATTAACCAATTTGGAAGTTATTTATAGGACATATTCCCTTATTGGGCCTGTGTTAGACATGGAGATAATAAAACTGATGGAAACCTGTGTCCTTCCATGACAAAACATATTTTCCAAAAATAGCAGCAATAATGCCACCGAACCAATATGCTCTTCTTACTATATGACTTCGATATTGCTCCAATCCAAAGGTAGAGTCTGTGCCTCCTGAACCTCTTTGGGGTTTTGCCTCAAGAAATACAGTCTGTTAGAAGTGATGCAATCTCAAAACAAGGCCATAATAATGCCATATTCTTCTGCCTTGCTCTCTTGAGACACTTGGTCTGGGGGAAGTCAGATGCCATATAAGCAGTCCAATAAGCCCAAACAGGTCAACTTAGAGGCAGTGCAGAGAGATCCTATAAATATGTGGAGACAGAAAAAGTAGGGGGAGAGGGAATAAGACAAGAGCAAGAACAAGCGAATCAGCTCCCAGCTTCTCCAACCTCCTATATTTCAGCTCCATCCACTATCTAACTAAACCACATAAGAGACTATTGAATTGGGTCCCTTCTCATTCTTATGTAGAAGCCCTAACCCCCAAAGCAACTGTATTTGGAGATAGGGTCTTTAAGGGGGTAACCAGGATTAAATGAAGTAATAAAGGTGGGGCCCTAATCCAATAGATTTGGTGTCCATACAAGAAGAGAACGCGATATCAGAGACCTTTCTCTCTCCACACATGTACAGAAGAAAGGCCAAAGAAGAAAGTAAGAAGTTAGTGTCTGCAAGCCAGAAAAAGAGGCCTCATAAGAAACAAATCCTGCTGGCACCTTAATCTTGGATTTCTTGTTATGGCAGCCCAAGAAGACTAATACAAATACTTTAAGCAAGAACCATCCAGCCAAGCCCTCCCCTAATTCCTGACTCAGAAAACTATGCAAGGTAATAAAATAGTGATTCTCATTTTAGGTCACTAAGTTTTTGTGTGATTTGTAATGGATCTTTGGAACACTACCCTTGAGGTGCTTACTGTTTATTAGGGGAGCTAAAACACATAACTAATTACATGTCAAAGTGCTATGATATTTATGTATCAAATTCTATGAGTGAGGAGGTAAAGAAACAGAAGACAGAAGGTTTTTGACCTGGAAATTATTCAACATTAAGTAATTGACCAGTGTGGTTAGACTAGAGTGATGGAACCTTAGATGGGTTCAAAGTGGGAGAAGAGAAAGATCACTGAAGAGTCACTTGGGTGATGCAATGGTTCAAATTGTGTTTTCCTAAAATTCGTATGTTGAAGTCTTAACCCCTCATGTAATTGTATTGGAGATACAGTCATGAAAGTGATAATGTTAAATGAGGTCATAAAGATAGAGCCCTGAACAAATAGAACTGGTGTCCTTATAATTAGAGGAAGAGACACCAAAACTCTCTCTCCACCATGTGAAGACATAGCAAGAAGGCAGCCATCTACAAGCCAGAAAGAGATCCCTCACCAGAATTTACCAGTGCTGCCACCTTGATGTTGGAATTCTAGCCTCCAGAACTGGGAAGAAATAAATTTCTGTTGCTTAAGCTACTGCTATCTATGGAATTTTGTTATGATAGCCCAAGCTGATAATATAGGTGACTTCACAATTTTTTCAGGGTTTAATTAGATTGGGTACCAAATCCTTAGTGGATGTGAAGAAAAATAAAAATATGTGTATAATTTGGTTTATTCACACAACAGTTTATGAGCAACCCCAAGGCAAGAATTATGTTCACTGAAGTATCTCCAGCACCTAGATTATGGCCTGTATCTGAGCTGTATTTATTGCTAAAGGAAGGGAGAAAAGGGAGGAAAAGGAGGTAGAAAACAATCTTGCAGTGATACAGAACTTACTACCACCTAGTAGAATCTCTAAGAAAGGAGCCATCTGGCAAGAAGGAGGCCAGGTGCAGTGGCTCATTAGGAGGCTGAGGCGGGTGGATCACCAGAGGTCAGGAGTACAAGTCCAGCCTGACCAACATGGAGAAACCTCGTCTCTACTAAAAATACAAAATTAGCCAGGTGTGGTGGCTACATGCCTGTAATCCCAGCTACTCAGGAGGCTGAGGCAGAAGAATCGCTTGAATCCAGGAGGCTAAAGTTGCAGTGAGCCGAGATTGTGCCATTGCACTCCAGCCTAGGCAACAAAAGTGAAACTCCATCTCAAAAACAAAAAAAAAAAAAAAAAAGAAAAAGAAAGAAAGAAGAAGTAGAACAGATCAAGTGATAGAATGGAACATGCCAAACATATACACCATGGAATATTATGCAGCCATAAAAAAGGATGACTTTACGTCCTTTGTAGGGACATGGATGAATATGGAAACCAACATTCTGAGTAAACTATTGCAAGGACAGAAAATGAAACACCTCAGGTTCTCACTCATAGGTGGAAATTAAACAATGAGAACACTTGGACACAGGGTGGGAAGCATTACACACTGGGGCCTGCTGTGGGGTGGGGGGAGGGGGGACGGATAGCCTTAGGAAATATACCTAATTTAAATGTATGAGTTAATGAGTGCAGCACACCAACATGGCACATATATACATATGTAACAAACCTGTACGTTGTGCACATGTACCTTAGAACTTAAAGTATAATAATAAAAATATATATATATTAACAGATATTGAATAAGAAAAAATAAAAATTACATTCATAATGGCAAAAAAAAAAAGAATGGAATATGCCAAAATGGAGAAAGCCTCTATGGATCATTGGCTTACCCAGTGTAGTCATATGCAAAAGGCTGATTTTATTTGTGCCTATGCTTTAGGCTACTCATTTTCAAAAATCTCTTCCCACTCATTATTCCCCAAAAATTATTCACTGCTGATAGAACTATTCATTGTGACCAGTCTGGGCTGCATGGCCTCCCACTAGTTCCCACCTCATTTTTCATCCTCCAACAGCTCTTTCTCTGTTGGCTTCAGTGTTTCTCCATAGGCTTCCCTGTACTTACTGTTCAGTTCTTAAATGTTAATACACATCTAGTTTTGGACACTTTTAAATGTAAAGAGTGTAAAGACATGCACCACACTCAAGTGTTGTTAAAAGAGTTTAAAACTTGTTAAAGACTACATGCAAAGTAATCATTAAAAGAGAAAGTCCATTAGTTGTGGACTTAAGAATTCAAAAGCTGGTATAGGAAATGAAAGATATGCAGAAATAGAAAATCAAGTCCAAGATCTCACAGTACAACATTTTTCTTTGTTGTTGTGATTATAAGCACTCATTTATAAGAAATAGGTTCTTTGGTGAACTTACTCAAGGCCCAGTTTTCACCTGGTCTTTTGATTATAATCTAGTGCCAAGATGGGAAGATAGACCAGACCAACTCTTAATGACCCTGTTCCAGTCCTTTGATTTCACAACTCAGGACAGATTTGGCCTGACTAGTTTGATTGCATATAGGGTTTCATAGGAAGACAAATTGAACTAAAACTTCAGCTCCCTTTAGCCTGGATATTACATTGTAGTGGTTGCTATTTAATCTTACGTGTAACTTGAGCAGTCATACTCCACAGTTTCCCCAAAAGGGAGTTACTGTTTAATGAAATGGGACTAGGTTTCCAGATTTGCTTTTTACATAGACACACATTTCCTTATGGGTGTTTTCTGGGATAATAGCAGCAGTGGAGCCTACTGAAATGTGAATTATATATGAGGAACACATCCTTATTTCTGAATGCAATTCAATTCCAAATGGGTGTTAAGAGGTGAGTCTCAGTAGGACGAGCAACATCAGCAAGATTGTTGACTAGAGGTAACTGGTGCTCATCCTCCCACAAAAACAAAACAACAAGTAAACAACTAAAATTCAACTAGAGTCTCCAAAAGAGAGTACTGCTGTACAGCAATGAACTGGTAAAATCATTGTCGTGCACATAAACCCATGACAGCAGTACAGACAGGGGAACAAAGCATCCCATCTCTACTCCCTTATATCCCCCATAAGGATTATTTCAGAGCCAGGAGAGACTTCCCCATGCAGGGAAGAAGTAAACAGAGGACCCCCAAAGCCTCCATTGCAACTTCAGATACTTGCAGTCCTTGCTTCAGAAGAATCCAGTAGTCTTCACAGACTCTGAACATAATTTAGGGAGCTGCCTTGAAATCATGTAGCTACATTGCTCCAGAGTAGGAGCCCAAGTTGAGCACCTCCCTCACCCTCAGCAACTGTAAGTGCCACTGCATGGTACAATCTTGAAATCAGAGCCACTGCTAGACTCTGGCCTTTGGAGTCTGGGCTCAGCAAAACAGCCATGACTATGTTGCCCAACTCCACACAATGCCCTACCCCTAAGGAACAGGCAGTACTACACAGTGTGGAAACCAAATACAGGCCAGCTGAACACATGAAAGTATAAAAGTAAAAGTATAAAACTCACTATTAAAGGTAATTTCATAATCAAACTCAGAATAAAACAATACTGTAATGGTGCTATGTAAATCCTTCAAACCTCTAGTATAAACGTTAAAATTCAAAATTCTCAAATATAACTAAGCTACAATTACTTGTTAAAGAACACACAATATATACAAAGGTAAAAATTAAGGCAATAAAAATGTAAATTAAGGGAGAGAGTAGAAGTCTAGAGTGTTTTTAAGTGACCAAAGTTAAGTTGTCATCAGTTTAAAATAGTATAACAAGATTCTTTATGTTAATCCCACTGTAACCACAAAGACATTGGAACAGACACATAAATGAGAAAGATAAAAGAGTCAAATAACTCACATCAGTTCTTCTCAAACTATTCCAGAAAATTGAAGAAGAAAGTACTTCTAAAATTATTCCACAAGGGTGCTGTTACCCTGATGCCAAAACCAGAGAAGGACACGCACACAAAAAGAAAGCTATAGGCCAATATTACTAATGAATATAGATGCAAAAATCTTCAACAAGTTGCTAGCAAACCAAGTTCAACAGCATATTTAAAGGATCATCCACCATGATAAGATGGAATTCTTTAAAGTTCATATGGAACCAAAAAAGAGCCCGCATTGCCAAGACAATCCTAAGTCAAAAGGACAAAGCTGGAGGCGTCACGCTACCTGACTTCAAACTATACTACAAGGCTACAGTAACCAAAACAGCATGGTACTGGTACCAAAACAGAGATATAGACCAATGGAACAGAACAGAGTCCTCAGAAATAATACCGCACATCTACAGCCATCTGATCTTTGACAAACCTGAGAGAAACAAGAAATGGGGAAAGGATTCCCTATTTAATAAATGGTGCTGGGAAAATTGGCTAGCCATAAGTAGAAAGCTGAAACTGGATCCTTTCCTTACCCCTTATACGAAGATTAATTCAAGATGGATTAGAGACTTAAATGTTAGACCTAATACCATCAAAACCCTAGAAGAAAATCTAGGTAGTACCATTCAGGACATAGGCATGGGCAAGGACTTCATGTCTAAAACACCAAAAGCAACGGCAGCAAAAGCAAAAATTGACAAATGGGATCTAATTAAACTAAAGAGCTTTTGCACAGCAAAAGAAACTACCATCAGAGTGAACAGGCAACCTACAGAATGGGAGAAAATTTTTGCAACCTACTCATCTGACAAAGGGCTAATATCCAGAATCTACAAAGAACTCAAACAAATATACGAGAAAAAAACAAACAACCCCATCAAAAAGTGGGGAAAGGATATGAACAGACATTTCTCAAAAGAAGATATTCAAACAGCCAACAGACACATGAAAAAATGCTCATCATCACTGGCCATCAGAGAAATGCAAATCAAAACCACAATGAGATACCATCTCACACCAGTTAGAATGGCAATCATTAAGAAGTCAGGAAACAACAGGTGTTGGAGAGGATGTGGAGAAATAGGAACACTTTTACACTGTTGGTGGGATTGTAAACTAGTTCAACCATTATGGAAAACAGTATGGCAATTCCTCAAGGATCTAGAACTAGATGTACCATATGACCCAGCCATCCCACTACTGGGTATATACCCAAAGGATTATAAATTAGTCTACTACAAAGACACATGCACACGTATGTTTATTGCGGCACTATTCACAATAGCAAAGACTTGGAATCAACCCAAATGTCCATCTGTGACAGACTGGATTAAGAAAATGTGGCACATATACACCATGGAATACTATGCAGCCATAAAAAAGGATGAGTTTGCGTCCTTTGTAGGGACATGGATGCAGCTGGAAACCATCATTCTTAGCAAACTATCACAAGAAGAGAAAACCAAACACCGCATGTTCTCACTCATAGGTGGGAACTGAACAATGAGATCACTTGGACTCGGGAAGGGGAACATCACACACTGGGGTCTATCATGGGGAGGGGGGAGGAGGGAGGGATTGCATTGGGGAGTTATACATGATATAAACGATGAATTGATGGGTGCTGACGAGTTGATGGGTGCAGCACACCAACATGGCATAAGTATACATATGTAACAAACCTGCACGTTATGCACATGTACCCTAGAACTTAAAGTATAATAAAAAAAAAAAAAAAAAAAAAAAAAAAAAAAAAAGATGGAATTCATCCCAATGATGCAAGGATGGTTTAGAACATGCAAATCAAAGAATGTGATACACCACATTTACGGAAAGAAGGACAAAAATCACAGGACCATTTCAATAGATGCAGAAAAACACGTGTGATAAAATCCAAAATCTCTTCATAGTAGAAACTCAGCAAATTAGGTATAGAAGGCACATACCTCAACACCATAAAGGCTACAATATGACAAATCCACAGCTAAATCATAGTAATCAGGGAAAAATTGAAAGCTTTTCCTCTAAGATCTGGAACAAAGCAAGGATGCCCACTTTCACCACTTCTATTCAACACAGTACTGGAAGTCTTAGAGCAACTAGACAAGAAAAAAAATAAATAAATAAAGAGGCATTTGAATAGGAAAGGAGGAAATCAAACTGTCTCTGTTTACAGACATGATTTAATAAATAGAAAACCTTAAAGACTCCACTAAAAAACCTGTTAGAACTAATACACAAATTCAGTAAAGTTGCAGGATATAAAATCAAAATACAAAAATCAGTAGTATTTCCATACCCGAATAATGAACTATCTGAAAATGAAATCAAGAAAACAATTCCATTTACAAAAGATTAAAAAAACAAAAACAAAAACAAGATACCTAGGAACAAGTTAACTAAGGAGGGGAAAGATCTCTACAATGAAATCTATAAAACATTGATGAAAAAATTGAAGAGGACACAAATAAATAGAAATATATCTAGTGTTCATTGACTCGAAGAATTAATATTGTTAAAACGTCCATACTACCAAAAACAATCTACAGAGCCAATGCAATTCCCACCAAAATACTAGTGACTTTTTACAGAATATACAAAACAATCCTAAAATTCACATGGTACCACAAAAGACTACTAATAGGCAAATCAAATCTTAAGAAAAAAAAAAAAAAAAAAAAAAAGCTGAAGCCATGACACTATCTGACTTCAAAATATAATACCAATCTATCATAACCAAAACAACATGGTATTGGAATTTAAAAAGAAACACAGACCACTAGAACAGAATACAGAATTATGAAATAAGTTCATATATATACCGTCAAAAGATTTTTGACAACCAAGAACACATATTGGGGAAAGAACAGTCTTGACAGTATATGGTGCTGGGAAAATCATATGTCCAAATGCAGAAAAAAGAAAATGGACCTCTATATTTTATCACATGCCAAAACTCAACTTAAAATAAATTAAGGACTTAAATGTAAGACCAGGAACTATGAAACTACTGGAAGAAAACCATAAGAAAAAATGCTTCATGACACTGGACTAGTGAAATATCTTTTTTTTGGATGAGAATTCAGAAGCACAGACAACACAAGCAAACATAGACAAATGAGACTACATCAAACTAAAGAAGCTTTTGCACTGCAATAAAAATATTTAACAGAGTAAAGGTATAACCTACAGAATTAGAGAAAATATTTGCAAACTATACATCTGACAAGGGGTTAATATCCAGAATATATAAGGAACTCAAACAACTCTATATCAAATAAACCAATAATTCAATTTAAAATGGGCAAAAGATTTTAATAGACATTTCTCAAAAAATAAATACAGCCAACAGGTATATTAAAAATTGCTCACCATCACTAATCATCAGGGAAATGCAAATCAAAACCACAGTGAGATATCATCTTATTCCAGTTGCAATGACGATTATCAAAAAGAAAAAAACATAATAAGTGTTGGTGAGAATATGGAGAAAAGGGAACCCTTGTACATTGTCGGTGGAAATGTAAATTAGTACAGCCATTGTGGAAAATAGTATAGAGATTTCTCAAAAATTTAAAACTAGAACTACCATATGATCCAGCAATGCCACTACTGGGTATATATATCCAAAGTAACTGAAATCAGTATGTCAAAGAGATATCTTCACTTCAAAGTTTAGTGTAGTACTACTTACAATAACCAAGATATAGAGTCAATAGTGTCTAATAATGGATAAGGGATAAAGAAAATGTGGTGCATATATGTAATATATAAATTTACATAAATGTATATATAAATATATTGCATATATAAATCGTATATATTATATAATCATTACATATAATATATCATAAAATATTACTAATATATACATAAAAATACCATTCTTTCATAAAAAAATGAAATCCTGTCATCTGTGACATGAGTGAACATGGAGGACATTATGTTGAATGAAACAAACCTGATGCAGAAAGACAAATACCGCATGTTCTCACTCATATGCAGAACCTAAAAAAAGTTGATCTCATAAATAGTGAACATAACAGTGGTTACAGAGACTTGAGAGGGTAAGGGGAAAGGGGCAACGGGGAGAAGATAGTTAACGAGTACAGAGTTAGAAAGGAAGAACGAGTTCTGGTGTCCTATTGTACAGTAGATGTCTATATTCAGCAACAAGGTATTGTTTATATTAAAACAGCTAGAAGAGAGGATTTTGTTCTCATCACTAAGAAACGATAGATGGTTGTATATGCTAATTACCCTGATTTGATTATTATACGATGTATACATGTATTGTATACACATTGTACCCTGAAAATACATAGCATTTGTCAATTTTTAAAAATTGAACAAATGATCCAAATAGGCATCTCAAAAAGTAAAGATATACAGATGGCAAATAAGCACATGAAAATATGCTTAACATCATATATCATTAGTGAATTGCAAATGAAAATGAGAAATCACTACACTTCTATTACAATGGAAAAAAGAAAAAAGAAAACATTGAAAATACCGAATGCTGTAGAGCATGTACAGCAACAGAAACTCTCATTGATTGTTGTTGAGAAGTCATTTTGGAAGAGGTTGGTGTTTCACATGAAGTTAAATGTAGTCTTAACCTATGATCTAGCAATCATAGGTAAATCCTAGGCATTTACCCAAATAAGTTGAAATATTAATGTTCACACAAATTCTGTACACAAATGTTTACAGCACATTTTTTTTTCATTAAAAATGCCAAATTGCCAAACTTGTATGCAAACAAAATATTTTTCCACAGATAAATGGATAAACACACTTTGGCACATCCATTTAATGAGGTGTTTATTATTCAGAAATAATAAATGAGCTACACAGCTACAAAAGGAAGTAAACTTAAAAGCATATTCCTTCTTTTTTTTTTTTTTTGAGACGGAGTCTTGCTTTGTCGCCCAGGCTGGAGTGCAGTGGCGCCATCTTGGCTCACTGAAAGCTCCGCCTCCTGGGTTCACGCCATTCTCCTGCCTCAGCCTCCCGAGTAGCTGGGACTACAGGCGCCCGCCACCACGCCCGGCTAATTTTTTTGTATTTTTAGTAGAGACGGGATTTCACTGTGTTAGCCAGGATGGTCTCGATCTTCTGACCTCATGATCCGCCCGCCTAAGCCTCCCACAGTCTTGGGATTACAGGCGTGAACCGCCGCGCCCGGCCACTTAAATGCATATTTCTAAGTGAAAGAAGCCAATTTACAAAGATTATATGTTGTATGACTACAGGTATATTACAGTCTGGAAAAGGCAAAGCTATGGAGACAGTAGAAAGTGTAATATAATAGCCAGTGTTCTGGCAGGAGGAAGGGAGAGAATGAATTGGTAGAACGTAGGATTTTTAGGAAAATGAAACCTCTTTGGGACACTGTAATGGTGGGAACACGACATTTTGTATTTGTGAAAGCCCATTGAGTAGTCAATACATACAGTGTATACTAATGTAAACTATGGACTTCGGTTAGTAATAATGTATTGATATTGGATGAATTATATTATCAATAAAAACTGTAACATATGTACCACACTAATGGAGGATAATAATAATAGAAGAAACTGTGTGGTGTGGGAGCAAAAGTGAGTATTTGGGAATTATATTTTTTTGCTGAATTTTTCTGCAAACCTAAAACAACTAAAAAATAAAATCTATTAATTTTTGTAAAAGTTATTTTTTAAAAATGATGGAATCCTGCATTGCACAATAAACTAGTACATTGATGTGCCCCAGCTATAAGCCACATAAGAACTCTCTGGTCCAGATAAACCCTGAGATAAAACAGGATTGAATTATGGATAATAAGCTATGAAGACATTACTTTCTAGATAGAAGACAAAATCCTTTTGTTTTTGGTTAAGAGAAGTGATATCTATCTTATCACTTCCTCCATGACTGCTGCAGACGTGGGAGAGCAGAACTATTCTGACTAGAACTCATCCTCAAAACTAACTTCAAATACAACTGGACAACATAGATTATAAATATTTGCTGAAAATCTCAATGAGAAGGTGGCTCAAATTGGCTTAAAAGGTAAAGAATTTTTCTTATGAAATTGTACTAGACATAACTATAATTTTAATTTTTTCACAAATCCTAAAAATTTTAGGGTTTTCTAATGCTTACAGAGTATAAAATAATCTCTAATCTGATAGATTGAATGCTAATCATTTCAAAGTTCAATCTCTGACAGAAATGTTTTCACATGCAACCTACTCAGTGCTGCTTCTAGTTTATGATTATTTTTGTCTTGAGAAGATTTGAAACTAGAATTGCCATGAATTTGTGTTTATATTTCTAATGCAGTTAGATTTTAGTTGGTGGAAAAAATTTCTAGGCTCTGATGACTTCACATGGCTTTAGCCTATTTCTGTAGCACCGATATGCTAGCTTGACAGTAGTTCTGTTGCAAGTCTGTAGCTCCAGATTTCATGTTTTCCCTGGCGTCAGTTGGACTTATTAAATAGCACTCAGCTTTTGTGCATTCCAGCATTTCTCTGCAACTTACATGGCAATGCTGCTCACTCACACCACATCTTTACTCCTCACATCCTGTTCCCTGACATAACGAGTTAGTCTTCACTGGGTGATTGCTTCGTGAAAAGAAATGAATAATATACATGATAATCATGGTCATCTATCAGACTATGTATTTTCCCCTAATAAGTGATTTTGCTATGCTTTGCTAAACTTATGCTGAATTTTTCATGAGCTGGATGAGTGCATTCTGGCATCTGTTTATAATGTCAACTAACATTTTTTAATGAAATGAAACCTTGGGAGATGAGAACAGGAAACCTGGGTGTTTAAAAAGACATATTACCTTTCAGAATGGGGGCTCTCTTTGCCTGAATTATAAAAAGGTCTCCAGGGGTTTTAGAGTAATTCACTGTTTTCATATCTTTCGTTCAAATGATCACATGCTGCTCAGCGTATTGTGCATCATTTGCGCACTTTTTGGAAGATCAATTTGTACTTAGTGCTTTGAAAGATGGGAGTCACAGGAGTTGAGTAACTATATTCAAGTATTCTCGATGAGTGACATCTGAAAAAATGAGCACTAAAATCTCCTATTTAAAACCTCAGCTTCAACCCTTAGGAAGCACGCTAACTTGCTAGTCTCTGAGAATATCAAAAGCATAAAAGAGTGTTTTATTCACTGAACGATTACTACTGAGGAATGGAACATTAAATTTAAAAAAATCTAGACCAGGGAATTTTAAATAGTTATAAAATAATACTAGCTATTTACACATTTCTAAGAAAATGTTAATAGTGTAAAAATATTTAAATAATAATTTGCAGTTTCAAAAGTACTTTTAAGTGATGATCAAGTTTAATATATTTTTAAATTATCTGAAATTCAAAGTTTTATTTTTTAAAAAATTTAACCTAGAATACATTTTTAACTTCCAGAAGCTTACTAGAAGCAAAATGGAGATAAATTAATTTAATTCGAATATCAACTAAAGTTATTTTTGTGTTTTGTTTTCAATGTATAATAATTTTGGCTTCTGTCATTTAAAAATTATGGAATCTAGTGCAACTCAACTATTACAATTGAGTTTTAGACTAAAATGTGAAGATATGAAAAGAAGAGATAATGTCTCATATAAATCTGTGTCACCAGTGCCTAGCACAATGTTTGGCATATAGTAGGCGCTCAACTAACTTTTGTGTGAATATTTGGCAACTGCAAATTAATAGAAATATACAATTTTCCACTATCAGTGAAAAGGGAAAAATGATAAGAATTCGATTGTGACAAGGCTTAGTCCAAAAAAAAAAAGATTTGAGTAAAAGATGAGCCAAATTTAGTATAATACAAATAATAACAATGCTTGTCACAATGTAAAAATAAAATCTTGTTTTTTGCAAAAATTTTGAAGTTTAGCTTAGAAAATGATAATTATGGCTGGGGGCGGTGGCCTGTAATCCCAGCACTTTGGGAGGCTGAGGTGGGCAGATCATGAGGTCAGGAGATCGAGACTATCAGGGCTCACACGGTGAAACCCTGACTCTAGTGAAAATACAAAAACATTAGCCGGGTGTAGTGGTGGGTGCCTGTAGTCCCAGCTACTTGGGAGGCTGAGGCAGGAGAATGGCGTGAACCTGGGAGGCAGAGCTTGCAGTGAGCCGAGATTGGGCCACCGCACTCCAGACTGGGCAACAGAGCAAGACTCCGTCTCATCTCAAAAACAATAAAGAAATAAAGAAAATGATAATTATGAAATTTGTATAGTGTTTTATAATTTATTAAATAATTCCATATTATTGTATTTGCTCTTCTTTCCTGGGATTTGAATATCAATATTTTTGTTTTATTTATTCTATTTAATTGAAAGACAGCATGGAATACAGGAAAGTACGTAAAACACTCTAAGTAAAGAATGATATTTTTTACATATATATGCATATGCCTGAGTAAAAATCAATATATAAAAGCCGGGTGCAGTGGCTCACACCTGTAATCCCAGCACTTTGGGAGGCTGAGGCAGGTGGATCACGAGGTCAACAAATCGAGACCATCCTAGCTAACATGGTGAAACCTCGTCTCTACTAAAAATACAAAAAGTAGCTGGGCGTGGTGGTACATGCCTGTAATCCCAGCTACTAGGGAGGCTGAGGTAGGAGAATCCCTTGAACCCGGGAGGCGGAGGTTGCAGTGAGCCAAGATCACGCCACTGCACTCTAGCCTGGCAACAGAGCAAGACTCCATCTCAAAAAATAAAATAAAAATAAAAATCACAAAATAAAGATGTCTTTGTGCCAGACTACTTTCCCTCAAAAGATTCACCTGTTGACAGACATCTGGTTGTTTTCAGTTTTGTGCTATTATGAATAAAACCGCTATGAACACTTTGAACATACATTTTTGTTGACATGTGCATTTATCTGCTTTTTTTGTATGTAACTAGGAGTGAAATTGCTTGAAATATAGAAACACTTTCTATATTACATATATATTTAGTAAAAGATGTTATAAAATTTCCCAAAGTGGTTATACGATTTTAAACTCCTACCAGCAACATATGTTTAATTTGCTCCATTCACTTGTCAACACTTTATATTGTCAGTCTTTTTTATTTTAACCATCTAGTAGATATGTCACAGCATTTCATTTTAGATTATCCCCATTTTAAAAATAGGAAAACTAAATTCAGATCAATTAATGGCTTTCCCATAATTGCATATGTAGCAGAAGCTATGACCTCTATCTTGGTTTCTGATTCTATATTCATTTATTTGCTTTTCTTATTACTCACTGCTGTTTTTCTTCATTTCACTCCTTTCTTTCTGTCTTTACTTGTGTTTGTAATTTTCATTATGATATATTTCAAACATACAGAAAAGTACAGAGAAGAGTATAAGAAATATCCATATATCCATAACTTAGATTCAACAAGTTATCATATCTAATTTGTGTAGTTTATTTTGGTTAAAAATTTTAAAGTAAAAATAAATTATACAGATCATGACATTTCACACTAAACTTATTATGATATTTTATTATGTGAAATGAAGGAATTATCACAAACAATAAACCATAAATTCCTACTATTATCTAACACCCAGTCTCTAATCAAATTTTTTCAATCATTATAAGAATGTCTTTTATAGCTATTTTGTGCATAATAAGAATCAAAGACCACAAATTCATTTTACTACTACTCTGTGACACTTTTAAGAATTCAAATGCAATTTTATAATTTTATTGTTATCATCATCAATGTTGCTATGTAGTAAAGCATTATATTAAACATATATAAGGTTTTTCTCTTCTTAAACCCTTTTAAAGTTTAAGTATTAAAGAACATAGCACAGCTAAATATTTTGTTAAGTATTTACTTGACATTTAAACTCTCCAATGTGTTGTACACTGGATACAGTGCAAGACAGTAGACACTGAACCAAAATACTAAATATTTTTTAAAAACAAAAGAAACAAAAAAATCCAGAGATGCTTAGACAAAAGGATATGAAAATTTCAAGTGATATTGGGCAAAAGAATTAGTAAATTAAAAAACTAATCTTCGTCTTACTTCTCTAAAAGGATTACTATTAACTATCAGTCTTTTTTCTCACATAGAATTTCCATTCTCAGTAGGAATGGATTAACCTTTTATTGCTACTATTATTACTAGTGAGAGGAACACCAGATGAAAGGAGTCTGTATTCATTTTGAATAGAAAATCAAATGAACTATGCACACCTTTCTCAGTGCAAAATTGCATTAGATTTTTCTTGTTGCTTCAATTAAAATTAGAGTTTGTTACGTTTATGACACATCTAGAGCAAATATGTGCAATAAAAGCTTACCGTATTCTTTCATATCTATTTCCTATAAAAGCTTGGACCATTGAGTATGCTGGGAAGAATGGCTCAGATGTTCATAAAATATCAGAGGGCTGACCAGCTAGTTTGAGATTGTGTTTTTTTTTGTTTGTTTGTTTGTTTGTTTTTTCCCTGAGACAGGGTCTTGCTCTGTCATCCAGGCTAGAGTGTCATGGCATGATCTCATCTCGGCTCTCAAGCCACCTATCCTCCATGCTCAGCCTCCAGAACAGCTAGGACGACAGATGCCCACCATCACACTCGGCTAATTTTTTTTTTTTTTTTTTTTTGTAGAGATGGGGTTCCACTATATTGCCCAGGCTGGTCTCGAACACCTGAGCTCAAGTGATCTGCCATCATTGGCCTCCCAAAGTGCTGGGATTACAGGCCTGTGCCTGTGCCACTGGTCTGTCCAAGGCTGTGCTATTTTTATTGACTACCACATATCGCTGCTTGATTATTTTGGAGTTATTCAGATTTGCACAATCCTTACCTTGAAAAGAAAAAAAAAATCAAGGATTCCTACCTGCTGGAAGGTTTCTTCTGAATAGAAGACAAAAATGAAGATGGTTTTTTCTTAAGGAGGAATTACTCGTGGCCCTTTTGACGTTTTAACAACACATCCGACAGTTATCTTTGTAAGGTACTGCCAATCAGTTTTCTCAACCATTGCTCTTTTCTAGAGGATGTACTAGGAGTACAACAGGGACCACCTTTCTTTTTTTTTTTTTTTTTTTTTTTTTTTTTTTTTTTTTTTTTTTTTTTTGAGAAGGAGTCTCGCTCTGTCACCCAGGCTGGAGTGCAGTGGCCAGATCTCAGCTCACTGCAAACTCCGCCTCCCGGGTTTACGCCATTCTCCTGCCTCAGCCTCCCGAGTAGCTGGGACTACAGGCGCCCGCCACCTCGCCCGGCTAGTTTTTTGTATTTTTTTAGTAGAGACGGGGTTTCACCGTGTTAGCCAGGATGGTCTCGATCTCCTGACCTCGTGATCCGCCCGTCTCGGCCTCCCAAAGTGCTGGGATTACAGGCTTGAGCCACCGCGCCCGGCCAGGGACCACCTTTCTAAATAGAGGAAGGAAGAGAGAGCTCTGTTGAGGGTTATTAGGAAAACAGGTGTTGACTCTCACAAGCTGATTCAGTCCTTGATATGAATACAAGAAAGACCAGGAGACTATTCCAACAGCTGGAAACGAGTGCAGAAAGCAATTGTTTTGCTTCTAAGAGTCAGTGGTCTCCCCTGATGTTCAACATATTGGTGAGAATATTTTTCAGGAGGCACAGGGGATGTGTGTCAGGATATGAACTTTATTGAGCTTATCTACCAGAGTAAAAGTAAAGTCTTAAAGTCAGTAAAAACCAAATATTTATTACTAATAGCAATTAAAGTCTTAACAATTTTTTTAAAACAATCAATTCAATTAAAACCCACTACTTCAGAATCAATAGCTTGTTTGAAGCCACAGTAATACCTAACTATGTTTAAGACTCAAATGCACAAAATTGGTTAGCTGGAAAGTTCCCAAATTGCCAAAACGTAATTCAAAAAATTAAAAAGGTAAAAAAATACAGCCCGCTGACGTCAACATTGGACAGCTGTTAGAATAGTCTTGAACTGAATATTTATTTAGGTAACAAGGAAACCAGTCAACTGCTGACTGTCCTTTCTTCGGAATAAGTTTTGAGGATGTGAGGAATTACATGCCACTGGCAGTAACCCACTCAGATGAGAGTCCAATTCTTCCTCTCCATGAACAGCAAGATGCCAGTGAGAATGGGTAACACTGATGAGTGGTTTTTAGACGCCTTTCCCTCCACTCCCAGCTTCTCAGTGATGAGGGGTTCCAGTAGGCTTACATCATTCCCAATAGCACCCACACTTCTGTGACTGGATGTACCGGATTTCCGGTGTCGGTGAGCATGGCCTTGCGTGGACTGCACATTGGCTCTGGCAGGGAAGTCATCCTCTGTCGTGGCTTTCACACTAGCAAGGCCGGGAAAGTGCGCGTCAACCACCACCAGAGACCCCATTGCTTCTTATGCCGCTCCACCATTCGCATGCCTGCCTCCAGCCTTCCTACTCATTTTCCACTAGAACTGAGTTTTGTTAGGAGAAACAGGAAGAGCACTCAAAAACGTTAGGAGTAGCCGAACCACAGGTTTGAGGCATTTATACAGATATATATTTTCCTTTCCCCAAAGTGCTAATATTTTTACCTATGAATTTGCTATTATGTTGCCCTTAAATTATGGAATTTCTGCTAAACATAAGGACAATAAAATTCTTCAGTGCATGGCGTTTGCTTATTGAGAATGACTTTCGGAATTGAGAAGCTCTATTTACAGTGATGTGGCAGTTCAGCAACAGCAATATGTAGGAAAGTGGGTTGGCACAGAATCTGTTAAGAAAAAAGGTTACCGTGTTAAAAGTGAAATTTTGAAGATGTCGAAGTTAAAGTTTAACAAAATATTATGGGACTTTTGTTAAAAATCTCTCAATTCAGTTCAAGGCAATAAGGAGAATAATAAATATAAACAAAATATCATCATTAAACTAGAGAGTGTAACAATCCACGACTAGGAACACCCACTTGGACAGATATTTAAGTGAGAAATAAAGTTATTTTAGGTTTGAGATATCATCTCCATTTAGCACATGTATGTCTAATATTGTCATAAAGGTAATAGAGCCTGTATTTAAACAGTAAAACTGATTCTAAAGCTGATATGCTCTCTCCCATTCTTTCCTTTTGTAGCAACCTTTCTAATAATAATTTTTTAAAACGTGTGCTAAAGTTTCTCATAAAAGTAAACATACACTGAATCTATGACTTAGTGAATCGACTCCTAAGTATTTTCCCGAGAGAAATAAATGCACATTCACAAAGGTTTGTATAAGAATGTTCATAGCAGCTTTGTTCATAATAGCCCAAGACAAGAACCAACACAGGTGTCCATCAATAGGAGAATGGATAAACGAGCTGTGATATATACAAGCAATGGAATACTACTCAGCAATAAAAAGTAACAAACTCATACACTCCAAAACGCAAGTCTCAAAAACGTTATATTAGTGTAATATATACTGAAAGAAGCCTTACACAAATCATTAAATATAGTATGACTAAATATCTATGAATTTAGATGAAATTCTAGAATAGGCAAAACTATTCTGTGGTGCATAAAATCAGATTAATAATTTCTTATGGGGATGGGGGACCAGAGACTAACTGGGAAGAGGAAGAAGGAACTTACCTGGATTGGTGATGATGTTCAATGTCTTCTTAGGGATTTAGGTTACACAGGTGTATGCATTTGTCAAAGGTCATGCAAAGGTACACTTACTGTTTGTGCATTTCTTTATTCGTTAATTTTACATAAAATGTAAGCAAATGTAGAACTGTAGTTCATGATATACATGCTAAGCCTTTAGGGGAAAAAGTACTAATATATGAAATTTATTTTGAAAAGCAAGATGGATTAAGGATACAGAGAGGGGTGTGTATTTGGAGATATATATGATAATGCAAATATAGTAAAATGTTAAAGGTAGAATCTTAGTGGTGTGTATTTGGGTATTTACTGTAAAATTCTTTCAACTTTTGACAATTTTCACAATAAAATGCTGGAGAAAAAACTGTGTGCTTACTATTTCATATCAATTATCAAATCAGCAAATAGCTGATGATTGTCAGACATTTTTAAACTGTCTACTTTCATATTCACATATTCTGAAGGATATTTTCTGTTTTCTTAAATCTAGCCAAACGATGACATATTTCCACTTCTAAGATATTGCAATTAGATTATACGAAAACGACCTAGTAGGACAAACTAACAAGACTTTGTTTCTTGAGTTTCATCCATTTACACATTTTCTTTGGCCGTTTTGTTAAATACTAAGTAGTTGTTATGAGGGTAATAATAATTGATTAAAAGACACCAGCTGACACCAGTTTATAATAACTCATCCATACAGGCAATTTTACTTCACAAGCAAGGATACATAGCAACATGCTACTACTTAAAATTGCAGACTTCTCTAGACCCCAGATTCCTCCCTAGAGAGACTCAAAACTTCCTGTGGCACAGTCTGATTGGGATGAGGATCTCAACAAGCTCTTCAAGAAGCTTAAATCTCCTGTTTAAAGGTAGTATTTATATTCTTTTGGCCTATCTTAATTATTCTGGGAACTCTGGCTAAGTATTTGTCTGTTGACTTGCACATTCTGAATGTTTCCAGAGTCTACGTGAATGGATTGGCAATTTCCCAGGTGCATAATTTTTTAGCCAGCCGTGATGTACATTCCTGAACAGTCAGTGATATTTGAATACTTAGGATTGTTTATAAACATCTCATTCCAAAAAGGTCTTCGGATGACTTTTGTTTTTTGCTTCTACTTCTACAGAAGTAAAAAACAGTGATAGTTATATAAAATTATATATTTTTTAAAGTCCAATGCATTCGATCTTCAAAATAACAGGCTGTCTTGATTGTGAACTAGCTTTTGTTTCTCCTTTAGCTCTACTTCTAAGCCAATAAACCTAGTAATCAGTTTATCAGTTTTCTGCTTTTTAAGGTATATTTATTTATTGTATTAGGAAACAAAAAAAAAAAAAAAACCGGCTTTAGTTCCTGCCAGAACAACAACAACAAAAAATGAGCAGAGGATGTGGTTCCTTTCTAAAAGTCAACCATGGAGAAACCAGAGGAAAACAAAATATCCAGAAATAAGAGATAGGAACAAAAAAATTAAATCCACGAAAAATCCCAAGAGAAAATTATTTTTTCTTTCCTCAAAATCTGTATGTAATTTTGCTTGTAAGCAATTTACAAATGTATTTTTCCTTTTCTTTTTCTTTTGACATAATGGTGAATCAGAACTGTGTTGAAATCTTCCATATAATGGCAGATTTATTCACTGATTCCTGTAATTTACTTTTGGCTTTATATATCTATTTTGAGTGTTTTATTTTATATTTGCATATTTAGAATGGTTTTATATCTTCTTGATGAATTAAATATTTCAGTATTATTTACTGATTATAATTAAGTTGTTTGGTTTAAAGTTGTTTAGTCTAATGTTAGTAGAGCAACAGCATATGGTTGGTTTGTTCCTGATATATCCTTTTCCATTCTTTAATTTTCAGTCTTTGCATATTACATGTTTTAGGTGTATCTTTCATAAAAAGCATGAAGCTAGATTTTTTTCCTAGTGTGACAGCCTGTGCTTTTTAACTTTAATTCTAATCAATATTGACAATGATTAGATATTTGCACATTTTATCTAACGTTTTTATTTTAATCTTTACCACACTTTCTACATTTGTTTCTTCTATTTCCTTAGCTATATAAAAATTAATATATATATTTCTTTAAGCAAAACAAAAACTTTGACATTTTCCAAATATCTGTAGTTCTGCCTTTTCCTCTCTTAAATGTGCGTGATTTTATATTAAGTAGGTATTTTCATCCTAGGCTATCACGAAAATATATATATATTTCTCTTTTGTGGAAAAATGTCATACTTTTTTAAACAATGATTTTACCAAAGTATCTTAAAACTCTTAATACTTTTTATGAAAAAATATGCAGCATTGTCAGTATATTTTTAGCAGTTCTTTCAAAAGTTCTTTCGATGAAGGCTTTTATGTAGCATAACTTCAGAGGTTTAAGTAGCTGAATATATAATTGCTCGAACATTGAAATATCAACATAGAAGAATAAACAGTTTCAAATCCAAGTTATATGCCTTCAATATGTTAAAAATCTGACTCCATTGTCCTTTTGTATACAATGTTGCTATGATGAAGACCACTGTTCATCTTCAAAGATGTTTTGCTCCTTTAGGAGTCTTAAAATTTTCCTTCTAAGTACTGCACTTTATTATAACATGTCTGAGTGTCAACTTTTTCTTGTCTCTCCTGTTTAACACTCTGTGCCTTGTCCATCTGAGGCCATTTATCTTTCTTTAATTCTGTCATGTTCATCTACATTATGTTTTCAATATTTGCTACTCTTTATTTTAATATTTTCCCCACTACAACTTATATTAGCTGTATCATGCTAGATCTACTTCTATAATCTATGTGTCTTAACATTTTCCTTGTTTAAAAAAAGTTGTAATTTTTCTACACTTCATTCCAAGAGAGCTCCTTAGACTGTTATTTTAACTCCTTAATTTATGTTTCAGCCTCACCCATTCTATTTACCTTATATTGCATTATTATATGGCATTATTTATTTCAACTATTAGAGTTTTATATCTAATATTTTTGTTAACTCTTAAAATTACTTTTTTTATATTGATAATATATTATTGATATATCTTCCCCTGGAGAAACAAAAAGTGGATTGAACTATTAAGCATGAGAGTAGTCTAAAGCAAAGTTTGGCTTATGGTAGCAATTGTAAAATAGATAACAGATAAGTCTTTTAAGCTTTTCTCTTGCTGCATTCTGCTATTAGCTTGAAATCATGCCTGCATCCTCACTAGAGAAATTAAGGATATTGATCCTATGTTGGTAAAGGTGACTATGAGAACAATACAAAGCCTGTGCAAAAATTCTACTTGGGTGAGGTACTGATTAAAACAACCATTGTAACTATCTGGGCAGTCATTCTTCAGCGCTTCCATCTGGAAACTCCTGGGGCTCTCAGGTTACAAACTAGGACAACCTCCTTCGAATGCTGTTTCTTCCAGTGAAAAGCCCTCATCTAAGGAGATGCTTAGTGGAGAGATGGCAAACATTACCCACTCTCACGGGGAGCCCAGTGCCTTCTGTCTTAAGGGTTATCGCCTCCCTTTATCCTGGATCTCACTAGGGGTGAATAATATTGTTAAGAACAGAATTTTTTAAAATTGAAATTACAGACTAGGTGATGATCAACAAAGTTGGTACTTTGAAAGAGTAATGTATTAGACAAACATCTGATAAAATCTCATGAAGTAAGAGAGAATAGAGGAAAACCACGGATAAAATGCATTTTGAATGCCAAAAGGGACATAAGTACAGAAATAGAAAAGATTTCTTTTTAAATAAGACAAAACTACTACTAATTTTATGCCAATATAGTTAAATACTTAATAGATACATTTCTAAAAATTAATGTTTATCAACTTACAGAAAAAATAGAAAGTCAAGTAGTTTCATAAATTTTTTATAAAGAAAACACCTGATAGTTTTATAGGCAAATTCCACCAAATTTCCAGGAAAAGATCATTTTAATTCTATGACTACCTTTCAAAAAAAAAAAAAAGATAAAATAAATATTTTCTTACTTATTTAATGAATCCAGGATAATCCTGATACAAAACTGAAAAAGCACATTATAAGAAAAAAATGTTATGTGAAACTGTGATGCAGAAGACTATATCAACGCTATTGAGATTAAAAACAAGAACAACGAAAGATATGGAGGGATTGGAATATTCAATGTCATAAAAATGTCAATTCTCCCAAAGCTGATCTGTGAATTCAGTGCAATGCCAAACAAAACCCTATTCAAATATTTTCATTTGGGGTGCTGGGGTATGAATTGATAAGCTGATCCTAAAATTTGTATGTGAATGCAAACCAACTAAAAATATGCATGAAACTCAAGAAAAACGAAGTGAGTTAAAATGACTTCCTATGTTCCATATCAAGCTTATAAAAGTATAATCATTAGGTCAATGTGGTATTGATGCAAAAGAATGAACAAATATAGGAAAGAAATCAAATAAGGAGCCCAAGAACAGATCTCCAACATACCTGACACTTAATAATTGAAAAAAAGTCACTTTAGGGTAAAATAATTTATATTAATTAATGAGAACATATGCAACCCAATTATAAACAAACAAAAGAAATGGTCAAGAGACTTTAACATACAATTTACAAACCGGGATAGCCAAACAGCCAGGGCCTCCAACCATAGTAGTAACCAGAGAATTCAATTAAATCAAATTAAAACAACCATGAACCATTCCAGTTTGGGGATAAGATGAAGCATACTCTAGCCTGTTTCCCTCCACGAACACAGGTATAAAATCTTGTCAGAATGCATGAAGCAGCTGTTTGAAGACACAGAAAGTTAAATAGCAGCAGAAGAGCTGGGGGAGAAGACCAGAATTCAAAGTGGCACTGAATTGGCAGTATTCGATATTGTTTTCTTTCAATACGCTCTGACCTGAACTCAAAGCTCCAGTGTCCCCAAAAATTAGCACTGGGATACAAATGGATAATATCTGTAGCTCTAGTTTGAGGGGCTGGAAAAGGAAATTCTAACGAGAGTAGCATTATGTGGTTTTTTGGTTGGTTGGTTGGTTGGTTTTTGTTTTGTTTGTTTTCTCTTTCTCTCATCTCTGCATTGTCTGACCCCACAGTCTCCAAGAAGTTCCATGGTCGTGGTGGTGGTGGTGATGTTGGCAATGACTGGTAGAAAGAGCCCCACAGGAACCAAAACTCTGAAAGTTTCCAGCTGGTGAAGCAGGGGTTTTCAGAAGGTGGGATCAACCCCATTGAATTTTTTCTCTGTCCGTCTTCTCATTGCTTGACCCCAGATGTGAGCAGAGTTGTGTAATTACAAAGCAGAAAGTCATAGTTAAACCCTCAACTTCTACCCAGAAGACCAAAACATAAAATAAAGTACTTGATGACCTATAGTAAAAGTGTAACAATGTAGTAAAATGTATGGCAACACTGCAAAAAGGATGTGAAGAATTGGGAATATACTGTTGTATGTGAAGCAGGATGTGATATTATGATATAAGAAATGTATATTTGGTCTTTGTGCTAATTCCTAACACAAGAACTTCCAAAATGCTTGGAAATGTAAAAGTGATAGGGGTGACAGGAATACTTTTGTTATTCTTAATAA
Organism: Rhinopithecus roxellana; assembly: GCF_007565055.1. Taxonomy (NCBI): domain Eukaryota; kingdom Metazoa; phylum Chordata; class Mammalia; order Primates; family Cercopithecidae; genus Rhinopithecus; species Rhinopithecus roxellana. The sequence goes on from NC_044552.1 coordinate 168,483,382, forward strand.
GCTCCCTTCAACTCTACTGGATTTCATGCTAATGAAGTGACTTTTGGTGGACAGATAGATAGATTCATAGGGAAACTGGCTGCTCAAGAACCAACCATGTAGTTAGAGGGTTGGAACTTTCAGCCCTATCCCCTAATCTCCCAGAAGTGGAGAGGATCTGGAGATTGAGTAATCACCAAAAGCCAATGATGTAATCATTCATGCCTACATAAAGAAATCTCCATTAAAAACCCCTAGCCAATAAAATGTGGATAGCTTCTAGTTTGGTGAACACACTGGGGTACTGAGAGTGACATGCTTAAAAAGGACATAAAAGCACCTCTCCCCATATACCCTGCCCTATGCATCTCTTCCATTTGACTGTTTCTGACTGGTATCCTTTAAAATAAGAACTGTTAATAGTAAACTGTTAATACTAAAAGAACTGTTTATAGTTAATAAATAGTAAATAAATGATAAGAATTGTTAATAGGAAATAAATTAGTAAATAAAGCACTCTCCTCAGTTCTGTGAGCCATTCTAGGAAATTACAGAATCTGAGGAACAGGTTGTGCACCCTGACTTATAGTTGGTCAGAAATATGGGTTGCCTGGACTTGTGACTGACATCTGAAGTGGGGACAGTCTTGTGGGATTGAACCCTTAACAATGTGGGATTTGTGCAAATCCGGGTAGTGTCTAAATTGAATTGATTGATTTGCAGGACCCTGAGTTGGGTCTAGGGAGTTGAAAAATTGATTGGTGTGAGGAAAACCCTACACATTTGGTGTCAGAAGTATTGTGAGTAAAAACATTTTAGACAGTATATTATTTGAAGATAGATTGTGACTAATTAAAGACATAATTATATACATACATATGCACTCACACTAATGAGACAATAGTGAAGATAAAACAATCATGAAACATAAATAATCCAAAATTAGAAGAAAGTAATTAGAACAAAGAGGAGAAGGGAAAAAAATCTAGCAAGATGGTATCGTTTCATCTAATGATATCAATAATTACATTCAATATAAAAGACCTAAACACTAATTGAAATAAAGTTTGGATCTAAAGACCAATGAAAATAAAGATTAGATAAAAAGTAAGACTCACATCCCTGCTGTTTACAAGAAACTCACATTAAAGGCTAAACAGACAGGTTAAAAGTATAGAACAAGATGCACCATGCAAACACTAATCAAAGGGGAGTAGGTGTATTTGTCTTAGCAAAAGGTAAAGTAGACTTGAGAACAAAGGATATTACAAGGGCATTAAGAGGATATTACACACTCATAACAAGGCCAATTCATTAATAATATCCTAAATGTGCATCCATCTAATAGCAGACCTTAATAATGAAGCAAAACTGATAGAATTTAAGGCAGAATAGATAATCTACAATTACAATTGTAGACTTTATCACTCTTATCTCAGCAATCAATAAAGCAAACAGACAGAAAATCAGTTAGTATGTAGAAGACATGAATAAGACTATGCACCAACTTGACCTAGTTAATATTTATTGGATACTTCATCCAACAACATCAGAAAACACAATCTTAAACTGTACGTCAATTACCAAGACAGCCCATATACTAGGCCTTTAAAAAGGCCTCACAGATTTTAAATGACTTATATCATACAAAAGATGTTCTTTTATCATAATGGAATTAAACTAGAAATCAATAACAAAAAGATATATGAAAATTTTCCAAATATTGGGAAATTAAATAGCATATTTCTAATTAACTCAAGTCAAAGAAGAATCAAAAAGGAAATTAGAAAATATTAATTCTATTTTTTTAACTGAATTGTGATTACATGGAATTTAATGTCATGGAAATTCATCATATATACATTTTGTTTGTTATACTTTTTTATTTATATACTTCTCTACACAATGAAATAAGAATGGACAAATGTCTAGAAATATATAATTCAGCGAAATAGAGTCAAGATGAAATAGAAAGATAAGTTGGAGCAAGATTGGAGCTGCAATAGGCAGCCTAGTCGGGTAAATTCCACAAGCCCCCAACCAATCAAAGAAAATGATAGAGCAAACAAAAATATCCACAGACAGCATTTCAACCAAACTAAATGACATGTTATCTCCATAGATTCCAAAATACAAGGGGGTGTCATCAAATTTCAACAGCAATAAGATGTGTTGTATCAGCAAAGTGCCCAACAATGAAAGCAAAGGAAAAACAAAATGACTTTTGAGAATCCCATATATTGAATTGTTGGCAGGTAGTCATCTCAGCAGCAGAGTCCCTGCTCAATATAGCTCAGCAGGCCAATCTGCGAAGAGCAGACAAATCTAGAAAGAGGTTAAGTGACAGTGAGGGGGAACACAAAATTCAGGTGGTGCTGGAGGGATATGGGTTTATGAACTTTTGAAACTAACCAACTGAAGTTCTCTCAAGCTAGAATAAGCAAAACAGGGACAACAGTGGCTAAGGGATGGTACAGATAAAAACTAGAGAAGGAGCAGAGGAGACACATCTCAAGAAGGCCGTATTTTTAGCACTTCACAATAAGCACAGAAGAGGGAGCTCTAGAGCCATGAAACTAGGAGCGTCTCCTGACCCGTACTTCCCTACTAATAATAGTTCAGGAAAATTCATCTTACTTAGACAGTACTTGAGCAGCAGAAAATGGTGGTAGTTAAATCTCAAAGTATGTAAGAAAGTTTTGTAAAAATCCACCTTTTAAAAAAGCAAAAGAAACCTTTATCAAACGAAGGCTTTTATTAAGGGTTAACAATTTATCGTTACAAGATTATGTGACACATAAGAGACTAAGATGATGTTTTATGTAGCACTTATTAGCATCTATTGTTCTTTAGTTTTGATGAAGAAATAATTTTATGCCAATATAACTACCATAATATACATAAAACTCAGAGTCCTGGAATTTTTGCTTGGTGGTTTCTTGTAGTTAAAATGCATCGCTGGGTCAAATAAAATATCTTAAAACACTTAAAGAAACTATTGGTAATAGCAGAGAAGATAGAAGATGTTGCACAGTGATGTATGGCAACATAAACCTAGATCTATTAAATTCAGTAGCTTGCATCATTAATGTCAGTAATTATTTCAAGCAGTGACTGCCCAGAGGAAAAGTGGTCTGTGCTGCTGCAGAAAACAACAGAGCAATAGCTTTCGGCCATTGTACAGATTTACAACACTACGAAAACTCATTAGTTTGGGCTTTTCCATTCTTTCTTCAAACACCTATGGTGAGTATAATGGAACTGGACTGAATAGCCAAAAGAAAGAGGCACGTGGCTTTACAAGTTGTAAACTACTCTATAGGTAGAGTTTAGGTTCTGATTGAATATGAAGACTTTTGATGATGTTTCTAACTGGGTCCTAAATGAGTTCCCATTTTTGAAGCTCCAGTTCTGAAACTTTCAGCCTACATTTAGCTTTCCTTTTCAATTTCACCAGTTGGTGCCTCTTTATTAAATTTTTTTATTTTTATTTAAAAAAAGTATTTGTTTTTGTCAATGTACAAATATTTGTCTGTCTAGTATAATTGCAGGAATTTATGTAACTGCCAAAATAAGTCCTTCCAAAATGGAAGTTTGAGATAATTATATAGACTCAAATATTAAAAATATGTACTTTTAATAGGATCAGCAGTAATATTTTCAGCTGAGAAGTGATTCCATTAAAACATAACAAAACATGATAAATCTATTAATAAAAACTCTGAAAACACAGTGTTTGATAATTTATTAAATTACTCTAACTTTTTTTTACTGTTTTACATACTTGAATCCAATTTTCCTTTTAGCTATTAAAAGAAAAATCATATTTCAAATAAAACAGAAGTAAAATCTTTTGACTTGTACTATGACAGTAGTCTCTTCATCTAATCTCCTCACCTCTGCTCCTTTTCTTGCTCTGACCATCACCTGTTCTATTTCCACTGTAAAATACCTTCCTGTCATATTTATCATTCCTCTTTTCAAAATCTCATCAATATAATGGAAGTGGGTTAAAAGATTTAATCTATAACAGCATTGAGGATTGAAGTTAGAAATATCAGAAGACCTAAGATCATGATGAATTTATGCAACAGGGGATAAAGGGACTGTGTTGACAGATAAGCCAGGGCTGGAGGTAGATCTTGAATAGATACAGAGAAAGATGGATCAAAGGCAAAAGCTATTCCTGGTATGAAGGACAGGTGAGGGAACTGTGGCATAAATCAAGGTTGAGTACTTTCTGGAAACACAAAACATTATACTTAGGAAGAGCTAATGCTCGTGGGTTGCAGCCTGGGGAGCATGGGTGAATGCATAGCTAATCTATCTGCTTGGTTTACATATACACAAAGTAAAATCTGCCATGGACAAGCTTAATACATATTTGTTGAACAAATTAATAAATGAATGCAGAGATATTATTTCTATTACACACCAGTCATGAGGAGAATCAATGGCCTAAGCTGTTATCCTGGAAACACTGAGCTCCAGACCCACAGTTAGAAAAATTTTAACTCCTCCAACTCCTGCCAAGAGACTAGAAAGTTTAGAAGGAAAAATACCCAGTGACAAATTTTCCAAGGGTTCACACTCTTTCAATTCCCAGTATCAACTCACTATTGCCCCCATAACTTACATTTCCCAGCCTCAACCATTACTGCAGTTGATGACTCCTCTCCAGTTGCCCCTAATTAGTCAGGTAAATGTTACCATGCCTGCTCCAACTTATCCCCTAGGAGGCATAGCTCCTTCCACCCAACAGAGAAATTTCTCTCTGTGTGACAATGATTTCAATCAACCTTAGATAACTGGATTTCTAAGTAATAAAACTCTTTCATTCTACCCAAAGTAGCCATATTCTTTTAGGAGGTTAACTTGCATTTGTCAAGGAGCAGGCTAAAGAGTTCTTTGTGTGACACGCCCCTGCCTCCCATGTTTAGACTTACTCTAAAGCAATTACTTTGTCCCCTCGAGATTTTACAGAAACTTGAACTGTGTTTTGCTTTCTTTCCCCTGCCATAGTAAGAGACTCTGCCCTGGTGTGGACCAACCAATACCCACGTCCCTTAATCCTGATATTTGCTCATACAATCATCAATTACAGGCTTTCCTCAACTCTTCCAAATTGCCTAGGGAATCTTATGCACAAAGGAACCCAGTGGTCTGCTGGGATGACCAAGAATTCTTGAAATGAATGGTCCTCTAAAGTAAACTAAATTGTAATTATTATAATTATATTTCAGTACATTTAGAAGTTTTTCATTTGAATAGCATACTAGCTATATTATTTTATTAATCACTAGAATTATTTTGGCAACAATTAGTTTTTACAATTTGAAAGCAATGGTGTATAATATTATAAAGTTATTAGACTGGCTTACTCACATGAAGCTATCAGTCCTCTATCTTTTTGGTTATATCATGATATTTTGACTTCACATTCCTCATTTTCCTTACTTACTTTACATATCTAATTTTTTCACTGTGTTCATTGAGAATTGTCAATCAAGATGATCTTGTGATAGCTCTCAGTGGTTTGAGCATCAATAAGTCAAAATGGGAGCTTTTACAGCTTAAGAAGTTGAAGGAATTTCTGTGATAAAGAAACTTGATCCCTCAAAATAACAAATTACAGTTGTAAATTTTGTATTTCTTGACCTTTTTATTCCACTGCTAAAGATTTGATTTTCCCTTTTTAGTATTTTTTGTGTTTCCTTCCACGCACATCAGAATCCCTAGTTTTATTTTTTCATTTTTTCTTTTGCATTCATGTAACAATATACTGATACAGAAACATCTACAATGCATATGCATACAGGTTTTGTTTAACAAAAAATTAGTCTTATACATATTCTTTTGTGTTCTCTTGCTCTGTCTCTCTTCATGTGACATGCTGGCTCTCTTCTGCCTTCCACCATAATTGTAAGCTTCCTAAGGTTCTCACCAGAAGCACATGCTGGCAGTACGCTTCATGTATAGCCTAAGTAACTATAAGACAAATAAACCTCTTTTCTTTATAAATTACCCATCCTTAGATATATCTTTATAGCAATACAAATAGACTAACACACTTGGTTTGTGCATTCAACAATATGGGAATCCCGTGAAGTGGGATAAAACTCAGGTCATTCGCTTAACAGATGTGCCATGATTTAGTCACTTCTTTTCCTATTGATGGGCATTCATTTTGTTTTCAATTTTTCCTGATTACAAACAATGTTGCCATAAATATTTGTTTCAATTTTTGAATTTTTCCTAATTACAAACAATGCTGCCATAAATATTCTGTACCAATATGTTCAGTACAGGTGCTTTTATTTCTGTGGGAATCAATTCCTAGGGGGAAGATTGCTGAATCTAAAGGTATATGTATTTTTAATTTTAATGCAGGTTGCCAGATTGCTTTCCAACACTTTACTTCTCTGCCAACTATTCATAAAAGTACTGCTCTAGGTTTTCCTTCTTTTAAAGTACAGATTTTAAAATTTCTATCTTAGCAAATTTCAAATGTTCAATATTTTAGAAGGATGAATTATTACTGATAATACGGCTTTCCATTAAGCACTGTTCAATACGAATTTTATGAATCCAAGCACTATAGCTTCTCTTCATTTTCCATCCTTACCTGTATTGGCAATTTTGTCATCAAATAAAACAAAATAACCTAGACAAATGACCTTTCCTACTATTTTCCTGAGAACTTAATAACATTAAAACTCAGTTTATTCCCAAAGTTACTGTAATGGTTTCAAATCTTGCCTTGCAGTGTTTGAGTAAAGAATTGCTCCCCTCCCTACCTCTATGCTAGTAATAATTATACTGTTGATTAGTTTTATTTACTGAAACTAAAGAGAATGGGAGTAAGATAAAGCAGATAATAATACTTCAGTCACAGTGAATTCTCAATATAAGGGATGCTAATAAGCAGCAGTTTGTTAGTATTGTTGATATCCAAAGGCAAACTGCTTGAAGACAGTCTTAATTCCTGTGTGTCATTTTTGAAGTGTCAAATACTCATTGAGTACCCGTTAATTATGATTATAGACCAGATTCAAAAAGTTCTCATTTATTTCACTAATATATCTGTAGAAAAAGAGGTAGCCTTGGCAATGCGGGCTCTTTTTTGGTTCCATATGAACTTTAAAGCCGTTTTTTCCAGTTCTGTGAAGAAACTCATTGGTAGCTTGATGGGGATGGCATTGAATCTACAAATTACCTTGGGCAGTATGGCCATTTTCACAATATTGATTCTTCCTATCCATGAGCATGGTATGTTCTTCCATTTGTTAGTGTCCTCTTTTATTTCACTGAGCAGTGGTTTGTAGTTCTCCTTGAAGAGGTCCTTTACATCCCTTGTCAGTTGGATTCCTAGGTATTTTATTCTCTTTGAAGCAATTGTGAATGGAAGTTCATTCATGATTTGGCTCTCTGTTTGTCTGTTACTGGTGTATAAGAATGCTTGTGATTTTTGCACATTGATTTTGTATCCTGAGACTTTGCTGAAGTTGCTTATCAGCTTAAGGAGATTTTGGGCTGAGACAATGGGGTTTTCTAAATATACAATCATATCATCTGCAAACAGGGACAATTTGACTTCTTCTTTTCCTAACTGGATACCCTTTATTTCTTTCTCTTGCGTACCATATGACCCAGCCATCCCACTACTGGGTATATACCCAAAGGATTATAAATCATGCTGCTATAAAGACACATGCACACATATGTTTATTGCAGCACTATTCACAATAGCAAAGACTTGGAATCAACCCAAATGTCCATCTGTGACAGACTGGATTAAGAAAATGTGGCACATATACACCATGGAATATTATGCAGCCATAAAAAAGGATGAGTTTGCGTCCTTTGTAGGGACATGGATGCAGCTGGAAACCATCATTCTTAGCAAACTATCACAAGAACAGAAAACCAAACACCGCATGTTCTCACTCATAGGTGGGAACTGAACAATGAGATCACTTGGACTCGGGAAGGGGAACATCACACATAGGGGCCTATCATGGGGAGGGGGGAGGGGGGAGGGATTGCATTGGGAGTTATACCTGATATAAATGACGAATTGATGGGTGCTGATGAGTTGATGGGTGCAGCACACCAACATGGCACAAGTATACATATGTAACAAACCTGCACGTTATGCACATGTACCCTAGAACTTAAAGTATAATAAAAAAAAAAAAAAAGAAGAAGAAAAAGAAAAAGAGGTAGCTCAGGACTATCACATTCTCACAAATTACATTAAAATAACGTTTTCTTATTTAAATGGCATGTACATGTGTGCTTATAAAATAGCTGACGTTTCCACTGATAACACAATAACAATATTGTTCTATCAGTATTCCACATTATCTACAACTCTCACCAAGATTCCTTTTAATGAAGAAGGCGAAGGCAATTCATATTTTAGTACCTACTATGCCCACAACCCTTACTGTTCTATAATCTCACTTAATAAGTTTATTTTGAAAATGCCAGTAGAATCTGGGAAGATCATCTGAAACTTTTATCAGCCATCTGTGTCTCACTGTAAATTAAGCTTCAGTACCATAGCACAGAATATTAAAACCAATAGTTAGACTAGATGATCCCAATAAGTAATGTAGGTCATTAACTCTTGTTTTACACTGGAAGAAACTGAGGCCTACAAACATTCAGGTGCTAAGATGAAAAGGTTATTTATCCACAGTAGCATGTCCACAGTAGCAAGACTAGAATACACATTTATTGACATCCTGTCTCAGTGTTCTTCTCCACACTATGTAATATGATTAAACCTGAAAGATTAAAGTTGAGTAAAGCTCTAGACTGCAGAATCTAAGAACCAGGGTGTATTGGAAAGAGAACGGAAAGAAATCAATTGGTTCCCTAAGGAAAATTAACGGCAAATAAAGAGAAGGTAGATGGGTGATGGAGAAAGGGTACTGATAAATTCCTTACAGAGCAGTTTTGTCAGGGCCATCACGGCAGCTACACAGCATTTTAAAACAGCATTAGAGCTATTGTCAAGATCCTCTCACACAGTAAAAATAGTATGGATGGGGGCCTTTCAAGGTTACATGCTTTCATCTACTTTCTAAAGCTGTTTTATAATTGTCAAGAGGATTCTCTACAGTGCTTTATTTCTGCTTTGCTCTCATTAAGGACTCATAAACTTAATTACTAAATATTCCTTAAGAAACACAGCTTGAAATAATTACTTCATTAGAGAAATTTAGCAGTGTTCATTCTAACTCTCTTGAATAGATTCTTATTTTAGAGTTGCTGAAGGTTTTACTTGTCCTTTTATTCTAAATGAAAACTTTTTCACCCTCATGTCGCTTCTAGAAATCCATTTCAAATACCATGTAAGGAGAAATTTTTAAAATATTACATGATGTCATTTTGAAGGCTGTTCCAAATTAGCATGAACTGAAGCTTAAAAAGTTCTAGATATATGTATTATTGGTAAATATTATAAAATATATGGTAAAATAAGAAAAGGAAAAGTTGGTTTTAAAAGAAATTCTGTTTCACTGTGGAGATTCCTTAAAGAACTAAAAGTAGAACTACCACTTGATCCAGCAACCTCATTACTAGTTACCCACACAGAGGAAAAGAAGTCATTATACCAAAAAGATACTTGCACATGCGTGTTTATAACAGCACAATTTGCAATAGCAAAAATGTGGAACCAGCCCAAATGACCATCTATGAATGAGTGGATAAGGAAAATGAAATATATATATATATATATATATATATATATATATATATATATATACACACACACACACACACACACATACACACACACACCATGGAATACTAGTCAGCCATGAAAAGGAATGAAATAATGGCATTTGCAGCAACCTGTATGGGATTGGAGACTATCATTCTAAGTGAAGTAACTCAGGAATGGAAAGCCAAACATCATATTCTCTCACTCATAAGTGGGAACTAAGCTCTGAGGAAGCAAAGGCATAAGAATGATACAATGAATTTGGGGACTCGGGGAAAGGATAGAAGGGGGATGAAGGACAAAAGACTACACATTGGGTACAGTGTACACTGCTTGGGTTATAGATGCACCAAAATCTTAGAAATCACTACTAAATAATTTATTTGTGTAACCAAATACCACCTATTCCCTAAACTAAAATATTTTCTTGAAATTAAAAAAAAAGAAAAAATGTTTTTGACTATGACATTTTATTCATAATAAAAATAATTATTTAATAATATTTGTCAAAAAAATAAAGTGATTGTTAAACCTGAAATTCTTTGAAGAGAATTAAATAAATCAAGTTAGGTCTAAAATTAGCTATGGGAATATTAAAAGATAGTTGTTTTAAGTTTCAATGTGAATTGTTACATGTTACTCCTTTGCTGAAAAATCTTTAGTATTTACTCAGCCTACAGGAGAGAGTCTAAATTACTTGACCAATAAGCTTATCTTTTAGTATTTTTCCTTAAACAAGTCTCCCCCCTAGTCACAGGACTTTATTTAAGCTGGTTTCATTGCTCCTCTATAGCCTCACTATCTTCAAGCTATTCTCAGTATTCCCTCTCCACCTCCATCCTGTGTCCTCCTCACTGTTTCGCTTTATTCCTATCCATTTCGGATGAGCCAATTAAAATTCTGTTTCTCCCTAGATTACTCAGCTCAAAATAATGTCGCCTACCTCTAAATATTCCTGTCACCAATTGCCCTTGATATACAGCTCAGGATATACAAAGTGTAAAACTATACCCTTACCTTTTCTGCTGCACATGTTTTATCACTATGAAGCATATTATAAACTCCTTGAAAGTAGAGATCATCTTACATTTGATGTCCTAACAGAGTAGACTCAGACACTGTTGATAGATTGAAATTAGTTTTATTATCAAGGGATCCTATAATATGAAAGATACGTATGTAATTTTCATGTGGAACATATTTTTGAGTTTAATCATTTTTGAGTTTAAATAATCACTGCTTCTAACATCAAAATGAATTTAAAAAATATATCTCCATAGTATAATCACAATTTTGTCCTAATATAAAGATTAAATTTCAGTTCATGAGACATATTTTTTTAAATCTGAATATAAGATATCTGCATGGTAGAGTTGTTGGAAAGATAAAATGTACATGCAGATATTTTGAAAACAATAAATCACTATACAAGGGTACACAGCATACTGTCTTTTCAGTGTTGATGTATTAGGCACATGCTGTCTACTCAGTACCTGTCACTTCTATTTCTTTCCTGCTTTTTGCATTTAGCAATCTGAGGAGAATTGGGCTTTATGAAATCCTGCTGAGCTCATGGCTGAGATACGGCTCCAGTATGCGTGAATCCTAATCAAGTTTTCTTCCCCAGAGTAAGGACGGGGGCAGTTTCTCCCATAGTGTTCTCTTGGTAGTGAATAATTCTCATGAGATCTGATGATTTTATCTGGAATTTCTGCTTTTGCATCTTCCTCATTCTCTCTTTGACTGCTGCCATCCATGTAAGATGTGACTTGCTCCTCCTTGCCTTCTGCTGTGATTGTGAGGCTTCCCCAGCTATGTGGAACTGTCAATCCAACTAAACTTCTTTTGTAAATTGCCCTGTCTTGGGTTTGTCTTTATCAGCAGCATAAACACAGACTAATATGGTAAACTGGTACCGGTAGAGTGGGGCATTGCTGAAAATACACCTGAAAATGTGGAACTGATTTCCAAACTGGATAACAGGCAGAGGTTGGAACAGTTTGGAGAGCTCAGAAGAAGATTAAAAAAAAAAAAAAAAAAAAAAAGTGGGAAAGGTTAGAACTTCCTAGAAATTTGTTCAATGGCCTTGCCCAAAATATTGATAGTGATAGGGACAGTAGGTTCCAAGCTGAGGTGGTCTCAGATGGAGATGAGGAACATGTTGGGAACTGGAGCAACTTGTTGGGAACCCAGTGGGAGATAACTGAATCATGGGGCAGTTCCTCCCATACTGTTCTCGTGGTAGTGAATAAATCTCACGAGATCTGATGGTTTTATCTGGGGTTTCAGATTTTGCATCTTCCTCATTCTCTCTTTGCTGCCATACATGTAAGATGGGGCTTGCTCCTCCTTGCCTTCCACCGTGATGGTGAGGCTTCCTCAGCCACGTGGAACTGTAAGTTAAATTAGACCTCTTTCTTTCGTAAATTGCTCAATATCAGGTATTTCTTTATCAACAGCATGAAAATAGACTAATACAACTCTCTACACTAAATACGCTACATCTGACCCTCAAACCTAAAACATTTCTGTATCTGTGACTAAATAATTCAGGAACTTAATCTGACCTTATCTTACATGTGTGGCTATGTGTGGTTTTCCTGGCAATCCTTAGCCCAACTGAAATATGTTTCTTCTATTTGCACACAAAAGTACTTTCTAAAATTCCCATTAATTTTCCAGTAAGCAGTAAGTTAACATTCATTGTATGCAAAAAGCTTGGAAGATTTTTCAGCGTACAAATGAGAACCTAAGTGTCCAAATGAAAAAAAAAAAAAAAAAAAAAAGATGTAGAAAGAAATTCTAGGCTAAAGCTTATCATATAGAATACATATGTATTCAAAATACATAACTGTCATCAAATTTGAGTTAATTGATGAGACTGATACCCTAATGGCAATCTTTAAATGTCTCAGCCTTCACCTACAGAAACAAAGCTTCCTTGATACTATATATAACTGCTAGTCAAATAGTATCTACCATGTCCAAAACTGTTTGCTAATGGGCACAAATATTAATGAAACTTTTAAATTTAATTTGTGCTAGACAGCTTTGCCTCATTCATGCACATTTGAACTCTCACATGAAATCTAATAAGACACTGAATTAGGAACATGACTACTAGCTAGGCATATCTTGCGGCACTATTCACAATAGCAAAGACTTGGAATCAGCCCAAATGTCCATCTGTGACAGACTGGATTAAGAAAATGTGGCACATATACACCATGGAATCTTATGCAGCCATAAAAAAGGATGAGTTTGCGTCCTTTGTAGGGACATGGATGCAGCTGGAAACCATCATTCTTAGCAAACTATCACAAGAAGAGAAAACCAAACACCGCATGTTCTCACTCATAGGTGGGAACTGAACAATGAGATCACTTGGACTCGGGAAGGGGAACATCACACATCGGGGCCTATCATGGGGAGGGGGGAGGGGGGAGGGATTGCATTGGGAGTTATACCTGATATAAATGATGAGTTGATGGGTGCTGACGAGTTGATGGGTGCAGCACACCAACTTGGCACAAGTATACATATGTAACAAACCTGCACGTTATGCACATGTACCCTAGAACTTAAAGTATAATAAAAAAAAAATTAAAAAAAAAATGAAAGGCATAGGCACTCCTCGTTAGTATTCCTGAAAGTCCTTCTTTGTCAATTAAACTGACAAGCCTGCTACCTTTCTTTAAAAAAAAAAAAAAAAAAGGGGGGGACAAACATGGGGAAACTCAAAGATGGTGACAGGGTATTAATGCTTAGATGAAATAATATGATTTCAAACATTTAATGTAGGATTTATTTCTTCCTCAGGTCATAATACCATGTGGGTTGATAAGGGGCTTTGCTCTTCATGAATTCAGGGATTTAAGGTTCCAAAGTCACCAAGGAAGGAGAGAAGAGAGCTCATAGAGAAGCCAGCCCTGGTCTGTATGCTTTGGACTGCTCACTTTACAGTAGTTAAGCTGATTAGAGGCCCTGCAATATTCTTTGCCTAGGAAAAGGAAACTGATTGTTGAAGATTAGTCAGTCTTTACCATACCCATCAATTATTTCTATCAAGAACTTTTTCAACTCAAAATTATTTCACGTCTGAGTGCAGAGGCTCATGCCTGTAATCCCAGCACTTTGGGAGGCTGAGGTGGAAGGATTCCTTGAGCCCAAGAGTTTGAGACCAGCCTGGGCAATAGATCAAGATCCCATTTCTACAAATAATAGAAAAATAACTAGCCAGGTGTTTTGGCAGGTACCTGTGATCCCAACTACTCAGGAGGTTGAGGCAGGAGGATTGCTGGAGTCTGGGTAGTCAAGGCTGCAGTGAGCTGTGACCATGCCACTATACTCCAGCCTGGGAGACACAGTGAGATCTCATCCAAAAAAAAAAAAAAAAAAAATCATGTTAGTAAGCACCTGGGTGCAGTGAGATCCCATAGCAAAATAATAATAATAATAATAATAATAATACTCTGAGGAAAATTGAAATAAAAATTTAGACAGTGATGAAGATAATTTGACCAAAAAAGTGTTTTCATTATCTGAGTATTTCAATTAAAACTGTAGTTGATTATGTTAAATGTTGTAAGAAAAAGGACTTAAAGATGCTTTTATAAAAAAAGATAAACTTTGGCATTTCAGGACAGGGCTAAATATAAATGTGTTATTAAAGAAAGAACAGCTAACACACATTCTGATAGTACATCAATGCTTAAATCTTGCACCAGATGATCAAACTTAAACAGCCAGCATTTTAATGACTGTGTCCCCCCACTGTATCTCAAATGCACTCTATTAGCAAAGATGACAGCCCAATTACTTCCATGGCACTTAGCATTTCATGGTGGGCTATTGCCAACAGTAGAATATAGGGTGGGAAACATGCCAAAGAAGTTAACTGATTTTAAAGGCTAAAATATTGCTCGCATTGAAAATTCAGGGTTTATGTAAGGCTAATTCCCCTGACCCTGTTTAAACTCACCAATTAAGTACGTTGTCACCTACTTAAGTGATAACTTTTTCCCTTTATATTATGCAAAAAAGTAGGTAAGCCAATTTTGCTATGAAGAACATGTTAGTAAAATTTTATGTCATATAAAATCAAACATTTGTTTTACTTATCACTGGAGAATAGAAAATCATTCAAAAATACATTGCTAATCCATTATACATTGACTTGGTCTACATCAATAAATCTAGAGAAAAAAAAATAGCCTTTCATTTCAGTTGATGCTTGATATGATGACTGTGTCCCCACCCAAATCTCATCTTAAATTTTAGCTCCCATAAATCCCAGTTGTGGTGGGAGGGACCTTTTGGGAGGTAATTGAAGCATGGGGGTGGGTTTTTCCCATGCTGTTCTCATAATAGTGAATAGGTCTCATGAGATCTGATGGCTTTATAAAGGGGAGTTCTTCCACACATGCTCTGTTGCTTGCTTGCTGTCATGTAAGACATGCCTTTGCTTCTCCTTCACCTTCTGCCATTATTGTGAGGCCTCCCCAGCCATGTGGAACTGTGAGCCCATTAAACCTCATTTTATTTATAACTTACACAGTCTCTGGTATTTCATCATAGCAGTATGAAAATACACTAATAGAATAAATTGGGCCTGGGAGTGGGGCACTACTGAAAAATTACCCAAAAATGTGGAAGCGACTTTGGAACTGGGTAACAAGCAGAGGTTGGAATCATATGGAGGGCTCAGAAGACAACAGGGAAATGTAGGAAAGTTTGGAACTTCCTAGAGACTTGGAGGGCTCAGAAGAAGACAAGAAGATGTGGGAAAGTTTGGAGTTTCCTCGAGACTTGTGGAATGGTTTTGGTCAAAAAGTCTAGGCCGAAATGGTTTCAGATGTAGGTGAGGAACTTGGGAACTGGAACAAAGGTGATTCTTGTTACACTTTAGCAAAGAGACTGGCAGCATTTTGCTCCTGCTCTAGAGATCTGTGGAACTCTGAACTTGAGAGAGATGATTTAGGGTAACTGGCAGAAGAAATTTCTAAGTGGCAAAGCATTCAAGAGGAAGCAGAGTATAAAACTTTGAAAATTTTGCAAGCTGATGATGCAGTAGAAAAGAAAAACCCGTTTTCTGGGGAGAAATTCAAGCCAGCTGCAGAAATTTGCATAACAAGGAGTAGAATGTTAATCACCAAGAAAATGAGGAAAATGTCTCCAAGGCATGTCAGAGATCTTCACAGCAGCCCCTCCCATTACAGGCCTGGAGGCCTAGGAGGGAAAAATGGTTTCCAGGACTGGGTCAAGGTCCCCCCTGCCGTGTGCAGCCTTGGGACTTGGTAACCAGCATCTCAGCCACTCCAACCACAGCTAAAAGGGGTCAAGATACATCTCAGGTCATGGCTTCAGAGAGCACAAGCCCCAAGCCTTGGCAGCTTCCACATGCTGTTGAGCCTGTGGGTATACAGTACTCAAAAATTGAAGTTTAGAAACCTCTGCCTAGATTTCAGAGGATGTACGAAAACATCTGGATGTCCAGGCAGAGGTATGCTGCAGGGGCAAAGCCCTCATGGAGAACTCCTGCTAGGGCAATGCTGAGGGAAATGTGGGGTGGGTGCCCCCATACGGGGTCTCCACTGGGACACTGCCTAATGGAGCTGTGCAAAGAGAGCCACTGCCCTCCAGACCCCAGAATAGTAGGATCTACTGACAGCTTGCACTGTGCACCTGGAAGAGCCACAGACAGATATTCAATGCTGGCCGGTTAAAGCAGCCAGGATCGGGGCTGCACCCTGCAAAGCCAGAGGGGTGGAGCTGTCCAAGGCCATGTGAACCCACCTCTTACATCAATGTGACCTGGATATGAGACATGGAATCAAAGAAGATTATTTTGGAGCTTTAAGATTTGACTGTTTCACTGGATTTTAGACTTACATGGGCCCTGTAGCCCTTTCATTTTGGCCAATTTCTCCCATTTGGAAAGGGTGTATTTACCTAATCCTTGTATCTCCATTGTATCTAAGAAGTAACTAACTTGCTTTTAATTTTACAGGATCATAGGCAGAAGGGACTTGCCTTGTCTCAGATAGACTTGGAACTTGGACTTTTGGGTTAATGAGTTAAGACTCTGGGAATGAGTTAAGACTTTGGAAGACTGTTTGGAAGGCATGATTGTGTTTTGAAATGTGAGTACATGAGATTTGGGAGGGGCCAGGGTGGAATGATATGGTTTGGCTGTGTCCCCACCCAAATCTCATTTTGAATTGTAGCTCCCATAATCCCACCTATTGTGGGAGGGACCTGGTGGGAGGTAATTGAATCATGGGGGTGGGTTTTTCCCATGCTGTTATCATAGTAGTGAATAAATCTCATGAGATCTGATGGTTTTATAAATGGGAGTTCTCCTGCACATGTTCTCTTGCCTGCTGCCATGTAAGATGTGTGTTTGCTCCTCCTTCACCTTCTGGTGAAAACCTAAAGACTTCATCAAAAACTATTAGAACTTATAAACAAATTAATTAAAGTTGCAGCATACAAAACTCTGCATACGAAAATCAGTAGCATTTCTATATGCCAATACAGAACAATCTGAAAATGAAATCAAGAGAGTAATCTCATTTACGATAGTTAAAAATAAAATAAAATACCTAAGAGTACACTTAACCAAAGAAGTAAAAACTATCTAGAATGAAAACTATAAAACATTGATGAAAGAAACTGAAGAAGACACAAAACTTGGTAAGATATTCCATGTACATGGATTTGAAGAATCAATATTGTTAAAAATGTCCATACTACCCAAGGCAATCTACAGATTAAATGTAATGTCTATCAAAATATTGATGACATTCTTCACAGAAATAGAGAAAAAAATTGTAAAATTTATATGGACCCACAAAAGACCAAGAATAGCCAAAGCTATCCTGAGCAATGAGAATGAAACTGGAGGAATCAAATTACTTGATGTCAAATTTTACTGCACAGCTATAGTAACCAAAACAGCACGGTACTGGCATAAAAACAGACACACATACCAATGGAACAGATAGAGAACCCATAAACAAATCCACACACCTACAGTGAACTCATTTTCAACAAAGGTGCCAAGAACACACATTGGGGAAAAGACGGTCTCTTCCATAAATGGTGCTGAGAAAACCAGATATCCATGTGCAGAAGGATTAAACTAGACCCCTATCTCTCACCATATACAAAAACCAAGTCAAAATAGATTAAAGACTTAAAGACTTCCAACTATGAAACTACTAAAATAAAACATTGGGTAAACTCTCTAGGACACTGGAGTGGGCAAAAATTTATTGAGTAATATCTCACAAGCACAGACAACCAATGGAAAAATGGACAAATCAGATCACATCCAATTAAAAAGCTTCTGCACAGCAAAGGAAATAACAAAGTGAAGAGACAACTTACATAATGGGAGAAAACATCTGCAAACTAACTGTCTGACAAGGGATTAATAAACGGAATATGTAAGGAACTCAAACAATAGGACAAAGTGTGACAATCCAATTTAAAAATGCACAAAATACCTGAATAGACATTTCTGAAAAGAAGGCATACAAAGGTCCAACAGGTGTATGAAAAGGTGCTCCATATCACTGATCATCCAAGAAATGCAAATCAAAACTACAATGAGATATCATCTCTCCCCAGTTAAAATGGCTTTTATCTAAAAGACAGGCAATAAATAGGCTGGTAAGGATGTGGAGAAAAGGGAACCCTTGTACTCTTGTGATGGCAGAAAGTAAATTAGTACAACCACAATGTAGAACAGTTTGAAGGTTCCTCGTAAAATCAAAAATAGATATAATTTGTAATAGCTATAATAGTATATAATTATAATAGCTATAATTGATAGAGTACTTAAAGAAGTTGTCATAAACATAGGCATTCTTCATAAGCCAATGAGGCAGGTATACTCTTATGCTCAGTATACCAACAAGTAAATCGAGGCACAGAGGAAAAAACTTGCTGAAGGCAGAGATGGGACACAAATCCAGATAGCCTGGTCCCCCAGGCTCTCTATCAACCTACTGCATATTTCCCCTCTGTATGACCTCGGGTCACCTCTTCCCCTGTACCTCTAAAAAGTTGATTCTACCTAACGTGGATTTGGATTTATATATGTAATTAGGATTCTAAAGCAGATGTTGGCAAACTTCCTGTAAATGGCCAGATAATAAGTATTTTAGGCTTTACAAATCATGCAGTCTCTCTCAAAACTCTGCCACTGTAGTATGAAAGCAGCCATGGAAAGCAAATTGGCATTATGTTCCAAATAAAATCTTTATTTACAAAAACTGGCAGTGGGCTGGATTTGACTAGCAGGCTGTAGTTTGTCAACCTATGTGAAAACTATCATATGTAATAATGGAATGATTAGGCTAGCTTTAGCAAGAACAAATTTAGGAATAGTCAACATCATTGTGATAGAAGAGATCTTGACACAACAGACTTTCATGTCTTCTGCCTTCACAACTACATTATTTGGGACATATGATGTCTGACTGGCTCTTGGTTTCTAGGAAGAAAGACTATATAGATTCAAACACCAAATTAATCCCTGTCAGTTTTTATAAGTTCAAGATAGGTGCACATTTGCTCTTGTTGTTGTATTTAACAAAGCTATAGTCTGGTATCCAAATCATGATTAGGCTATCAGGATAGTTCACTCAACTCTATCAGATGCATGTTATGGTCAAAATAATACTCATGTGCAATAATATACACATGCTCACATATACACATTTCCACAAAAAGAAAATCTTACACATACATATTTTAGTTACATTTGCTAAATAAAATGTAGTAAACTTTTATTATTTTTAATAAAAATACAATCCACAGAAAACACATTTGTACCAAGAACATATGTAATTTCCTCCTTAAGAGAGCTGAGGGGAAAATCTTGTCTAATGTTTCAATCTCTGTTACAGCTGTATCTACATAATTCAAAACAACTAAGATATTTCATTCAGTAAACAGTCTGATATTCTGCTTTATGCCTAGCACTAAAACAGAATTTCTGGGGAATATGAATTAAATGATTTTGCCTCTTTCCTTAAACTGCTTATACTTAATTTTGATATATAATATTCCCAAATAAAAAATGTTTACTAATCATACATATGTTGAATAATAATGCTGGGATTCAATCACAATAATAGCTAAAAAGCAATTCAAAAAAATAAGAATACTATATATGGCTATATAATATTTACCAGTTGAGGGTTAAGAAACTTTACATAACTTTAGAGGAAGAAGAGAATCCTATGGATTAGAGTACCAGCAACGATTTGGAATTTCATAGTTGTAAGATTCCTTTACTAAACTTGAAGTGGTGTGATATTACTTGACTGTGATAACTAAAAAGAACAAAAATATGAAAAATATAATACAAATGGAAAGATAAATGTAAATGTAAACTCCAGCACATCAATAATTACGTGAAATGTAAATGGTCTAAACACTCCAATTAAAAGGCATGATATGCCAAATTGGGAAAGGATGGGGTAGTTAGACCCAATTCTCTACTGGCTACAATAAAGCCACTTTAAATATAAAGATACATAAGGATTAAAAGAATATTTTGTAAATCAATGAAAAAGACCATGCAAACCCGAATAACAACAACAAAAAAGACAAAAATAAACAACAACAATAAAAACCCCCAACAACAAAACCAAAAACTTGGAGTGGTTATACTAATAACAAACGAAGTAGACTTCAGAGCAAAGATATCACTAGGAAAAAGGCAATCATTTCCTAAGGATAAAATAGTCAATTCATCAAGAAGATGTCACAATCATAAAAGGTTGCATGCCTAGTTATTGAGCTTCAAATACAAGAAGCAAAAGTTGATAGAACTGAAAGGAGAAACAGACAAATCCATAAGGTTAATTTCAACATTGGTTTCATGATAATTGATAAAACAAGTAGCCAGAAATATCGGGAAAGATACAACTTAAACAATAATATAAACCAATTTAATCTAATCGAGATTTAGGAAACATCTAATGAAAAAATATACTATAAATCAGGTTAAGTGCACATAAAACATTTACCAAGACAGACAATATTCTGAAACATAAAACATAAAACAAGTTGAAGCAAATTTAAAAGGATTAAAATGATATAAAAAATGTTCCCACCACAATGATATCCTACTAGAAATAAATAACAGAAGCTTACCTGGAAAATTCCAAATTATTTGGAAACTAAACCACAGAATTCTAAATAACCTGGTTTAGAGAAAATAACAAAGGTAAATTAGTAAGCGTTTTTAACTAAATGAAAAAATAACATTAAAATTTGTAGATGTAACTAAAGCAGTAGTCACAGAGAAATTTCAGTACTAAACACATATACTACGAAAAAAGAAGGTTCTCAAATGAATAATAACCTTAAGAAACTAGAAAAAGAGTAAATGAAACTGAAAGTAGAATAAAGGAAATAATAAAGATCAGAATGAAAATCAATAAAACAGAGATCAAAATACAAGATAAAATTGATGCAACTAAAAGTTGGTTCTTTGAAAACATTAATACGTAATCCCAGCACTACGGGAGGCTGAGGCAGGTGGATCACGAGGTCAGGAGATTGAGACCATCCTGGCTAACATGGTGAAACCCCATCTCTCCTAAAAATACAAAAAAGTTAGCCGGACGTGGTGGCAGGAGCCTGTAGTCCCAGCTACTCGGGAGGCTGAAGCAGGAGAATGGCGTGAATCCAGGAGGTGGAGCTTGCAGTGAGCCGAGACCGCGACACTGCACTCCAGACTGGGTGACAGAGCAAGACTCCGTCTCAAAAAAAAAAAAATTATAAAATTCATAAACTTCTAGCTAAACTGATCAAGAAAAAAAGAACATACAAATTACAAATATCAAGAATGAGAGCAGTGACATCAACACAAATTATAGATATTAAAAAGGATAAGGAACTATTATGAATAACTTGATGTCAATAATTTGACAATTTAGAAGAAATGGAGAAATCCCTTAAATGAAACAAACTACCAAAACTCTCTTAAGAAGAAATCATTTGAATAGATAGTTAGCTATGAAATAAATTGAACTTTTAGTTAAGCTGATCACAAAGCTTTCACTGGGGAATTCCATCAAACATTTAGACAAAAATACCATTTTATACACAAACTCTTCCACAAAATAGATGAAAGAGCACTTCAAAAGTCATTTTATAAAGCCAGCATCATCCTGCTACCAAAACCAAAAAAGAAAACTACAGATAAATATCCTTCATGATGAGAACACATGGACACAGAGAGGAACAACACACACTGGGGGCCTTTTGGAGGGTGGGAGTGTAGAAGGAGGGAGGGGATTAGGAAAAATAACTAATGGGTACGAGGCTTAATGCCTGGATGATGAAATAATCTGTACAACTCCCATGACACAAGTTTACCTATGTAACAAACCTGTACTTGTACAGTTAAAAGATTTTTTAAACTTTTAAAAAACTCCTTCATGAACATAGATAAAAAAATTCTGAACAAAATTTTTATAAATCAAATCTGATAATATGTAAAAATGATAAAATCATGACCAGGTAAAGTTAAACTTTAGGAAAGCAAGGTTGGTTGAGCATTCAAAAATCAATACGTCAATATATTGACAGAAAAAAGGAAAAAAACATGATCATTTTCATATGAAGTATTTGATAAATCACTTCTGAATACAAAATGTATTCTTTAAAAAACAAAACAAAACAAAACAAAACAAAAAACTCACACCAAGATAGGAATAGAAGGGATCTTCCTCTACCTGGTTATGGCACCCCTGGGAAACCTACAGCCAACATAATTGCTAATGTTAAACTCATTAGGATAAACTGTCCGTTTTTATTTGTAATATTTATCCTTTTTTTGGTAAAGTTAGCTTTACTGAGGTGGAATTTACATATAATAAAATTCACCCATTTTAAGCATACATGTCAAAATGTTTTTAAAAATGTATCCAGTCATGTAGCTATCACTACAATTACAATATACCAGTCCTTTCTTCTATGAAGTCAATCCTCTTTCCTCACCTGTTGGCCCCTAGAAACCACAAATATTCTTTCTGCCTTTTCTAGAATTTCTAGATTTGCCTTTTCTAGAATTTCATATACAAGACATCATATAGCATGTACTCTTTTGCGCCTAGCTTATTTCACTCACCATAATGCTTTTCAGATCTATCCACGATTTTGTGTGCATCAGTAGCTAGCTGGCTGTATTTATTGCTAAATTGTTGTCCATTTTGCGGCTCAACCACAATTTGTTTATCCATTCGTCAGTTAAGAGAAACTTAGGTTGGTTTCCAGTTTGGGCTATTATGAATAAAGCTGTAATTATTAATCACATTTAAATCTCTGTATGGAGACGTATTTTCTTCTGGGTAAATACCTAGAGGGGTTATTACTGAGTCCTCTCTGAGTCATATACTAAGTTAAGTGTTTAACTCAAAAAACAACAAATCCCCCGCTCCCCCCCAAAAAAACAAAAACGAAAAACTCAGCTTCCAAAATGGCTATTGTATTTCCTGTTCCTGTAAGAGACCATGTGTTCCAATTGCTCCACCTCTTGCTAGTCATTTAAATTAGGTTTTTGTTTTTTATGTATTTTAGTTTTAGACATCTTAGTGAGTGTGTAGTGGTTATCTCCTTGTGGATTTAATTTGCATTTCTCTAAAACTAATGGCGATAAGTGTCTTTTTGTGTGCTTGTCAGTTGTGTATATTTTCTTTGGTGAAGTGTCCAGATATTTTCTATTTTGTTGTTTGTTCATTCTCTTACTGTTGAGTGGTTAGAAATTTCATATATTCTGAACACAAGATTCTTTACTAGATACGTTCTGCAAATCTATTCTCTTACAGCTTCTTTCATTTACTTGAGAGTATATTTTGAGGGCTTTTTTAAAGAAGTACATAAAATGTAACAATCTTTTCTTTTGTGACGTATATTTTATGTGTAAGAAATGCCAGACTAATCAAAGGCCTCAAAGAAATTAGATATGTTTTATTAACAAATTAGATACTACTTTAAAATAATGATTATGTACCATTGCCTTTGGTTTCCATTTATTTTTGCATCTCAGATGTTCTCTTGTCATTTTTTTCTTTCTAGACCAACCCTTGAAGATGTTAGCTTTTGGCTCATTTTCAAGTTACTCAGAATAATTCCTTGTCACAATTTTGGTAACTCCAGTATCCAAAAAGATAATTCTTCCAAAACCAAAACCTCAGCTCCTTGACTTCCTTTATTCACATAATCTCATCTCTCTTCTTTCCTCTAGTTGTTCATTCTCACGGTCAACCCCTTCTAAAATCTCAATTTTAAGCATTTTACTTAACAATTGTTAGGTCTAATCATTTCACCTTCCTCTCTGGAGGATTCCAAATCAAATAATCTTTCAATACATAAGAACCTACAATCAGTTGATCCTATCAACTTTTCACTGTATCATACATATCCACCCTCTTGTCTCCATTTCCCTTTTGATCCAGCTTAAATACCACAGTCACAATATTATAAAAATTAACTTGCATGTAACATCAGCTCCCTTGTGCCCTTCCTTGCTTAGTGTATTCTCTTGGCTAAAGCAAAACCCTAGTTAAATCCAATTCACCACTTACTCCTTGCCAACCCATGCACAGTGTAAGGTAGCTGGAGAAAAACATAAAACTTTGGTAACTCATCTCATGACCAGTAAATCACAGTAACACTTATTTTCCTATTCCATTCACTCTTTGACAATTATTTCACATACTCTTATCTCCTGAAAACTACCAAAGTTTTTACTATTCCAATTTTTAGTAGATGACCTTGTTTCCTACATCACTGAGAAAAAAAAAGAATTCCACAAATGTCTACCCTATATCTGTGCCCATTTATTCTGTTTCTTCTTCTGTTACTTTAAATGCAGTGTCCATACTCCTAGCAAAGGCTAATTCCACTACTTATTCACTAAATCCTGTTCCCCTTACATCTCTTCATGACATTTACTCCAGCTCTTCTTCTCTACCATCAATTTTTCCTTCTCTACTGCATCATTTCCATCTAAATAAAAACATGTTTCCATTTTGCATTTCAAAAACAAAACACATGCACAAAAACGAACAAACAAAAAGCATCTTTTGGTCCCAGTCTGCATTAACTGCCATTCCTATTTCACCCATTACAGCAATATTCCTAGGAGGAGCAGTTTCTAAAATCTCTCCTCTCAGCATCATTTAAACCCAATCCAATCAAACTTCTGCCCGCACTTACTTAATCAGAACTACTCTTATCAAGGTCATCACATCCGGAGGTCAATTCTCTTTTGTCGTCTTTATCACTACTTTTCCATGGTTTTAAAATTCATCTCCCCATGCTGACTGTGAACTCTTTGAGATGCTGTATATCATTTATTGTGCTATCTTGAACATTTAAAATATTTCATTATATGTGTAACCCTTAAAACGTATCTGCTTAATGAATAAACAACAAAATTTAACATCTGAAAATTGGAAATTCAAACGAGAGCACATCATGATTTACTAATCGCAAATTTATGTAGAACCTTGTTTGAAAGTTCAGATGCAGTTCTGAGGCTTACTTTACCGCCAGAGATACTTTAGGAGAGTATTATGAGGAGATAGAACTACAAATATGAAATTTTAAAAGCAGATATTCAAATATTTTTATATATTTTTTCATAAACCTTTTTACATTATACCATAATGTATATTTTATTGTAATTGAATCCTATAAAATGTATGAGTTACCCCTCCACAAATTAGAGATAAAGTCTAAGGGCTTACATTTTAAATAACAAAAAATAAAACCAAGGGGCATGACAGGGTATGACTGTTCTAAAGGGTACTCTAAAAATAAGCATAAAAATAACTCATAATGATAGCCACACAATCTATTATATTTTAAATTTTCTTTCACCAAACTGCTAGGTCATTGTTCATAAGACACTTATATGTCAAATGAAGATGAAAGCCTTCTAGCTCTAGCTGAAGTTATTTTTTTTTTTCCTCCCAAAATGCAATTGTTAGAATCTAGATCTTACCTCAGGTTCCAATGAAAATCACCAATGGACATTATGAAATTAAATTACAGTTCATTCTTCTCCATTTGTATTTTCAACTACTGTGTACGCAATTATAGAAAGAAATAAAGCTGCATGATTCTTAGGACCCATTAACAATAGCTCAGGAAAAGAATGGGAAGAAATGGAACCAGAAACATGTATTACAGCTTCCATGGAACAGCTTTTCAAAATTAAGTTTGAAAGTAGACAAAGCTTGGTATTCTGAGTCATCTATGACTCTCTTTTAACTCACATCGGCCAAAGTGAAAGTGTGCAATATGTCAAATTAACTTGCTCAAATTACTTTTCTCAACTTCACAATGCCCTTTAGAAACACTATTACTGAGAAGCTATTGTTGGCATTTACAGCATAAAACTTGATTTTGGAAGGCTGATATTGCAATAGCCTAAATATTACTAAATTGAAAACTGTATAGTACCAGTTATTTGATCATGCTGAATGAAAAACTTAGTTTGTGAATGATCCACTTTTAGTTGAAAAGGAAAAAAAAAAGCAGGGTTAGAGTTAGAATGATTTTAATGGTTGATTTATGTTTAGATACAAGGAAAGAATAAAAAACAACATCTACAATTAGAAAAACTTCTTGCAATAAACATGACTAAAAATGAATAATGTAATATATTCATGTATTATCTTTCATATATTCATTGTGAGTTATGATATAAAAAAACAGACATTCACATACTGTATTAATCTTACTGGTACAGAGACTTCTATTTAAATAAAACAAATCACAGTGTTGGCCATTTAAAATAATTTAGAAATGTATTCTCCTTTATATTTTCAAGTTCAGTACAAGTAAAATCTATCACTAAGGAAAATGCATAACAAATAAGAGTAGAATGCTTATCAGTATGAAATAACCAATCTATCTCTTCAATGAACCATGTAAAGACTTCATTTCAAACAAAAAATTATAAACTGATATAAGCATTAAAAGCAACTCCTAAAAAACAATTATGTCCAAGGACAACAGTCTTTCTACCACTTGCCATGATAAATAATATCATTGTTCTTTCACATGTAAAAGAAGCAATTGTGGTTTTGTCTGTTTTCCTTTATATGTACAGACATAAAGAATGCAGGAATACTGTCTTTTTCTTGTCTTATGGGCATTCTGCAGCTAGTCAAAATATTATTTACACTACTACTTCTCCTTTCCAAACTCACTGGAAAAAATATTTTAATCATCTGAATAAAGAAGGAGACGTAGGTTGGCCTTTTTTTTTTTTTTTTTTTTTTGAGACGGAGTCTCACTCTGTCACCAGGCTGGAGTACAGTGGCACGATCTTGGCTCACTGCAACCTCTGCCTCCCGGGTTCAAGCGATTCTCCTGCCTCAGCCTCCCGAGCAGCTGGGACTACAGGCACACCACCACACCCAGCTAATTTTTGTATTTTTAGCAGAGATGAGGTTTCACCATGTTGGCCAGGATGGTCTCAATCTCTCGACCTCGTGATCCGCCCACCTCGTACTCCCAAAGTGACGAGATTACAGGCATGAGCCACTGCGCACGGCCAGGACTTACTCTTAAATATGAATAAGAACTGCAAGTAAGCTAGATCTGATTCTATAATAACCTTACAAAACAACAAACTTACAAAAATGAATTCACAAATTGAGCTTATACCTACTTAAATATATCATTATATTCAAAAACTCTCAGTATTTACAATATGTATATTCACAAAGTATATGTTGTTACAGACATAGAAAACAATCAAGCCGCCCTGTTGCCTTTAAAAATAAACAAAACATAAATTTAAACTGTGTGTCTCATGATCTATGTGCTCTGCAGTCTAATGTTCCGCATGTCTCTCAGCAGCACTGTTCGGTGGTTTTGTTCCAACATTTCCATGTATTCAAAATAATCACTCACTCGAAACCCATGCAGTGCTTCTTCCTGCCAAAAATTATAAAGGGAAAATTTACTTGGGTAAGACTCACAATTCCAAGTTAGTGAATTTTAAATAATTGATATACCATTTATTTTCAGCGATAGATGGGGGTGGGCTGTTTATGTTGCCAGTAAATGTGTAATTGCTTTTTATTTAGTGAGCTGTGTATATATATGACAGGAAGAAACTATATGTCCCCCTCAAATAAGGTTTTCTATTTTCAAAACCAAAAATGATTTACAGCTACCAAAAAAAAAAAAAAAAAAAAGGCAGATAAGGAAATCTTCCTAATTTTAAAAATAGTATGTTATACAATGATTGGTCAGACTTGTAATTATTAAAGACCCTGAAGCTTACCTACCAAAGGATATCATAATAGTGCAAGACATCTGTTGTATAAGCTACTGTCCATAAAACCTCCAAGAATCTACAATTACTAATGTTGGTACTATGCACATCTACACTAATTTGGAATTTAATGGTTAGTGTTTCAAACGAGGCACTCAAGAATAAACAGTAAGAACACCGGTTTAACATTTTAGAGTTTTTTAGGGAATTTTATGACCATTCCTTTTAGTACCTCCAAATACTATTTACGCAGTACCTACACTCAAGGCAAAACAAAATATGCAGAAGAAAAGTCATCTTTGATTCAGTGTAATTAATATTTACAACATTAGAAGTTTTGGAGGTTACAAAAACTTTGGAAAATTCATGCCTTTCCGGAGTTTATAGTTTAAAGGCAAGAATTACTATAACAAGAAAAAAAAAGCAACCCCAAAGAATAAAAGACAATGCATATCATATACCAGATACCGTGTTAGAGGCAGTTTACAGAGAAGAAACCTCAATACAGAAATAGTTAGGAAAACATTACACAATCTCAATGAGAACAGATGTTTTTAAAGGCTTCAGATACCACTTGTCACTTACGGGCAGTAATCATTCACAGCTTGCATATAACTTGATGTAACTTTATCCTTATTTTGCCATCATCACCAAAAATCTACATAGTTTGAGGGAAAGGTTAGTCGGGACATTCTAAAAAACTAACGACTGATCTACAAGGCTGACATTATAGCTGAAGAAATGAAATGGTGTTGTTATATACTTAATACCACTAAGGGTAGAACAAATAACTTCCAACATAAGTATTTGAGCTCTAATCTTAAGATAATTGTGAAATTATTTCAATCCTTCTTTCAGTTCTTCACTCATTCATTTTTTTATTATACGTAAGGTTCTTGATTAGCACTGAAGACATGAAGATGAGAAGAGCCCTGCTCTAAAATGGTGACAACTGAGATGTATATCATGTCTCTGACTTTATGTATAAGTGACTGAGTCAAAGGGAATATTTTTATCTTATGAATAGCAGAAATACTGGGTCTTTGTAAATTCCTATCCTATCAAAAATATTTCACTTTTTTCTTTGGGGAAAAATAGGATCAGAGTAAGAACAACCCTACTGTTCAAGAACTCATTTTAAACAGTTATTGTTATAGTCGTGGAACAATTATGAATTTATCCATTCATTTCATTCAAATTATGTGTGATGTGGCTTTAACTACCTCTTCACTAAAACTATACCTAAGATGGGGAGGAATTACAGTAATGTGTTATTCTAACCAGAGACTAAAGATCCAATGGCAGAAGAACTGTTTCAGGACATATTCATTATTTTCAAAGGAATACTTATTGTGCATTAAATATGAATTATAATAGGAGATGACAGCACTTGAACAAATCTCTAACAATTCATTTCTGGGCAAAAAATAAGCAGTATCTATTCAATATCTTTTAATTATTGTTTCACTTTAATAAAAACCACCTAGGGACAGCCATAGTTATAACTCAATTTAAATATATTTTTTCCTCAGAATGCATTTTTTGAAATCATGGTTTCCATTTTACACATTAATTGTAAATGCCCTGATAACTACACCAAAGAAATACCCATAAAAATGACACATAAGGCTATTAACGTCTTATTTCATAAGAGAAAAATTTTAATTCACATTTTAAAAGCAGTGTTTTCAAATGATATAGTTCATTAATGAAAATTTGTAGGCAATTTTACCTCTGAATAAAATTCCAAAATATCTACATTTTACATTTTGTCTTCAAAGTAGAACATTTTTTCATCTTATCCTAAATGTTCTCTAATGGCCCTTTTAGTGGATAACTTTTACTTGTAATAGGACCATTTAGACTGCCAGCTTATCATTCAAGTTATAACAGACTATTTCCTTAGAATACTCCTTCATTATCATTTCATTTATAGACCAAAGTATATCAAATTCTACATAAAAATATGCATGCCCCGATTTTTTAAGTAGCAGACACATTAATTACATAAGGTAATAACACTATTCTGCTTTATATTAACAGTGTAGTATTTGCTCCAGAAATTTTTTTAATGGATTACTACTAGAGTGATTTAAGTTTTAGTTAGGAAGTTCATTTTGAGCTTATTGCATTTCATTTGTTGTATCTAATGCTATTCAACTGCTTTGTTTTTAATAATTTGCTGCCTTCATTAATTCTGAGTTTCAAATGTTGAAACATCCAAAAGTATTAAAAATTCCCATTCTAAACCACAAAGTTGGATGTATTCAATATTATATAATATAGTATATATGTAGTATCCCTCTCTCCTTTGTGTATAGAAGTACAGTTTCAAATTTCAAATATGCATTCGTCTGTTTTCTTTTAATTATTGAGAGCATTTGATTTGGGACCACTGAATCTAGGATATTTATTAAAACATCAGACTAGTAAAGGAACACTAAATTTGGATTCAGACCAAATGAAAGGGTTTGAATTCTCCTATGTTAGTTACTAGATGTATGAACTTGGGTAAGTTTATTGACTCTAAGCCTCATTTTTTCATTTGTTAAATGTGGACAATATCATACGATTGCTCTCTGGATTAAATATTCTGAAATCTGAACTTCTTACCTTATATGATTTGGTCCTTGTCTCATCTCTTACCTTTCTTATTTCTTCACCTTGCTCTGGCCACAGCGGTCTTCTTGACACTCTGTAAGTGAGCCAGCTCATTCAGACCTCCGAGATCTTGCACTTGCCTTTATTCCTATTTAAGCAGGCTTTTGCCTAGGAAGTCTTTTCATGACTTTTTCTTTGCTTCATTTAGGTGTCTGTTTACCCCATCAAGGGTGGTCTTGCCTGGCATCTTTATCTGACTGGTACCTTAGACTCCTCCACCATGTTTGATTTCCTTATTATCAATACAATAAGGTCTATAGTACTTAAGATATTATGTATTTGTTCATTTATTAGACTTCCAGGAGAATTTAAGTTCAACGTGGGCAGAAACATCCTGCCCTGTGACAAAAACTGTACTTGGCTCACAGCTGTTGAACAATAAATAGTTGAATAAGTCCATGAGTGAATGAGCAATACCTGTAAAGCCCTTCGACCAGTGTGTGGCATACAATAAGCATTCAAGATACTCATAGTGGTTATAAATAATGAGAACACATTTTTATTACTGATGGTCTTTGAAATGGCTCGGCTACATTTTCTTGATCACACTACAGACATATGATGTTAGGCATGGGTGGACCTATCAAGGATTACTGACTCCAGTCTCTGCTCCTCAACCCCTTGCCATGAATATATAAGGGAACCATTTATCTAAAATATTAGGATGTTACTGGCTTTTCTTGCAACTTCAAAAATGTGCCTATTTTGGAAAGAAAGCTATACCAATACTTTCAAAAGTTATTTGCATTACTTGATGTTTGAAAAAAATACTGAAGAAACTAATTTTTAGCAGAATTTTTTTTAGAACTACTGCAAGCCATGTGAGCTTAAAATCTGAATTGAAGATAAGGTCTTTTGTAGTAGTAAACAGATAAAAAGCAGAAAAAGATCAAGTGTGCTAACACGGTATACCCTGGTTTATGAATTCAGGACCAAGTTTAGATATTCTCTGACATATTCTTTCCCAAATATTTAATTATTAATGCCCTTGCAAAATGATGATTTTTAAAATATAATAGCTCTTTATGGAGAAAAAAGGGTAAGGTAAGTTACTTTGAGTGGGTTAAACTGGAAGAGTTGACTTTTATTAACAACATTATGAGGCATATAGAATAAAAAATTACCACAAAAAGTATAGAACTTAACATACACTTAACAAAAGTTGAAGGTTTGCATTAATGTCAAATCTCATATAGAAAGCTCTTGAGAGAAGGATTTATGAATATAGTTCTACTCTTTACCCTTACTAGAGATAAACTTTTTGTGTGTCGTCTTACCTATTATGTGTGTGTATGTGTATATATATATGCATATATATATATGCATATGTGTATGTGTGTGTGTGTGTATGTGTGTATATAATCTTCTTGATCAAAGTGATAGAAACATAAACAACTGGTAAGCAATGTTTCTTCCAGTATGTTCCTTCTGGGGTGTTCAGTAAAATTAGAAACTCCTGGATGCAGTCTCTAAAATTTTTGAATCCTTGGCATTGGCATTCTGGATTCTGATTTACTAACAAGCTCCAAAGGGCACAGTTTTATGTAATCTAAAGGTTTTCAAGCTACTTGAGATTTTCTACTACAATGTGACAACTCATGCCTCAGCCAAATAAATTCTGAATTAACAGGTCTGGAAACAAGTCTAAATACATTAACTTTCATAAGTACCCTAAGTGATCCTTAGGATCAGGGAGTTTATATAGTGTTTGTAATTCTGGATAGAATGTGAAGTTCTTACAGATTCAGGACAGAGTATGTAGTTCTTGAAGATTTAAACTCAGCTGAAGGGTACTTGGAAATATGTGATTGTACCAGAGACCTGACTTAGTCTTGACCAGGTTAATGAGAGAATAGGTCCTGATCAGAAACAGTATAAGAGGATATTTCTGACCAAAGTGTGAAGGTAATATCATTGACAGGTATTACTATTATATGACATCTTAAGAAGTCTCGGGAGCTGGAGAAATGGGAGCAAAAGTACACCAAAGTGTAGCTATGCACTCAGAAAATCCCGTTTCCTTTGCTTGTATTCTCTACATATCTTCTTCTTTAACAAAGAAATAAAAAGAATCTAGTAGAGAGATGTAGAAACTTAATAACAGCTAAGTTTTTTAAGTACTTACTATGTTCCAGATAATGGTCTAAAAGTATTTTACAAATATCATCTCATTTAATTCTTCCACAATCCTACGTGATGAAGAAATAAGCCTAAAAGTCTAAGCAACATACCCGAGCTCACACAGTGAGTGACAAAGTTAGGATGTGAAACCAGATAGAATCAACTAATATAAGGACAATGCAGAAAACATATCTGCAAAACACAGTTGACACTGTACTAAATACCTTTAAAATATTTGCTCAGATGTTTTTAATATTATGTATACTTTTATCTTAGAAAAGCTTAGTATTCAATCAGATTTTCTCAGTCTGATCTTCGTTTATCACCCTGTTAACATTCTCTGGTAATAGCAGCTGCAATAGCACCAACAAAAAATCCCTCTTGCCAATTTACTGATTGGGTTGAAATTGATCTGATTTTTTCATAATTATAAATTGATTTTGTCATAATATGCAGGATTTAGTTGAAGCATTTTAATTAAGTAGTTTGAGCCTTCACGGCCTGATTTTCACAGAAAGGCAACTTTTTCTAGGCTGGTATTTCCGTGAAGTTTGTCCCCAGGTTGAATTCACAAACTAAAGCCAAGATTGCTGACAGCCTATTAGCATGTTAGAGAGGAATACAACACAGCTCACCAAAACACTAGGACATCCACATATGAACTACTATTAAACTAAACTGTCACTAAACCTGCTTGTGTGTGTGTGTGTGTGTGTGTGTGTGTGTACAAGCTACAGATGAGTTGAAAAAATGAAGAATGAACTTAAGACTTTCTAGCTTGCTGGGATATTACAGAATATTTACTTTGTTTAATGTTTTTCTCCTTGGAATTACAGTATCTACGGACTTTCTGAACCATCATCTGTCACAGATAAAAATGTTCAGAATTCTGGGCCCAAGGACTGAGCTCTTTCTTCAGCATATCTTCAGAGGCTGCCTTCTAGCTCGGTACTAATCCATTAATCACCACAGCATGAAAATGATGCACTTAACTGCTCTAATATTCAGTCCACATTCTAGTTGTGTCTACAAGGATACTGTGAAACAATCAGACAATGTTTTGTTGATATCAACTCATACCCATGGCGCTCATCTAATCTAGTA
The DNA here is from genome assembly GCF_007565055.1 of Rhinopithecus roxellana. Classification (NCBI taxonomy): domain Eukaryota; kingdom Metazoa; phylum Chordata; class Mammalia; order Primates; family Cercopithecidae; genus Rhinopithecus; species Rhinopithecus roxellana. The sequence goes on from NC_044552.1 coordinate 168,517,308, forward strand.
TTTCAGTGGTTTAATCTGAAGAGGAAAAGTAAGTTTTTCTTTCCCCCATAAACCTGTTCTGCCTATTACTGTTCACACCATCTTCTGATCCAAGAAATTCTAACTTATCTTTTTCATATATTGATTTGGAATCATGAAGAGCTCTTCAGTGAGCTGTAAGAAATGTAGGCAATGAGTCTATACTCTCAATTACCTGATTTAAAATCTTGAGCCTAAACCAAAGTGACTACAAATTGACTGATATTTTCTTGACACTGAATATTGCACACAGATTTTTATTTCTAAAACAATGCTTTTATCATGTCATTTTATCTCAATACATGAAATTTAAATCAGGAAAAGAATTGCATATCTTCAGTTTCTCAAGATAACTGATAATAACTGAAAGCATAACATATTTGTGGTTTTTAATATTTTGAAAATGAATTCAATTAGGCCCGATTATTTAAACCCATTTATAACAGTCAGATGTTTGATCTATTTATTGTTATATACTTATTCAAATTCTTCTTAAAAATAGTTTTATGATAAAAGAAGTATGAGCTGATTCCTCAAATATAAAATAAAGCCCACATAAATATATACAATAAAAAGTAAAAGTATCTTGTTCTACTTTATCTTCATTCTTCCTGGAAGCAATCATTATTAAATATGTAGAGCAAGGGGATAATGTGATTAAATAATCTATACAAGATTATTATTATGGCTGTGGTATGCAGTTACATGGGGAAATTTTTTTTTTTTTTTTTTTTTTTTTTTTGAGACAGGGTCCTGTTCTGTAGCTCAAGCTGGAGTGCAGTGGTATGATCATGGCTAACTGCAGCCTCGACCTCCTGGGCTCAATTGATCCTCCCACCTCAGCCTCCTCAGTAGCTGGGACTACACGTGCATGCCACCACACCTAGATAATTTTTGTACTTTTTTCTGGGTAGAGATGGGGTTTTGCCATGTTGCGCAGACTGGTCTCAAACCCCTGGGTTCAAGCTATCCACTCACCTTGACCTCCCAAGATGCTGGGATTACAGGTGTGAGCCATTGTGCCTGGCCTATATAAAGAATTATTGATAAGTCTTTTCTCCCTTTGCACAAATCTGAGATTTTGAATAAGAAAGTGTAAAACATAATTTCCAAGGTTCAATCTCTATAGCTTCAGTTGAATGAGGAATTCTTAAATAATGTGTGTATTTTTGACAGGGGATGTTTTTAGGGTAGGCAAAATAAAATCAGTTCATTAATCAATACTTCATTATTGGTTATTATATGAATAAGTGAAAAATGCTGTACATATATTTATATACTTTGTAGACAAAAGACTATTTCAGGGCCAAATGGAGTAGTTAAAGGGATATGTAAATATATATTTAAATACACTATACCAGAGTTTATCTCACAAGAAAAATGAGTATCCATTAAAAGAGAACAGTGAATTTTGACACCTATCCACTGAAAATAAAACAACAAAAGTCAAGTCATGCTATCAATCAAAAAAGCATTTTTTCTAATATCTCAGATAAATGAAAACAACAAGGGTAAAAAGTAAGGTTAGTTCTAGGACACATGCTAAAATTAATTCCTTGCCTACATGTTCTTAGTTTGGATTTTTACCAACACTATTCAAATTTTAGTAATTTAACAGAGGCTTAGGTCATAATCTCCTCTCCCCATTTAAAATCCTTTAGTTTTAAACTGATAGCATTATGCTGAAAACACAATGGAGAATGGTTTGGGACACATTTAAAGAAGTTACCATTTGCAAACTCTATTATAATTTTTCCCTCAAATAGTCAAAAGAGAGATGAAATTGTAAATCAACACTTATCAAATTTAAAGATTATGCTTTTGATTGGAAGAAAAATAAGCTGTAAGCACTTAATGAATTTAGTAATGTTTGTTATTCGATGTGAATAAAACAAAGTTTATTCATCTTTCCCATTTATTTATTTACATTATTTACTTACACTATCAACAAATATGTATTGAATACCTATTATCTACCAGGTATTATTGTTTGATATATTGTTGAAAATACATCAGTAAATGAAATAGAGCAAGTCACGGTCCTTATATAACTTCCACATTTTACCAGGGAAGACAGACAAAAACACATACAAAATAATTTCAGATGGTGATAAAAACTGTAAGAAAAACTAAAGTGGGATAAGATGTTAGAGAATTACAGGTTAGGGGGATACAGACAGATATGAGTACAGGAAAATTTCAGACTCTGAAATTCCTATAATTGACCACTACAGATGATGAAAATGTCCCTTACTGAAAATGAACCTACATTTTGTATTCAACATAATTTCAATTTGCTTAACACTTCCTGTATTCCAAATCACCTCTTAGAGAGCATTCTTTTATTTTTCTATCTTAGTTTTTCTTCTACATGTGCAATCATTTTTCTCAGCATACTTTTTCATTAAGACTGTTTCTAAGATTATACCTCTGGTGATATATATTGAAAGCTTAAAACCTTTGAATTCTGAATTGATGAAATAAAAATGCTTGATAATTTGGCAATCTTAAAGGATCAATGACATTTATTTAAAGAAAAATATCATTAAATGGAAAATAACCATGGCAAGTATTTAATGGTAAATAATGAAATTAATTTACATAGAAACTATTTGCTGACCTAGAGAAAGCCTAGCAAATGATGAATGTTGTTTTTAGTGTATACGTGCATATGCGTTCCTGTGGGATGGCAAAGGTAGTGGGGATAAGGAAACATTTTAAGTTCAAAGATTCTTAACTTTAAACAAATAGCTGGATTTCCACCAAGAAATGAACACTGGGATGTATTTATATCTCATGCACTTTCTAAAGTCCCCAACTTCCAAAATCACATTATTGTAATTGAGAAAGTAACTATATCTTTTTTAAAAGTAGCACCACATTTGGTGATAACTTTTTAAAATGAGTGCTATGATAAAATAATCTTTCATGAAAATCTTTTATAAAAACGGAAGTTTAGAAAAATATTATAAAAATATGAAAGCATAGGAAATTATTAATATATTAAATATATTTTAAAAGTATCAAACCAATAAATTAAACTTTTATTGACCAAATAGCCCATAGGAATATTTTTAAACTATTTCTTTTTTGGCATAGCATGTGGGTTACAAACCAAGTGTTGGATCCAGAGAGCTTATTTCATATTCAAGTTCCACTTTAGCTATATGGTTTGGGGCAACTTAACTCTGTGCCTCAGTTTACTCATCTCTAAAATGGGGATAATAATATCTACCTCTCAGCATTGGTTTTTAGGATTAAATGAGTGCCTAGAAAAAGTATCTAAAATTAAGCAACCAAAGTTAGCTATTAACTCAATATTTTCCTCTCTATATAAACATACTTACTTTTAGGAAAACTTGCAGATCTTGAGTCTGAGTGTGCTGTAGAATGTCTTGCTGTAAATGTTTGAATATAGCTATACAGATATACACTTGATAATCAGGACCAAGGAAAACACAAGTAGCAATATAATGGCAGATTTCTATCCAATCTAAATAATTCCAAAAACACTGGGTTATCCATTGCAGGCAAATCTTAAAAAAAAAAAAAAAAAAAGTAGTAAGTTCATTTAAAAACTTATAAAACCACATTTGACTTTTAAAAAACATTAACCAATAACTCATAAAAAACCAATGAAAAGCTTAGCACTGAATCAAAATACAAAGACAGTCTTCATACATGCCTAACAAGGATGCTTCTCCTATTTGCTTCAGTTGTGAAAAAAACTTTCACGGCCTTGGAATTCAGGCCTTAAGGGTAACTGATAGTGGTCACACTCCTCATATACCTATTACTCAATGCCTTCTTTATTCATATCGTGCTCCTCTTACCCACAACACCAATCTGCTCTCTACAGATAACAAATGCTAAGAGACTATTTTAATTCAGAGATGGGAGTTTTTTTATCTATCCTACCTACAACCACAGATGTATAATTATGCAGATGACAGATTGCTAAATGTTACATTAATGCAAATAGACTCTTCCCGAATCAGAAAACAATTTAAACCTAACAGAATTACATAACATAAAAACCGGGAGCTAATGCAGAAAATATTTCAAAAATGAGACTTTGACAAAAGGAATTTTTTTCCTGTTTATTTTTTGAATAACATTTGTTCAGATTATAAAAGCAATGCGTGCCCGCTGTGGAAAACAGAAAAGTTTAAGAAAAAACAATAGCGATGACACAGAGATTATAAATACTGGAAACATTTTGATACATCAATGTTATGGGTAAAGTTGAGCCCCACTCAAAAGATATGTCAAAGCCCTAAGCCCCAGAACCTCAGAATATGACTTTATGCGAAAATAAGGTCTTTACAAACGTAATCAGGTTAAAACGAGGTCATTACAGTGAGCCCTAATCCAATACGACTGGTGTCTTTATAAGAAGGGGAAATACAGTCACAAAGACAGGCACACGAAAGGAAGACAATGAAAAGACACAAATGGAGAATACCATGTGAAGAAGCAGTATGTATCTGCAAGCTAAGATTCTAAAGGCTACTAGAAACCTGGAGAGAGGTAAGTAACAGTTCTTTCCTCAGCAACTATGGAGTGAACATAGTCTTGTTAACACTTTGATTATGGCCTTTTGGCCTCCAGAAGTGTGAGAAAATAAATTTCTGTTGTTTTTAACCACCAAGTTCATGGTACTTTGTTACTATAGTTGTAAGAAACAAACACAATTACTTTCCAATATTTTCACTCTCATTTATGATTTACAAATTACTTTACCTTCGATGAAAGATTCCCCTTATTTAATATCTCTTCTTCTTTAGTTTTATGGGGCTTTTTCTTTGGAGATGTGGGGAGGAAAAGGGAAAAGATTTAATGGCTTATCTCAATTTGTCATAGGTATAGAGGATACAAATATAGAAATTGTCCTTTTGTGTTCTATCATTTTGTTCTTCTAAAAATATATTGTTGAAAAGGTTCTAAAAGTTGTTTTTCATACCCTTGATTCAACTTTCGGGCATGCTTTTAACTGATTTGAACAAACTAACACATATTACTTTGCTGGAATCACAGGCAGGGGGGCTTAAACAACAACAAAAAAATTTTCTCTCTATTCTGGAGAAATTCAAGATCAAGCTATTGGCAGGGCTGGTTTCTTCTGAAGCCTCTCTGAGGTGTATAGATAGATGGTTGTCTTTCCCTGTGTCTTCACATGGGATTCCTTTAGTACATGTCTGTGTCCCAATTTCCACTTTAATAAAGACACCAGTCATATTGGATTAGGGTCCAACTTAATGACCTCATTTTAACTTAATTATTTCTTTAAAGGCCCTATTCAAATACAGTCACATTCTGAAGTAGTGGGGTTAGGACTTCAACAGGTGACTTTTGAGGAGACACAATCAGCCTATACCAGAGGGTATTATTGAATTTTTGTTTTCCAGACATTATTACTCATATCAATTATAAACCTTTAAATAAGGCTATTAATTCTGTTCTCAGGTATAAGATTTTCCTTTACAACTATAATGTTTCCCTCCTGTTATGTTCCAAAATCTTTCCAAAGAGCCCATAAGTTTTAACTCAATATTAAATTAGAATGTATCTATGAATACCCAATATTTGTCAACAGGCAGTATATATTAAATTCTCCTTGGTCCTACCTTTACTGTTCACTTGGCATTAATAGGATGCACCTCCCAAATTTCAACATGGAGGGTAGGCTGGCATGCAGAGTACATTACTAAATCTCCATTGCCCCCACCCTGACAAATCCCTGTAATATGGCTCTAGTGGACTGAGGAAGAAGTATCTCCTGCTCCCTCTGGATTAGGCAGACTGAAGCAGTAGTACTTTGACTAGGAGCAGTAATTCTCTAATTGCCGGTTGCCCTGCTGCCAAGATTCTCTCTCTGTTCTTTGCTACAGCTATTAATGCCAATCAATTTAAGGCCATGCTGTATTAATGAAAATCTAGAGTCTCTGGGTGGATAAAGAAAGAGAAACAACTCAAGAATGAAAATAAATACAACGATCCCCACAGCTAGAGAAAACGGTTCCTCCCATTCAATTGTTAGTTTCAGGAGTGAATGGGAAGTTGATAAAGATGTGGGATCTCAGCTTCTGTCCACCATCTACATTGGTTAAAAGAAAGTCACCCTAGAATCTTCAACAGTTCATTATTATACACAGTTTCTAATGCAGTTGCAATTTTTTGGCATGTATATACATTCAAGCATTGTTTTCTGTACATTGAATTTTTCTTCCATTAAATGGATATAATACCTGTGTTTTTCCATCACATGGGAAATTTTGAGGAGGAAAACTGAGAGACTGTAACTGAAAGTACTTTGAAAAAGTGCTATATAAATGTTATAACAAAGGTATAGATGTTATTATTTAACAAATATTTCTTGACCACTTCATATGTACAAGGTAATATTATCATTTTTTATGTGAACAAAAGACATTTATCCCTGTTTCACAAAGTTTACACGTAAAGGGGAGATATACTTTTTAAACATATGACCCTCTTCACTTGGTAGAAATTATATTGGCTTTACTATATTTGCAAGTACTTCAGACTTACATTGAAATAGCAGAATTCCAAAACACTGTATCCCTGGAAGAATGCTGAGCTATGAGTCATAAATTTTAATCTCTGAGCAAGTGACTTCTGTATATATTTATTTTTTTAGACAGTCTCACTCCATCATCCAGGCTGGAGTGCAGTGGTGCAATCTCAGTTCACTGCAACCTCTGCCTCCTGGGTTCAAATGATTCTCATGCATCAGCCTCTTGAGTAGGTGGGATTACAGGTGTGTGCCAAGACCCTAGCTAATTTTTGTATGTTTGGTAGAGACAGGGTTTCACCATGTTGGCCAGGATGGTGGTCTCGAACTCCTGACCTCAAGTGATCCACCTATCTCAGCCTCCCAAAGTGGTGGGATTACCTGCATGAGCCACCACACCTGGCCACTTTCGTATTTTTATAAAGTTCTGCAAATCAACTGACAACCTAGATTTCTAATAGGACAGAGGAAATAGTATGTGTCCAAACAGACATAATGTGGTGTTCTTTAACATTATGGAATTTTTAAAAACATATATAAAGGAAGATAGAACAGTACATGAACTAGACAATTTCAAATTTTGATTGGTTGATATGTGTCTTAAGTTACTTTTCCCCTATAGGTTCCCCTCCTTTCCTGCATCCCTTTCTCCTACTAAAGATGTTTCCTCCAACTGCATAGTATTCCATTGTAGATAAACCACAATTTATTCAACTAAGCCCCATTCATGGACATTTGCAGTGTTTCTAGCCTTTAGATACTATAAAGAATACTATAAAAACATATTTGTGGATATGTATTTTCAAATGTTTTCCCTGTGTATTCCTCGCTTAGAGCTCTACAAATGAGACTGCTGTGTTAAAGAATAAATGGACATGTAACTCTGTCAGAAAATGACAAATTACCATTTATATGTCTCAAAAATATATTATTATATTTTCAAAAACAATCAGTTGAGTCTTTATATTCATTGGAAAAAAATGTTAATATCAATAGTAATGAAATAGGCTTATACAGAAAGTCAAACAAATGAATTTTGTTTTATGGTAAACCACCATTCCATATGTAATGTAGAACTAATTACACTTTAAGACATTTAAATAGCTTTTTAGGCTTGTAAGGAAGGAAAATCACTTACATAATATGCATTAAAATCTACCACAGCTCTCCTAGGCAATTTTGTTCTTGAACCATACTTAAGATTATGCCAAAGGACATTAAGATGCCACACTGAGGTGCACATTATTTTATCTGAGATAAATTATTCCTCCTTGTAACTAGAATTATAAAACAATCTTCAAAGGTTCTCATAAGAACATTAAGTCTTCCTCTTTTCCTATTTGAATACCCTTTATTTCTTTCTCTTGCCTGATTGCCCTGGCCAGAACTTTCAACACTATGTTGAATGGGAGTGACAGAGGACATCCTTGTCTTGTGCCAGTATTCAAAGGGAATGCTTCCAGTTTCTGCCCATTCAGTATGATATGGGCTGTGAGTTCATCATAAATAGCTCTTATTACTTTCAGATACGTTCCATCAATACCTAGTTTATTGCAAGTTTTTAGCATGAAATGGTGTTGAATTTTTCTGTATCTATTGAGATAATCATGTAGGTTTTGTCATTAGTTCGGTTTATGTGATGGATTACGTTTATTGATTTGCGTATGTTGAACCAGTCTTGCATCCCAGGGATGAAGCCAACTTGATCGTGGTGGATAAGCTTCTTGATGTACTACTGGATTTAGTTTGCCAGTATTATATTGAGGATTTTCACATCGATATTCGTCAGGCATATTGGCCTGAAATTTTCTTTTTCGTGTGTGTCTTTGCCAGGTTTTGGTATCAGGATGATGCTGGCCTCATAAAATGAGTTAGGGAGAATTTCCTCTTTGTCTACAGTTTGGAATAGTTTCAGAAGGAATGGCACCAGCTCCTCCTCAAACCTCTGGTAGAATTTGGCTGTGAATTGGTGTGGTCCTGGACTATTCTTTGGTTGGTAGGATATTAATTACTGCCATAATTTCAGAACTTGTTGTTAATCTATTCAGGGATTCAACATCTTCCTGGTTTAGTCCTGGGAGGGTGTACATGTCCAGGAATTTATTCATTACTTCTAGATTTTCTAGTTTATTTGTGTAGAGGTGTTTATAATATTCTCTGATGGCAGTTTGTAGTTCTGTGGGATCAGTGGTGATACTGTATATATAGAAAACCCCATCATCTCGGCCCAAAATCTCCCTAACCTGATAAGCAACTTCAGCAAAGTCTCAGGATACAAAATCAATGTGCAAAAATCACAAGCATTCCTATACACCAATAACAGAAAAACACAGAGCCAAATCATGAATCAACTTCCATTCACAATTGCTTCAAAGACAATAAAATACCTAGGAATACAATTTACAAGGGATGTGAAGGACCTCATCAAGTAGAACTACAAACCACTGCTCAAGGAAATAAGAGAGGACAAAAATAAATGGAAAACATACCATGCTCATGGATAGGAAGAATCAATATCATAAAAATGGCCATACTGCCCAAAGTAGTTTTATTATTATTATTATACTTTAAGTTCTAGGGTACATGTGCATAACGTGCAGGTTTGTTACATATGTATACATGTGCCATGTTGGTGTGCTGCACCCATTAACTCGTCAATTTACATTAGGTATATCTCCTAATGCTAACACTCCCCACTCCCGACTCCGCACAACAGGGCCCGGTGTGATGTTCTCCTCCCTGTGTCCAAGTGTTCTCATTGTTCAATTCCCCCCTATGCGTGAGAACACGCAGTGTTTGGTTTTTTGTCCTTGAGATACTTTGCTGAGAATGACGGCTTCCAGCTTCATTCATGTCCCTACAAAGGATGCGAACTCATCCTTTTTCATGGCTGCACAGTATTCCATGGTGTATATGTGCCATAATTTCTTAACATAGTCTATCATACTACAAGGCTACAGTAACCAAAACAGCATGGTACTGGTACCAAAACAGATATATAGACCAATGGAACAGAACAGAGGCCTCAGAAATAATACCACACATCTACAACCATCTGATCTTTGACAAACCTGACAAAAACAAGAAATGGGGAAAGGATTTCCTATTTAATAAACGGTGCTGGGAAAACTGGCTAGCCATATGTAGAAAGCTGAAACTGGATCCTTTCCTTACACCTTATACAAAAATTAATTCAAGATGGATTAAAGACTTAAATGCTAGACCTAAAACCATAAAAACCCTAGAAGAAAACCTAGGCAATACCATTCAGGACACAGGCATGGGCAAGGACTTCATGTCTAAAACACCAAAAGCAATGGCAACAAAAGCCAAAATTGATAAATGGGATCTAATTAAACTAAAGAGCTTCTGCACAGCAAAAGAAACTACCATCAGAGTGAACAGGCAACCTACAGAATGGAAGAAAATTTTTGCAATCTACTCATCTGACAAAGGGCTAATATCCAGAATCTACAAAGAACTCAAACAAACTTACAGGAAAAAAACAAACAACCCCATCAAAAAGTGGGCAAAGATATAAACAGTCACTTCTCAAAAGAAGACATTCATACAGCCAACAGACACATGAAAAAATGCTCATCCTCACTGGCCATCAGAGAAATGCAAATCAAAACCACAATGAGATACTATCTCACACCAGTTAGAATGGCAATCATTAAAAAGTCAGGAAACAACAGGTGCTGGAGAGGATGTGGAGAAATAGGAACACTTTTACACTGTTGGTGGGACTGTAAACTAGTTCAACCATTGTGGAAGACAGTGTGGCGATTCGTCAAGGATCTAGAACTAGAAATACCATTTGACTCAGCCATCCCATTACTGGGTATATACCCAAAGGATTATAAATCATCCTTCTATAAAGACACATGCACATGTATGTTTATTGTGGCACTATTCACATGAGCAAACACTTGGAACCAACCCAAATGCCCAAAGTAATTTATAGATTCAATGCTATTCTGATCAAGTCATCACTGACTTTCTTCACAGAATTGGAAAACAACTACTTTAAAGTTCATATGGAACAAAAAAGCCTGAGTAGCCAAAACAATCCTAAAGGAAAAGAACAAAGCTGGAGGCATCAGGCTACCTGACTTCAAACTATACTACAAGGCTACAGTAACCAAAACAGCATGGTACTGGTACCAAAACAGATATATAGACCAATGGAGCAGAACAGAGGCCTCAGAAATAACACCACACATGTACAACCATCTGTTCTTTAACAAACCTGACAAAAGCAAGCAATGGGGAAAGGATTCCCTGTCTAATAAATGGTGTTGGGAAAACTGGCTAGTGATATGCAGAAAACTGAAATTGGACTCCTTCCTTATATTTTTTACAAAAAATAACTCAAGATGGATTAAAGATTTAAATGTAAGACCTCAAACTATAAAAACCCTAGAAGAAAACCTAGGCAATACCATTCAGGACATAGGCATGGGCAAAGACTTCATGACTAAAACACCAAAAGCAATGGCAGCAAAAGCCAAAATTGACAAATGGGATCTAATTAAACTAAAGAGCTTCTGCACAGAAAAAGAAAGTATCATCAGAGTGAATAGGCAACCTACAAAATGGGAGAAAATTTTTGCAATCTATCCATCTGATAGAGGGCTACTATACAGAATCTACAAAGAACTCAAACAAATTTACAAGAAAAAAACAACCCCATCAAAAAGTGGGCAAAGAGTATGAACACACACTTCTCAAAAGAAGACATTTATGCAGCCAACAAACATATGAAAAAAAGCTCATCATCACTGGTTATTAGAAAAATGCAAATCAAACCCACAATGAGATACCACCTCACGCCAGTTAGAAAGGCAATCATTCAAAAGTCAGGAAACAACAGGTGCTGGAGAAGATGTGGAGAAATAGGAACACTTTTACACTGTTGGTGGGAGTGTAATTTAACTTAGTTCAACCATTGTGGAAGACAGTGTGGTGATTCCTCAAGTATCTAGAACCAGAAATACCATTTGACCCAGCAATCCCATTACTGGGTATATACCCAAGGGATTATAAATCGTTCTACTATAAAGACACATGCACACGTATGTTTATTGTGGCACTTTTCACAACAGCAAAGACTTGGAACCAACCCAACTGCCCATCAATGATAGACTGGATAAAGAAAATGTGGCACATATATACCATGGAATGCTATGCAGCCATAAAAAATGATGAGTTCATGTCCTTTGCAGGGACATGGATGAAGCTGGAAACCATCATTCTCAGCAAACTAACACAAGAACCAAAAACTAAACACCGCATCTTCTCAGTCATAAGTGGGAGTTGAACAATGAGAACACATGGACACAAGGGAGGGGAACATGACAGACTGGGGCCTATTGCGTCGTGGGGGCCTAGGGGAGGGAGAGCATTAGGAGAAATACCTAATGTAGATGATGGGTTGATGGGTGCAGCAAACCACCATGGCACATGTATACCTATGTAACAAACCTGCACATTCTGTACATGTACCCCACAACGTAAAGTATAATAATAATAACAAAACATAAGTCAAAAAAGTCTGGTTAAAACAATTACCTACAGATACTCAATTAAGTCAAAATAGGTATGATTTACAAATGATAGTTTTCTGATTCAAAGATACTATTTTTAACAACTCCTCTGGCTTCATTTGCCTTCATCATAGAAAAAGTATCAGTAAAGTAAGGAAGAAAACTAACTTGGAATAAAAGTGGTTTCAAGTCCTTACACTATCTGAATGACCTCTGCAAGTCAATTCACTCCATTGATCCTGAATTTCTCCATCTGTCACACAATAAAGGTTAAAATTTTAAATGAAAAAATAACCACTCTTTATACTATGAAGAAACATGAAAAACATAAGACTATTTTTGTTGCACTTCATAGTACAATACTATGAAGTGTGTATATGTAGTACATATATACACTTATGTATATATAGTACAATGTAATACTATGAAGCAAGACACTGTGTCAGAAACTCAAGGGACCTGATGTGAGGCACATATATATCCATACCTTTAAAGATCTTCAATTAAAAAGAGCAAGTAAAGAATACAAATAATGATTCCACAAAGCAAGACATGTGTTTCTACTAAAAGAGGGGTACAGAAGCAGTGTACAAACACAGAGCAAAATACTTGTAAAAGATCCAGGATATTTCCATCTGGACATATATTAAAGGACAAGTACCAACAAGCAAAAATAACTCACAGGAAGGGAGAAGGTAGTATCTCAAGATGCAATGGATCCAAAACATGAAGAGAGGGAAGACATACACATTTATAAAGACATATGCATTTATAAATCTGACGCTGAACAAGGGCCATGCCCAGCCTTCATATCCTGCTTTGCATTTGTATGATTTACATTTTCAAAAAGCATTGTGTCACAAAAAAATAAACAGTTTTCTATAATCCTGCTTTCATAATAGTGGGGAAAAAACAGCAAATAAGAAAATCTAAGCAGGTTTTTATACTTTATATCCAGGGGATTATCTGTGTTAGCCTAATTGTTGACATAGTACAATATAATAATCAATGATATGCAGGATAGTGACTCCAAGGAATTATAAGAGATGAATCATTAAAGATACATGGTACTTCTTAAGCCAGGAAAATGAACAAAATACAGTAAGACATTTTTTTAACAAAAGATAAAATTAGTCAAAAAGTTAATGAGAACATTTGATTTTCTGTTGGTCATTTAAAAATAATATATATTCGAATTTCTTTTTTCTTTCCAAACTCAGTTACTACTAAAAGAAACTCTACAACAAATATGCATTTCTTACTACATTTATTTTTTTGTACTTCAGTTGAGCTTATTTTTACTTTAGAGATCTGTGTATTTCATTTAGCAATCTGCCTACAAATTATTCACTAATCAACCAATTCCTCAGTGCCTAAAAATACACAACTTCAAAAAGCACTGCTCCTAATTAGATCAAAATGAATAAGCTACGAAATGTGTATCCAAATAATTACTTAATCACATATACCTATTTAGTTACTTAAAAGTTGTTTTCATATTTTATAATTAGCAATAAAATGGTAAATAATATCAACAGAGCAATGATACAACTTCCTAAGACAGATTAACTCACATGGGGAGTCATTAAAAGGACATTTTTATATGACTTTAAGAGAAAGAATAGCATTACTGTTTCAAAATAATGAAGTGGCTGTTATTAAATAAATCTGCCATTTGCATGTAGTTCCAAATTAATAAAAATACATAAAACTGATAAAGATATATCCAATTACTAGATGGATATTCTCTTTTTAATCACTAAATCGATAGAGCAGGGCTTGAGGTATTGCAAGGTTTTCCCATAGTCTTTGTTGGTCCAGTTTTAAATTAAAGAGCATATGGTAGAGACTCATAAATTACTGTATTCTTTAGACAATACACATGACACTAACGTAGAGTAGAAAAGCAAAAAGGAACTCTCAGGAATGTACTGTTCCCAGTTGAGTTTTTTAGAAGAATAGAAAGAATTGATTATTGAGTTTATAGTAAACGTTTAAACAACTGCCTCTGACCAGACTTAAAAAATTTTGTGATTTAAAATTCTAAAAAGCGTTTTAGGTACATAAAGCAAGAGCAAAAATTGACCAAGGAAGAGTATTCCTTTAAACTACGTGCAATTCCTTGCTATATTTAAATTTCTTATTAACTTCAGAAAGTTTAAAATAGGAAGAATAACCTCATACAAATCAATTTAATAAATGATATAAAGTTTCTTCAAAATAAATATAAAAGCTCATATCATAATATCAAGAAAAACTAGTGTCTAATTAAGTGGAAAAGGTTTCCTATAGGATAAATCTAAGGGAACGCAAGGATAGTTTACTATTAAGAAAAACTAGTGTCTAAGTAAGTGGAAAAGGTTCCCTATAGGATAAATCTAAGGGAACGCAAGGATAGTTTACTATTAAGAAATCTATTACTGTATCACATACAAATATCAAAGAAGTCCCAAGATCAAGTTAATCTTAATCATAAAATATATTGGTGAAATTCTACATGATAATTTAATTAAATGAGACAAAATTCAATACTTTAGAAACCAAGACTGGCAGGATTCTTCTATAGCATTGATGTAGAATAATTCTCTCTAATAGACACTACTTAATGATAACATGCCGGATAATTTCTCAATAATTCAAGTCTAAAACATGTAAGCAATTATGTATAATTATTTTGGAAGCACTAGATAATTTAATAAAAACAAAATGAAACAAAGTATATTAACATTACAAAGATGGAGAATATAAATAAATCGACACAAGTCTAGAAAAAATATAACAGAATATAAAAAGATATATATTTAGTAATTATTAGCCATAACCAAAGAGAAAATAAAATTGAAACAGATCTCAAACTATACTCACTGGCAATATCTGTAATGAGAAATGTATCATATCCATGTGGAAAAAAATATGGTCTTACTAGATATGACACAAAACAAACAAATGGAAAAGCTTACTATCTTCCTAGATAGACTGAGTATAATAACATAATTTTTCTCAAAATAATTTATAATTTAACATAATAGCAATCTAAGTCTGATCCAAATTTAAATGGCCAGTTTAAATTGAGCAAACACATCTCAAAGTATATGTAGTATACACAGAAATAGTTAATTAACTTTTTAGAGGAAGGTGGAAAGTAAATAATAGGCTTATTTTTACTCAACATTAAGACATAATACAAAGTTACAATAAGTAAAATATAATTTAGGAATTGAAGCAATTTGGACAGTTGGTGCTACTTTAAAATGTCTACAAATCAATAAGATACACTCTAGTATAGGTGGGCAATTAATGAGATTCAATTAATTAACAAAATTATGGACATATCATTAAACTTACTAATGTTCAAAGAAACACAAAATTTTAAAAAGGGTAACAATTTTCACCTATTAAATTAGTGATTAGTTTTGAAAAAGCCAAATACCCAAACATGAAAAATAGGGACAGTCTTCATTTTTGTTAGAAGAACACAATCAAATTCATTTGATAACATGAGTCAAGAGCCTCAAAACTATTAATACTTACAACTTTAGATTAAGTATTTCTGCTCTCTCAGACCCTGACCTAAAGATTTAATTCTAAAGACAGATGAAGGTTTAAACCCTACAATATTAATTTTAGCCTGATTATAACATAGTGAAGCAACAATGCACACCTCCACCAACGAAGGACTGGCTATGCACAGAAAGGAGGATCTGTGGCTACTACTGTATATGACCACCAAGGCTGTGCACTGTGTAACTTGAGGCCCTAGAAAAAAACATTAAGCCTTCCTAGATCCTAACAGTAGAAACTAAGGCTGAGGCACATAGGTTAATCAACTGGGATTTTTTGTTAGATAAGACACAGTATCTCAGATACGAAACAATGTTGGCAAGAATTCTTGCCCTCTGTTACCTCAGTTAATCACTGGCATTATGAAACAAGTATTACCATCTCCATTAAAAAGCCTACAGACTTTCAGACAGTTCATGCCCTGAATAGCTGAAATTTTGTTAATAGTAGACAGTTTTATAAAGCAAACTTATATAATAACAGGCCTGGGGGAAAAAGCTAGTTTGATGATTTTAAATACACACTTTTATTAATTTAAATGTATTTCCTTATTTGATGAGAACACAGTTTTATTTGAAGACATTGAGATAAAGCAGTTGAAGAAATGCTACTCTCTTATGGATTACCTGTGATGGTGCAAAGCCAGACATGTGAAAAGCTGAAAACACAAGAGGCAACTCAGCCTTCAGTAGCATTTCAATATAATGGGTGCTGCAAAAATATACTGGATGGATGCCAGAGTCTACAGTGTCAACAGGTAGGTAACTCTACATAAAAGAGAAAAATTAAAAATTAAATAATAGATACACAGATCATTTAAAATAATCCAACATACCTATTTTCCTTTTGCTGTAAATTGCTGCTTCAAAATTAATATGGTGGCATAACAAATTACTGTAAATATTATAATTATGTAAAGTAAAAAGAATGTTAAACAGTGTTGAAAGAAGAAATTTTGATAAAGGCAGTGTTATATACCTTCCAAGACTCAGGAATAGAGTTAATAATTTATAATTTTGGCAACTTAAACCCTTTTGGAAAGATGAGGAGGGCTGTTACATGAAAGAAAAAATACACGTGTGAGTACATGAGTAATATTTTACATTTTAATACTAAGTGTATTGAAATATGCTTAATATTCTTGGCTTTGGCCAATGATTCTCTAATGTCAAAGGATTTTAGTTTTGTCAGCTCTTGAAGATATTTGCATTGTCCCCTTTACTATGTTGATATTAACCTAAATCTGACCCTGAATTAATGATAATTCAAATTGGAAATGATATGAGAAACTAATCTCTAAAACTGGGAAAGAAGTGCACAAGGCATTCCCATCAAGGTTCGCAGGCCAACTATTTTGTATAAAATTTATGTTTATTTTTATATAATTGTATATTGATAGTTACTTATATTTTATTTTATATATAGTACATATGTATGTGAATATATACACGCATATATATTTACAAATATGTTGTTTATTTTTTCAATTTAGATCTTAGGTACAATTTATCATTGCAAATGATCAACAATGAACAGGGTATTACCAAAAATTCGACATATACCCATAATAATTGCTTTTTAACAAAGAGTAATAAACCTGAAGGTATAATTTTATGAAAAGAAAAACTGTTCAACTAGCAATTATATCAATAAAAACATTAATCAAATTAGATCTGAAGATTTTAAATAATCCAAAGACTGCCAAAAAGGTATCTTATCTTCTTGCTTTTACTGGACAAATCTTATTTTCAAACTTTTTAAATAAAATAAAGTTAATACTTTTAACTTAAAACAAATTAAACTCATAGCAATTATACGAGTTGAAATACGGAAGATTTCTTTAAAGCCTTATTGCTAATGCTAGGATGCTTTTAAGAATTTAGGTTTGAGTTATACACTGAAGTTTCTGAAATCAGCAAGTTGATTTACAGTGGTTTTTCTGTTTTATCATTCATCATCATAAATGATTTATTATTTCACATTCCAGAAATATATATTTGTAGAAACATAAATATTTATGTAAATGTATATTTATGAAGGGTTCTCCCAGAGATACCTCACAGTACTTGAAAAAAACATTATTTTTGTGCATTAATGAATGAAGAGATAGCACAGTAATTAGACATCTTGTAGCCAACTTTGTATCGATATGTAGGACAAAAACAAAACTTTAATGAGTCATTAAAATAATAATATGGACTGAATGAGAAATAGTATCCATTGATTTATCTTCTTTTGTGAAATACTGCAATGTGTTTCACTAATGACTATTTGTAGAATGAGCAAATTTAATAAGCATACATGAAAACAAAAATCAACTCATAAATACATTTTAGTTTTTCCATGCAAACTTAGGTAATAATTTTCTGATTACATGTCTACTAGTAGTATAAGAGTTCTATGTATAGGAAATGATTCATATACAGGCCACATTAGAAATACCTTTAGAGTAGGTCCATTAAGAGATACAGGCAATAGATTTATTAATTATATTTTCAAGGAAAATAAGTCGTTGTTATATAATGGACTCCCTATATTGAGGCAAGAGTTCTATTCTTATAAATTAGACTCTGTTGGAAGAAATTTTGCCATACTTTGTGGTAACACAGCTCCTGATACCAAGCCTTGCATAGAATAGTTGCTCAACATATTATTGACTGAATGCTAAAAAGAAAAGATGCTAATGATTACACACACGGATTGCACAGTGTGCAATTATTAGTGTCTTTTCTGTCATACAGTAAGCTCACTTATATAAAAAGTTTCATTAGTTCATCTATTAATTACCATTGCATGCCTCTATTTTACAGGAAACATTGTTCATAAAACCAGATCAATAGTGACAGCTCTGAGTCACATGAATATAACACAAGGTCTTCTGAATCATCAAATGATAAATTGTTTATTATACTTAAAGTGTTTTGATGTAATTTGTTTAGTCACCACTCTCTGAAAGGACAGTAACTCTTTATCATTCAGAATATCGGATTAATGGAACACATGCAGGACAACAGCATTTAGCATCATCTAATTAATAATCTAATACATAAACTATGCTAAGACAAAGTGCAAAAAAATTGTCAATAAAAAATTGGCTTTGTAGATCCTAGAAAGTGACATAACATGAAGCAAGGACTTTACAACATAACACTCTTCAGAATACTATATATTACTTTAGTGATTAATAATAAAAGATTAATGTTTACAAATAAAACAGTGGTCTTAATTTTTTTTCTTCCATTATAGGTCTTTTGATGAGTCATTTTATTCCTGATATTAAGAAAATAAACTAGTTCTACGTTGCTATGAAAATGAAATAGAAAGACCCCATTAGAAAGATTTGAAACTCTCCAATTCAAACGGATTCAGTCTAGTTTGGTCCAGTCTAATCCTCCACCTTTCAGACTTTGTGGGCAAAAAAGATGTGCCATGCTTTACAGCAATGTTGTAGTTAACTTGTGCATCATGCATAGGGGTAAACAAAAAATTTTGCAGATTTTTTAACACTTTGATTCTATAATTCTAGATAACATCAATCTTTCTCCTGTCAGAAAAAAAAAAAATGGAAAAACTGAATCTGCAAATATGATTAAGACTTACAGTCACATATAAGAAAAGGAAGGGGTTTTACACTAGACATCTTTCCTACAAGTGATTGGTCACATGGCTTACATTTGTTGATATTCTAAAAGGGGTTACAAGTATGTCATGCCATTCTACTAACTGTAAAATTTAAATGTAAATTTATACTTGAATACTATTAGAATTTTTAAATCCATGAACTTTCTGAACTAGGTAATTGTTATTTCAAGAAGAGTAAGGGAGGGCTTCTGTAGTGGCTACCCAATAACTATTGCATGAATTTCCTGTTGAACTATACTACTTCATTTGAGTATTACCTTAGCCTGATTTGTCAGTGGAGTTTTGTTTGTATATGCATGTAAAATACTCTGGTTTTTATTTCAGTTTAATTAGGTTTCCTTTTTCATATGTTTTTACAGAGAGAGGAAATTTATAATAATTACTTCTATTTATTCTTTGAAATTACATATTTCTATGAAAATAATCTCCTGATTTTTCTTAATATATCATTTTATTAATGGCTTCATTGTTAACAACTGGTCAAACTCTGATTCTTGATCAAACTCCATAAAGAATAACTATTTCATCATTTAGAAACTATTTCATCATTTAGAAAGTTTTTTTTGGGTCGCGGAGCAAGATGGCCGAATAGGAACAGCTCCAGTCTCCAATTCCCAGCGCGAGCGACACAGAAGACCAGTGATTTCTGCATTTTCAACTGAGGTACTGGGGTCATCTCACTACGGAGTGCCGGACAATCGGTGCTGGTCCCTTGCTGCAGCCCGACCAGCGAGAGCTGAAGCAGGGCGAGGCATCGCCTCACCTGGGAAGCACAACGGGGAAGGGAATCCCTTTTCCTAGCCAGGGGAACTGAGACACACAACACCTGGAAAATCGGGGAACACCCACCCCAATACTGCGCTTTAAGCAAACGGGCACACCAGGAGATAATATCCCACACCTGGCCAGGAGGGCCCCACACCCACGGAGCCTCCCTCATTGCTAACACAGCAGTCTGCAATCTAACCACAAGGCAGCAGCGAGGCTGGGGGAGGGGCGCCCGCCATTGCTGAGGCTTAAGTAGGTAAACAAAGCCGCTGGGAAGCTCGAACTGGGTGGAGCTCACAGCAGCTCAAGGAAACCTGCCTGTCTCTGTAGACTCCACCTCTGGAGACAGGCCACAGTTAACAACAACAACAACAAAAGCAGCAGAAATCTTTGAAGACGCAAACGACTCTGTCTGACAGCTTTGAAGAGAGCAGTGGATCTCCCAACACGGAGGTTGAGATCTGAGAACGGACAGACTGCCTGCTCAAGTGGGCCCCTGACCCCTGAGTAGCCTAACTGGGAGACATCCCCCACTAGGGGCAGTCTGACACCCCACACCTCACAGGGTGGACTACACCCCTGAGAGGAAGCTTCCAAAGTAAGAATCAGACAGGTACACTCGCTGTTCAGCAATATTCTATCTTCTGCAGCCTCTGCTGCTGATACCCAGGCAAACAGGGTCTGGAGTGGACCTCAAGCAATTTCCAACAGACCTACAGCCGAGGGTCCTGACTGTCAGAAGGAAAACTATCAAACAGGAAGGACACCTATACCAAAACCCCATCAGTACGTCACCATCATCAAAGACCAGAGACAGATAAAACCAAAAAGATGGGGAAAAAGCAGGGCAGAAAAGCTGGAAATTCAAAAAATAAGAGCACATCTCCCCCTGCAAAGGAGCACAGCCCATCACCAGCAACGGATCAAAGATGGTCAGAGAATGACTTTGACGAGATGAGAGAAGAAGGCTTCAGTCCATCAAACTTCTCAGTGCTACAGGAGGAATTACGTACACAGCGCAAAGAAACTAAAAATATTGAAAAGAGTGGAAGAATTGATAGCTAGAATAATTAATGCAGATAAGATCATAAATGAAATGACAGAGATGAAAACCATGATATGAGAAATACGTGACACATCCACAAGCTTCAGTAACCGACTCAATCAACTGGAAGAAAGAGTATCAGCGATTGAGGATCAAATGAATGAAATGAAGCGAGAAGAGAAACCAAAAGAAAAAAGAAGAAAAAGAAATGAACAAAGCCTACAAGAAGTAGGGGATTATGTAAAAAGACCAAATCTACGTCTGATTGGGGTGCCTGAAAGTGAGGAGGAAAATGGAACCAAGTTGGAAAACACTCTTCAGGATATCATCCAGGACAACTTCCCCAACCTAGTAGGGCAGGCCAACATTCAAATTCAGGAAATACAGAGAACGCCACAAAGATACTCCTCCAGAAGAGCAACTCCAAGACACATAATTGCCAGATTCACCAAAGTTGAAATGAAGGAAAGAATCTTAAGGGCAGCCAGAGAGAAAGGTCGGGTTACCCACAAAGGGAAGCCCATCAGACTAACAGCAGATCTCTCGGCAGAAAATCTACAAGCCAGAAGAGAGTGGGGGCCAATATTCAACATTCTTAAAAAAAAAGAATTTTAAACCCAGAATTTCATATCCAGTCAAACTAAGTTTCATAAGTGAAGGAGAAATAAAATGCTTTACAGATAAGCAAATGCTTAGAGATTTTGTCACCACCAGGCCCGCCTTACAAGAGACCCTGAAGGAAGCCCTAAACATGGAAAGGAACAACCGGTACCAGCCATTGCAAAAACATGCCAAAATGTAAAGACCATCGAGGCTAGGAAGAAACTGCATCAACTAACGAGCAAAATAGCCAGTTAATATCATAATGGCTGGATCAAGGTCACACATAACAATATTAACCTTAAATGTAAATGGATTAAATGCTCCAATGAAAAGACACAGACTGGCAAACTGGATAAAGAGTCAAGACCCATCAGTCTGCTGTATTCAGGAGACCCATCTCACATGCAGAGACATACATAGGCTCAAAATAAGGGGATGGAGAAAGATCTACCAAGCAAATGCAGAACAAAAAAAAGCAGGGGTTGCAATCCTAGTCTCTGATAAAACAGACTTTAAACCCTCAAAGATCAAAAGAGACAAAGAAGGCCATTACATAATGGTAAAGGGATCAATTCAACAGGAAGAGCTAACTCTCCTAAATATATATGCACCCAATACAGGAGCACCCAGATTCATAAAGCAAGTCCTTAGAGACTTACAAAGAGACTTAGACTCCCATACAATAATAATGGGAGACTTCAACACTCCACTGTCAACATTAGACAGATCAACGAGACAGAAAGTTAACAAGGATATCCAGGAATTGAACTCATCTCTGCACCAAGTAGACCTAATAGACATCTATAGAACTCTCCACCCCAAATCAACAGAATATACATTCTTCTCAGCACCACATCGCACTTATTCCAAAATTGACCACATAATTGGAAGTAAAGCACTCCTCAGCAAATGTAAAAGAACAAAAATTATAACAAACTGTCTCTCAGACCACAGTGCAATCAAACTAGAACTCAGGACTAAGACACTCAATCAAAACCGCTCAACTACATGGAAACAGAACAACCTGCTCCTGAATGACTACTGGGTACATAATGAAATGAAAGCAGAAATAAAGATGTTCTTTGAAACCAAAGAGAACAAAGACACAACATACCAGAATCTCTGGGACACATTTAAGGCAGTGTGTAGAGGGAAATTTATAGCACTAAATGCCCACAAGAGAAAGCAGGAAAGATCTAAAATTGACACTCTAACATCACAATTAAAAGAACTGGAGAAGCAAGAGCAAACACATTCAAAAGCTAGCAGAAGGCAAGAAATAACTAAGATCAGAGCAGAATTGAAGGAGATAGAGACACAAAAAACCCTCCAAAAAATCAATGAATCCAGAAGTTGGTTTTTTGAAAAGATCAACAAAATTGACAGACCGCTAGCAAGACTAATAAAGAAGAAAAGAGAAAAATCAAATAGACGTAATAAAAAATGATAAAGGGGATATCACCACCGACTCCACAGAAATACAAACTACCATCAGAGAATACTATAAACACCTCTACACAAATCAACTAGAAAATCTAGAAGAAATTGATAATTTCCTGGACACTTACACTCTTCCAAGACTAAACCAGGAAGAAGTTGAATCCCTGAATAGACCAATAGCAGGCTCTGAAATTGAGGCAATAATTAATAGCCTACCAACCAAAAAAACTCCAGGACCAGATGGATTCACAGCTGAATTCTACCAGAGGTACAAGAAGGAGCTGGTACCATTCCTTCTGAAACTATTCCAATCAATTGAAAAAGAGGGAATCCTCCCTAACTCATTTGATGAGGCCAACATCATCCTGATACCAAAGCCTGGCAGAGACACAACAAAAAAAGAACATTTTAGACCAATATCCCTGATGAACATCGATGCAAAAATCCTCAAGAAAATACTGGCAAACCGGATTCAGCAGCACATCAAAAAGCTTATCCACCATGATCAAGTGGGCTTCATCCCTGGGATGCAAGGCTGGTTCAACATTCGCAAATCAATAAACGTAATCCAGCATATAAACAGAACCAAAGACAAGAACCACATGATTGTCTCAATAGATGCAGAAAAGGCTTTTGACAAAATTCAACAGCCCTTCATGCTAAAAACGCTCAACAAATTCGGTATTGATGGAACGTACCTCAAAATAATAAGAGCTATTTATGACAAACCCACAGCTAATATACTGAATGGGCAAAAACTGGAAAAATTCCCTTTGAAAACTGGCACAAGACAGGGATGCCCTCTCTCACCACTCCTATTCAACATAGTGTTGGAAGTTCTGGCTAGGGCAATCAGGCAAGAGAAAGAAGTCAAGGGTATTCAGTTAGGAAAAGAAGAAGTCAAGTTGTCCCTGTTTGCTGATGACGTGATTGTATATTTAGAAAACCCCATTGTCTCAGCCCAAAATCTCCTTAAGCTGATAAACAACTTCAGCAAAGTCTCAGGATACAAAATTAATGTGCAAAAATCACAAGCATTCTTATACACCAGTAACAGACAAACAGAGAGCCAAATCAGGAATGAACTTCCATTCACAACTGCTTCAAAGAGAATAAAATACCTAGGAATCCAACTTACAAGGGATGTCAAGGACCTCTTCAAGGAGAACTACAAACCACTGCTCAGTGAAATAAAAGAGGACACTAACAAATGGAAGAACATACCATGCTCATGGATAGGAAGAATCAATATCGTGAAAATGGCCATACTGCCCAAGGTTATTTATAGATTCAATGCCATCCCCATCCAGCTACCAATGAGTTTCTTCACAGAATTGGAAAAAACTGCTTTAAAGTTCATATGGAACCAAAAAAGAGCCCGCATTGCCAAGACAATCCTAAGTCAAAACGACAAAGCTGGAGGCATCACGCTACCTGACTTCAAACTATACTACAAGGCTACAGTAACCAAAACAGCATGGTACTGGTACCAGAACATAGAGATAGACCAATGGAACAGAACAGAGTCCTCAGAAACAATACCACACATCTGCAGCCATCTCATCTTTGACAAACCTGAGAGAAACAAGAAATGGGGAAAGGACTCCCTATTTAATAAATGGTGCTGGGAAAATTGGCTAGCCATAAGTAGAAAGCTGAAACTGGATCCTTTCCTTACTCCTTATACGAAGATTAATTCAAGATGGATTAGAGACTTAAATGTTAGACCTAATACCATAAAAACCCTGGAAGAAAACCTAGGGAATACCATTCAGGACATAGGCATGGGCAAGGACTTCATGTCTAAAACACCAAAAGCAATGGCAGCAAAAGCCAAAATTGACAAATGGGATCTAATTAAACTAAAGAGCTTCTGCACAGCAAAAGAAACTACCATCAGAGTGAACAGGCAACCTACAGAATGGGAGAAAATTTTTGCAATCTACTCATCTGACAAAGGGCTAATATCCAGAATCTACAAAGAACTCAAACAAATATACAAGAAAAAAACAAACAACCCCATCAAAAAGTGGGCAAAGGATATGAACAGACATTTCTCAAAAGAAGACATTCATACAGCCAACAGACACAAGAAAAAATGCTCATCATCACTGGCCATCAGAGAAATGCAAATCAAAACCACAATTGGATATCATCTCACACCAGTTAGAATGGCAATCATTAAAAAGTCAGGAAACAACAGGTGCTGGAGAGGATGTGGAGAAATAGGAACACTTTTACACTGTTGGCGGGATTGTAAACTAGTTCAACCATTATGGAAAACAGTATGGCAATTCCTCAAGGATCTAGAACTAGATGTACCATATGACCCAGCCATCCCACTGCTGGGTATATACCCAAAGGATTATAAATCATGCTGCTATAAAGACACATGCACACGTATGTTTATTGCGGCACTATTCACAATAGCAAAGACTTGGAATCAACCCAAATGTCCATCTGTGACAGACTGGATTAAGAAAATGTGGCACATATACACCATGGAATACTATGCAGCCATAAAAAAGGATGAGTTTGCGTCCTTTGTAGGGACATGGATGCAGCTGGAAACCATCATTCTTAGCAAACTATCACAAGAACAGAAAACCAAACACCGCATGTTCTCACTCATAGGTGGGAACTGAACAATGAGATCACTTGGACTCGGGAAGGGGAACATCACACATCGGGGCCTATCATGGGGAGGGGGTAGGGGGAAGGGATTGCATTGGGAGTTATACCTGATATAAATGATGAATAAATGGGTGCTGACGAGTTGATGGGTGCAGTACACCAACATGGAAAAAAAAAAAAGAAAGTTTTTTTCTTAGTAGCAAAGAATAATTGAAGATAGTTTGATTAAATCAATACATTAAAGGGTTCTTCTGGTGTAAATGATTTCGAAGGATAATTTTTCAAACTATTTTTACCTCATATGAGTAATATAACCATAGTTTACAAAATTTTAAGAACTTCAAATTAATGTTTCATTACTTCCTGTTTTGCTTATCCTAAGCTTTTTTTTTTTTTTTTTTAATCTTTTTAAGGTCATTTGTTTACAACATTCTTATGAATTCAGGGGATCTAGTATCTTTCAAATACATTTTCTAAAATAAAAACTTCCAGGTCCTTACATATTTCTATTAAAATATTAATGTATGCGGCTCACAACTGTAATCTCAGCTCTTTGGGAGGAAGAGAAGGGCAAATCACGAGATCAGGAGATCGAGACCATCCTGGCTAACACAGTGAAACCTGGTCTCTACTAAAAATACAAAAAATTAGCCGGGCATGGTGGTGGGCTACCCAGCCCGGTAGTCCCAGCTACTTGGGAGGTTGAGGCAGGAAAATGGCATGAACCCGGGAGGTGGAGCTTGCAGTGAGCCGAGATTGTGCCACTGCACTCCAGCCTGGATGACAGAGACTCTGTCTCAAAAAAAAATATATATATATATATAAATTTACACACTCAACATACATTTATTGAGTGATTACTATGGGCCTATAGTTTGGGACACACCTATGAACAAAACAGAAAACTCTTTTCAAAGAACTTACATTAAGTGTATAGATAAATAAATAAATATTAGGACTTGATATAGGCTATAAAAATGATAAAAAATAGGACAGGGTAATGAGGTTGAGGTAAGTGGAATTGGGGAAATAGGCTGATTTCTTTTTAGGTTGATTACAATAATATAAGGTTGAGCTAAAGAAGGTAGACACGTTTGTACTAATTAACAGCTAAAGCCAAAGTGTCACCATGTTGCAGATTTGTTCATATTATCAAGTTGCATAGAAACCATCACCACAATGTTTGAGACAATGGAACAAATGAAATAGAAAAGGTATCACTTTTAAATAATATATTAAGACTTACTGAATGCACTATCAAGTCAAGTGACATAGGGGAAATAGCAATTCAAAAGTTTGTTAGTCAGAAACATTTATACTGTCGTATAAATGTAAGATATTAGTAGCAGCACTTAGTTAACAGTTCTAGACAGAATTACTGCAGAGGAATCTTAACAGCATGTCATTTGTTTTACAAAGAAGCATCAAAACAAACTACTAGTAATAAAACATTCAACTTGATATATTTGTAATTGAAAAGAAAAAATGATGTTATGGAAGGCACTGCATTAAGTCTTCACTGACAGTATAGCTGCATCAGTAGAAAGGTGGCAAGGCTTTATATCAAGAGATCATTCTGAAAACCCCGAGCCAGTAATGTGTCACTTCCTTCCATTCACATATTCCATATTCAGTGATGCTATCAAAATGGTAAGTCAAATAAAATTCAAGCTGCTAGAGTCCTGCTTGTTTTCAGCTTTACAGAAAGAAATGCTTTCAGAACACAAGATCATCGATGCTATGAAAAAAAATAATGTACTATTTTATAGGCTCAAAGTATAAATAGAACTTTAGAAAATTATGGTTCAATATGATTCACTGGTGATGTTTAGATAGTGTCATAATCTGAACACTAAAGGCATAACTGTTAAGACTAGTGGAACGTAGATATTACTTTAAAATATTTGACAGGAGAATGAATGATTGGACACAAAATCCATACCCATTATCAACAGATTTTCAACATTACATTTGAAAATGAAAGAGTGAAAAGGCTTTTAGATTTTTAAAAATCTTCAAGTACAGTTTAAAGGAACAGAATTACTCAAATTCTGGTTAACAGCAGGAAAATGGTTTCATTGATTGGAGAAAAACCAGTGCATACTTTTTTTTGCCATTTGTTTCCCTCTGCTCATGGGAGGAAAATTTCTCATTATGGTGAAGACCAAGAACTGGATGATCTTTTTAAGTAACTGTACATAGCTACTTGAAGCATAACATTATAAAATTTTAATATTTAATGTATTCCATGATGAATTAATTTTATTTTCCTTATCACAAATATATATTGTAAAAAACACCTAATGAATATTTTCATCTCCACATACATACTCGTCAATCCCCTTAGTTTATCCTTGACTGCCATGTGATTTCACTGTCCAAATGCAACATGTCATGGAAAAGGTTTGAGAAACATTAGCATAGCTGATATGTTTGGCAGTTTCCCCTAGTTGGAAATCTTAACAACAGCCTATAAATAAATAAAATAAACATAAGCATTGTAAATTGATTGAGGGATATACTTACCTCTAAAGTAACCTCTGAGATTGTATAAGACTAGTAAAATCTTTCAAAATACATTACAATACTTTAAAAAACACTCAGTATAGATTTCTAAAATATATATAAAATGAGTGATTCTCTTATTCTATAGAAAATAGTTACAATATCTTCCTAATAAATGATTTTCTTATACTATAATCAGCCAGAGATTCTTTCTAACCAAGCAACAATACAAAACACCAATTCAATAGTTCTCTTTTTACGTGCAGAATTTAACTGATAAAACTATCATTTTTATTTCATTATGTTTCTATTTCATGAAAATGCTTCTAATATAAATCATTCAGTTACTATTAGGTAAGACACCAAGTATTTGAGAAAATGTCACATCTACATAATGAAAGAGAATCAGTCAAAAAACATTCAAGTAGAAAAATGAGTATAATTTATGACAAAGTCCTTCAAATACAATAACACCCCAGTGAATGTAAGTATAATATCTCTTAAAATTTCAAACCCTCCTTTAAAAACAGATTGAAGTCTTACAGAAATATGTAGTCTTGGCAACCAAAGGAAAGCAGAAGTCAGAAGCCTGGAGAATTGACGAAGAAATTGGAATGTTTTTTCTTTGTCTCCCAACATTATCATGAACAGAGAAGATACAAACCAGTCATGGCCAGTATAATTCCCTTGCAGGCAGACTGAAAAATAAAGTTAAGAAAACTTCACAATATTTTGTAAGACAAAATATTAAAATTCTATAAATACAATAAAATGAATATATTA
Source organism: Rhinopithecus roxellana (assembly GCF_007565055.1). Taxonomy (NCBI): domain Eukaryota; kingdom Metazoa; phylum Chordata; class Mammalia; order Primates; family Cercopithecidae; genus Rhinopithecus; species Rhinopithecus roxellana. The sequence goes on from NC_044552.1 coordinate 168,546,391, forward strand.
AATAAAAAAGCAGACATTCTTATTCTGAGTTTATGAAACCTAGTTTTTAAATATTCTTAGATATGTCTGAAAATACATTCTAATGACTTTATTCAGTTTAAGATTCAATGAGTAAGACTAAATATAATGATTACAACTCAGTTTAACAAAATTCATATTTAAAATACAGAATAAAATACTGTAAGAGTACATCATAACAAATCACTAATATAGCTCAATGTACTATTTTACTATAAATATGTCCAGGTATGCCATCAAAGAATCATGAAAAATATGTGAAAAAAATTAAACTATTGTGAATCTACTCAAAAAGGATATGAAGAGAAGATTTTATGGAAGTTTGCTGCTGTTTCAGGAATCTCTCACAATGCTTTAAAACCAAGGTAAGATCATTTTCTGCACCATCTTTTAAGAGATTGAGGAATTTGCCATACCTATATTAAAAGCCCACAAAACATAAAAAATATCAGGTCTTGCAATGAATGTTTTAAAATTAGTTATTTTAGCATAACTATGTTATACAGAGCACTTATGAAAGATTAGCTCTCAATATATGTATCTGATTATTATGATATATTTGGATTAGCAGTATTCATCTGGTAAATATAAATAACTTTAAAGGAAGATGAAACAGTAATGAGAGAACAAAAGGATGATATCCTGTAGATGGAAAGTATAATATAAACATTTTTTCCTGAACTGAATCTAAAACATGGAATGTTGACAGGTTAGTTTTTACAAAATGTTGAGTGTACCTGTAGAGTTCATACAGTAATGGTCCTAAGGGAGGTGGTACTTCCCTCAGGGGCCACTATGGAAATTTGTAGGACTATTTTTCATTGTCATAGTGATCGGGGGGCACTACTGGTACTTAATGAGCAAGGGCCAGATGATTAGACATGGGACAGTCCTGAACAATAACCTGCAAATGTCCTATTTGTTACTGGTATGGATGAAAAAGTTGTTTATAATTATCTGAAACTAATTGTCTTAAAAAAAAAAAAAAAAACTTCTGTATTTTTTAGTATATATACAATGCAACTATGTGTAAATCAAGCAAAGGTAGTGCTTTTGCACTTCTGTACTTTTGAAACCTTACTAATATTTGCTCATCACTTTTTAAAGAGTTTCTTTGGGCCAGGTGTGGTGGCTCACGTCTGTAATCCCAGCACTTTGGGAGGTCAAGGTGGGTGGATCATGAGGTCACGAGTTTGAGACCAGCCTGACCAACATGGTGAAAACCCGTCTCTACTAAAACTATAAAAATTAGCTGGGCACGGTGGCATGCATCTGTAATCCCAGCTACTCAGCAGGCTGAGGCAGGAGAATCGCCTGAACCCGGGAGGCAGAGGTTGCAGTGAGCCAAGATTGTGCCACTGCACTCCAGCCTGGGTGATAGAGCGAGATTCTGTCTCAAAAAAAAAAAAAAAAAAAAAAAAAGTCTCTTTGCTCATGGCAACACTGTAGTATTTGAGCAAGGAAATCAAAAATTCGTCTGTATTTGTAGCTGCCAGAGTCACAATGATTTTACAATTGGATGCCAGCTATTTATCTTATACTGTAATATATTCAAACATTTCATAATAACTTTGTTTATTTCTTACAAATAAGATATTATATTGAGTTAAAAAATAGGTGACTAGCCTGCTTATACTATCTACGAAGTTCATTTCAGAATAGCAATAGGGCATTACAAAATACTTGTATAAAAAGCAGGCACAGCATCACAAAACATAATTAAGAGAATCATATGCCCAATGTGATACAGACGTGTAAGTTCAAATTATTAAATAATATCATTTTCATCATGTTGTGAATTTATAAAAACGCTCAGCTTTTTAAATAAGTCTTACATGTATCTTTTTAAAACTTGATTCTGAAAGTGACTCTATAAGTAAAATGAGGATGTTAAAATCCCCATTTAATAAGCGAGAAAGGGAAGTTTCAAGGGTTCAGTCCTTAACTCTCTGTTTGCTGTTTAGCTTACCCATTTCTTTTCAAAATTACAACTTGAGCATTAAAAACTCAAACTTCAATAAGTTTTTTAATTTTAACTTCTGCATCTGTCCTTCGGGTACTTTTGTACTCATCACCACGGAATTAATCATATTCTGGAAAATAGTATGACTGTGCTACCAATGTGCTGACTTTTACAATGTTATTTTTGTAAAAAACCTGATAGTCATGAGAGCTTAAACACACTGTAATTGGCCTCTGGAACAGCAATGAACTGTAACTGATTTACCTGTAGAGGTAATTTAATCATGTGCCAATATCCTCAAAAACAAAGTCATTTTCCAAATGATAAACTCTGCATTTAAAGTATACAAAATAGTTGGTTGTTAAATTAAATACTACTGAGCACATATGAGGCAGATAAAACAAATTCTAGAAATGCACAAGGGAGATATTTCCCTATAATATACCTGACAGTCATTTTAATGCCAAGCTGCTGCACAGATGAAAGGCTTTCATTCTTCACATTTGCATCAGTAGCTAAACACAACAGAAAACTGAATTATTAAAGTGTATAGAAGTTTGCATAATAATCACAGTTTAATTGAAAATTGATGAAAGCAATATTTTTACATATTTTAATGTGAATTTTGAAAACACTGATGAATTCATTATTTTAGGAACTGTCAGTTACATTTTCCAAGGAATTAACAGAAAACTTTTTACAAATAACTTTTTCCCATAAAAAGTTGGAAAACATATTAAATACAAAACAATGGTAGTTTTGAAACAATCTATTTTACTTGACTCTCAGAACAAAAAGAGGCATTGACCCAAAAAGTGATCTAGAAATACTACTTTCATCATGCAATATATACGTAAAACTTTGAATTACAAATATATACAAACATGGTTATTTCCTTCCTGACACTAATCTTTAAGTAATCAGTGTTCTACTTTTAATGTATGATAACATATGAAGGTAGAATGAATGAATTTCTTCCTGCAAGCCAAGTTTTCTTTGTGAAGTAGTTGTTGTAATCATCTAACCAAAAGTGAAGAAGGGGTTAGTTATATCTTATATTGTAATATATCCAAACATTTCATAAAGAATCACTTTTCATTTATTTCTTACAAATAAGATAGTGATTAGCTTGCTTATATTATCTACAAAGTCCATTTCAGAATAGAAATAGCATAGTACAGAGGACTGCAGGAGAGGCTGAAAGTCTGGATTAGTTCTTGAGAACAGCAGAAGACCAAACTAGGAGTGAACCCTCAAAGGCACAACCAAATAGCATTCAGGGTCTAGCTGAACTTTCAATTTCTGGCTGAGAAAACTGTAGTATGCATTCATACACACAAACACATGAACACACAATGCATGCACACACAATTAAGAGACTCATCACACAGTTATCTAGTGGTAGAGAAGACCAAAACCTAGGTTTTCAGAATATCATGAGGGTTTTTTTTTTTTGTTTTTTTTTTTTTACTGCATTACACATTGGTGTTTCTCATACTATCAATATAATCTATTTCACTTACAGGCTCATTCATCCCCTTAATAAATCATCTCTGATATAGTAAGTGTGGAACACCATGCAAGAAGCTATGAGGGATAAAAGATAAATTATACCTCATTCCCTAAAAAACTTTCCATGTAGTGTCAGAGCTCAAATGTGTATATAGATAACTCTGATAAAGGTATTTTAAAGTCCTATATGAAATAGGAATGATACAGATAAAGTGTTACATGAATTCAGAAGATGAAGAGATTATGTCTAGTTAGGAAGAAGTGGCATTTAAGTTGAACCTTAACATATATATATGTGCATGCTTATAGTAATACTAATGTTTTTTCCCTCTGGAAAGTATGATATCGATAGCTATCTTATTGGTAAAGGATGAGTGCGCAGTGGGTGGAGACAGGTGTTAAGAATGGGCGTTCCCATCATGATGTGTTCCACGGACCACAGTGGATTCTATCAGGAAGCACTGACCTAACACATCAGTGAAGAAAATAATAAAGTTACGGAGCAAGGTGAGAGGAGTTGTCCAAAGGAATTAGATGTGTTAAATGAGAAGGTTGTTTTCGTTCTTCCCTGTGTAAGAAAAGAGTTCTTACATAGTGGTCTAGTTGTGAGGCCTGAAATGAGTCCTTTCACTTTTCTAGAGTTGTACAAATAATTTCCAAGGTCTAGACCCTACCTAAAACTTTATGACACTGTTATCTTCAGAGTAAAAAAATAACTCTACACATTTCAACAGATAATGATTCTCAACTATGGTGGTGCATCTTCTGAGGAACTTTTTAAAAATAAAGATAAATAGACTTGACTCCAGACTACTAAATAAGATTGCCAGAGGGAATGTGCAGTCATTTGTATTTTTAAAGACCTCTACAGTTTATTTCTTACACAATAAAGTTAAGATTTACATTTAAAGGAATAAAAGTTACACTTAGATATAGTTACAATTGGACAGTTATACAACATTATCCAAATTTCACTTTAGTGTAGTGTAGCAAATTCTCAAAAGAGCTTTTAAATGAGAATATATGGAGGTGTTGGCATACCAAAACAAACATCAAATATCCATTTTAAAAAATCACTGATGTGAAAGAGATGTAAATAACTTTTGAATGAGCAAAACTATGCAGATAAAAATATGGAAGGAATAAAAACTTTCCCAAAGCAGGAATAAAGACACCAGAAAATGAGTTAGGGGCATATATTTAAAAATGGGCTTCAGGCCAGGCATGGTGGCGCAAGCTTGTAATCCCAGCACTCTGGGAGGCTGAGGGGGATGGATTACCTGAGGTCAGGAGTTCAAGACCAGCTTCACCAACATCGTGACACCTCATCTCTACTAAAAATACAAAAATTAGCCAGGCATGGTGGCACATGCCCGTAATCCCAGATATTGGGGAGGTTGAAGCAGAAGAATTGCTTGAACCTGGGAGACAGAGGTGTGAGTGGGCTGAGATCATGCCGCTGAACTCTAGCCTATGTGACAGAGCGAGAGTCCATCTCAAAAAAAAAAAAAAAAAAGAGGTTTCCATTTTAAATTTGTATGATATTTGATATACAATATCAATATACAATAAATCACTGTATATCATTGATATACAATAACTTAGCAAGCAAATTTTGTATTCCAAATACATCTCAGATGACAAAAGTTAGGTGGAAGAAACTTTTATTAAAAGTCTGGACTACATTAATTTATAAGGCAGGAATTGAAATCTCAAAAATAAAACTTACATAAAAGTCTGGACTACATTAATTTATAAGGCAGGAATTGAAATCTCAAAAATAAAACAAAACTGATGGGGAAAAATGAATAAGTAAAATGAAATAATTTAAAAAATGGACATCTTCAGAGGATTTTGATCCATATGCATGGCTGGTAATGAGTAATTAATTGATGTAGGAAAAACAGTGCATAGGATACATAATACATATTTAATGAATGAATGAATGAATGAATGAGTAAATGAATGAACCAACATCCAAAGAATAGCAACAAAAGAAATTATACTTTAAATATCAAACTAGAAGCAAGATGGAGAAGAAAACAGACATAGACTTAAAAACATTTTCTGTATATTAAAATCAAATAACACATAGAAGAGATAGCTCCCACTCCCCGAAGTCACTGTGAAAAGCATAATGAAATAAGTTGTTGAAGAGTCAACCAACCAATGACATGGATAGCATTATTCTTACCCACTTACTAACAATGCTTAATTCAATCTAAGCTAGAGTTAATAATTAAATTATTCAAAATAACCAATACTTTTAATTATAAATGCAATAGTTTCAAAATAAAATGAGTTGAGAAAATTTATGTAACATGAACTGAGACCACTCAGTGTGGTAATGCATTCTGTTCTATTTCTGGTTTGCAAACTAGCACATACAGCAGCAGTAGAAGAAATTAAATCTATCCTGCCTGGCACCTAATAGTGTGGAAAAAAAATAAACTTTCAGAAGAGTAAAGAATTTCTCCCATGGATGGAGAGGTAGTTACTGGTCGGCTGCTTACTGACTCTCCTAATGCCCTCCCTTATCTGTCCTAACGTAAGAAAACTCTTACTACCCAAAGAAATCAATGGACTACATTTCTTCCTCCCTGTTTTCTTTCCCAAAGTCAGTCTGTAAGTTCTGTTGCTTCTTTTCTAACATGTAATTGTATCCATGCATTTTATTCAATTCTTACTACCACAGAATTCAGTACCTTGTGACCAGTCTACTGTACATGTCTCAGCCTCCTAATTGATGTAGTCAGGGTTATTTGGGAAAAAAAGCATTTCCATGTCTTGATTATGCAATTACCCCTGCCTGGAAGACTTTTCCCCTCTTCTCTTGTTTCTTTCCATTCTAATAACCCAGGAGGCAGCACAAGTACTACTCCTGCTCTCTATTAACGCTTCCTCCTGTTATTTTCCATGATGGCACCAATTTGACACAGATGTCATTTTCCACTGGACACCTGTGGCCCTGAAAATAAAACCTCTCTTGACAATTACCAAATTCGAATAGCATATGAAAAAGCATATTGCCTGAAAGCAAGTAGCCAGTTGAAAAACTGTCAGTTTCTTTTATTTTCTACCTTACTATATGCTGCAAATTAATTAATTGCAAATTAATTCCTAATTTTAGGTATATGCATTATTTTTCCTTCCTGAGGAAAGGTTCATATTAAGTATCTCTTTGCAATTATCACACACTGTGCTTTACTCAGAAACGTTTCGTAAATATAAGATAGAAGAGAGCACCTTTGCTTTTCAAAGAAAGTATAAAAAGTGTTTAAGGGTATTTAATTAAATTTAAAACTATATTTTAATAATCAAATGGTGAAACAAGAAAAATGTTGATTTTTTCCCTAACTTTTGATTAACTAGATAAATGAAATAAAAATACACATTACCCTGAAAGGGCCATTTAATTTATCATTTCAAAAAAGCAACTACACTAGAAAAAAATTCCCAACTTGTTCCAGGGAATTGAATCAACAAAAAGGAAATGTCTGTTAAGATATGGAAAGACACCTGCATGAATTTACAAACTGCAAATGCGCAGAAGTTTATCTGTTTGTTCTTTCCTCTTTCTTTAAAGGGATAAACAGTCAAACTAATTTGATTTTTCCAGATTTGCAAATTTTATAATGGATTGAAATCCTGAGGGAGCTAACAACAGATGGATGATTGTGTTATTCTAATTTTAACTACCTTAGGGTTTAGAAGGCTGTCATTTTTAAAAGATAATCAATTTCTCATTTCCAGAAACCTAAAAAAAATTGAATACATCTACCCAGTATTTGATTTAAAACATTTTATATCAAAACAATTTTTAATTTAAAGCAAATAGAGTGAAATTTTATAATAAAAAAAATTGTTCCGCCAGCCAAAAAATACATGATAAAGGATGAGAATACCTAATGCCTTGGGAAGAAAACAATGTAATAGCAAGAAGCTCAGTATATCACAATAATGAATATTAAACAATCAATCAACAGAAAGTCACTTCATTTTTTGGCTTTACTATAAGACTGGTGAATAGCTTCAGCTGGAACCTTTAAGGAATTTAAATCCGCATTCAGGGTTTATTTGCCTCGCTAATACATTGAACAAAGCCGACATCTGAGATCTCACTCGGCATAATTTAGAAATATAACAGAGGGTAGTAAAGCATGCACACTGAGCATTCAGTTGTGCTGAATATTTAGATAATATATATAATATAATTTTAATTTTAGATTTTCTACAGGAAATACGGTCCAATAAAACAATGTGCAAAAGAGCTACACAAATTGGAGATTATTATGCTTAAGTCAAAGAAATGCCCACTTTGGTCATGCAAATTTCCATGATTATCATACTTCTTACTCATTTCCTATTACTCCCCAACTTAACCATTAATAGTTGTATGTTTTTTTAATAAATTTTTACATTCATTCATAAGATTATAATTTTCTTCACAAATTCTTTCCTTTAAAATCTCTTCCTAATTTCTGTTTTCTTTCATCTATGCCTCAATTTCCTCATTTTAAATATGATGATTATGTCTACTTCAGAGAGGGTTGAATGACACAAGGTTTATCAAGTGCCTCAACATAATACCTAATTTAAAAGAGGTGATCAATAGATATCAATTCCTTTCACCTACCTTTTGTTTAATAGTATCTTGTATTTTCTTCTTATTTCTTTTTTTTTTTTTACATTATCTTAGGTCTCTTTTACCCCTTTCCCAGATTTGCACTAGATGTCATTATGTGTAAATAAGTATAGATTCATCTGTATATTCACATATATCTAAATATGTGAATTGTTAGATATTTAAATTTGTTCCAGAACTATAATACATTTCTTTGAATATAGATGTGAATATAGTATGTGTATGTGTGTGTATATATATATATATAAAAATAAAATTAAATGTCATATTGAAAATACAAAGGAGTTTGATACCTAATGTAACAATTTAATCTAGCCATATATAATATAATAAAACTATCAAAATGGTAGTTTAAAGTGAATGCAGTAGGAGCAGAGAAGAGAGAATCCTGCTTAAGAATAAGAGGAGAGGTTACATTCTAGCTGAAACTTTACAGGTGAGTCGGGCATTATCATGTGGATGTCATGGAGAGGAAAGCATTCATCTAGAAGGAACAATAGGAGCCAAAATTTAGTGAGGCAAATGCGCAGAATGTGTTTGGGCAGTTAATGGTAATAAGGCTAGAAAGATATGTCTAACTTGAATAAATAACACATATTTGAATGCTGGTTTCTTCAGCAAAAGAAGAAGTCACATCACCCTTACAGGAAAGATGATCTGTTATCAGTAGTATATGCTAACTCTACTTTCTTCACTGTCTCTTTATTCACTGCTCCTTAAGTATTGGCTATTCATCCGTGGAAAACTTCATTTCTGTACTCTATTTTTTCCTTTACACAGTTACTATTAGAAAATAATCTTTGTAAGGTACAGGTGAATCAAGTAAAGTTTCTGCTCAGAAATCTTAAATGGTTTACTCTATTGCCTATTAAGATACTCACTGACACACTTTATAAAGCCTTCCTCTATCATTCTTTTATCCATTCTTTCCTTTATTTGACAAACATTTATTGACATTATTGTTCCAGGTGCAGAGAATGAAATGATAGGTAAAACACACACACACACACACACACACACACACACACACAACCCTAAAGAAATTTACAGGAATGTGAAGAATTAGACACTAAGTCAGAATATGAGAAAGAAAGTGAGATGTATTGGCTTTATATACCAAGCTGATGGCTTAGTAATTTGTATGTGTAGCCCACACTTTTCCTCTAAACTCGAGTCACATGTGCAGAATGTATAAAGCTATTTACTTGAATGTCCAACAAGTATCTTAAACAACAAAAAAGCCAGGCTTAATCTCCCATTCCTCTCCTATTCTTTTTTATCTCAGTGTACAATCATCCCATCCTCCTAGTAACTCAGAAAAATAGTTTAGACTCCTCCTTGACTTCTTTCTTTCTCTCATACCCCACATTCAATCTGTTACTCAATTATGTTGGCCCTATCTTTAAAATATATCCAGAATCCAAAAACTTTTCACGGTCTCCATTACTGACATCCTTATCTCAGCCAGTATTGTTTTTCAATAGCCTCTTAACTCATTTCCCTGCTTCAGTCATTTGTCTTCCTTCAGTCTTTTCTCAACACCACAGCCACAATGCTCATATAAAATGTAAATCAGCATGTCATGCCTATGTTCAAAACCCTGCAACGACTTTCAAGATCCTGTATCATGCTCTCCTATCTGACTTTTAACACCACCAATTCCTCTCCTTTACTCCTTTCCAGCCATATTAGTGTCCTTCGTGACCATTTGTTAGCACTCTCTTGCCCTGAACATACCCATATATCTTGCCTGAACTTCCCCTGCTGAACTGTGGTTAAACAAAACAAAACAAAACAAACAAACAAAAAAACACATCATCAATAAAACTTTATAAGAAAACTATTTAATACTGTAATCTTCACTCCTAACTAAAATTTCTCAGCTATTTTTTCTGTTGTGTATTTCCTCATTTATCATTACACTTTTTAACTTACTGAATATTCTACTTATTTTCTCTCTTCCCACTAGAAAGTAAACTCCATAAGGGGAAGACTTCTGTCACAGTGTCAGTACCTAATATAGGATAATTTGTTGAATAATGAACACGTGTCTCTGGGACAGAGGGTAGTTGGGAGTGATGTGAAGAGTTTAGTGTTCTGCATGGAAAGAAAGTATGATGCTAGAAAAAAGGAAGGGGCAGGATGATGTAAGATCATGGGTACCATGATAATAAGCTGAGACTTTATGCTGTGGTCAATGGTGAGAAATGGCAGAGGAATGATTGGGTAGATTTACATGTCAAAGATCACTCTGAGAGCAGTGTAAAGAGCACCTTTGAAAAAAAACCAGACTCCAAGTAGAGATACCAACTAAAAAGGTTATTATGACAATTTCTCTTGTTACAGATCTTAATGTAAAAGCTTTCTATTTTTCCCCTCTCAGTATGATGTTAGCTGTAAGTTTATCACATATGGGCTTTACTGTGTTGAAGTATGTTCCTTCTATACACAATTTGTTGAGAGTTTTTTTGTTTTGTTTTTTTTTTATCATAAATGATGTTGAATTGTATCAAATGTTTTTTCTGTATCTATTGAAACGATTCTATAGTTTCTGCCTGGATGATCTATCCATGGCCAAAGTGGAGAGAAGTCCTCTACAACTATATTGCAGTTAATCTCTCACATAAATTCTAGTAATATTTGTTTTATGAATCTGGGTGCTCCAGTGTTAGATGCATGTATATTTATTACTGTTATATCCTCTCACGGAATTGATCCCTTTATCATTATATAATGACCTTTTTGGTCTCTTTTTATAGTCTTTGCCTTAAAGTCTATTTCATCTGATATAAGTATAGTTATTCCTATCCTTTTATGGCTGCATTGGCATAAAATATCTTTTTCCATTACTTCATTTTCAATCTATGTGAGTCTTGATAAGTGGAGTGAGTTTCCTGTAGGAAGTATATAGTTAGGTCCTATTTTGCTATTCAGCCATTTTGTATCTTTCAATAGAAAAATTCAGTCCGTTCACATTCAATGTTATTATTAATAATAACCATTTTATTACTTGTGTACTAGTTATTGTGTGACTCCTCTCTTCCTTTATCCTTTCTTACTACCTTCTTTTGCATTTATCTTTTTCTGCTAGTATTTTTTTAGGGTACCTATTATAGGTTTTTTTTTGTTTCTGTTTACCATGAGGCTTACAAAGCCTTCCTATAGTTATAATGATGTTATTTTAAAAAGATAATAACTTGATTGCAAAAACAAACAAAAACTGTACACATTAATTCCTTTCTACCACCATTTTGAATTTTTGACGTCACAATTTATATTTATATTGCCTATTGCTTAAGAAATTGTTGTAGTTATTATTTTTTAATAGTTTGTCTTTTAGTCTTCTTAGTAAAGATATAAGTGGTTTAACATACCATGACTAAATATTAGTGCAATAATCATGATAGCATCCTTTTCTTTCCATTTTAAAACTCCCTTTAGCACTTCTTGTATGTAGGTCTGAAAGTGATAAATTCCCTCAACTTTTGTTTGTTTGAGAAAGTCTTATTCTCCTTCATTTCTTAACATAGCTTTCCTGGATATGATATTCTTGGTTTACATGATTTTATTTTTTATTTTTTTTCCAACATTTTGAGTATATTGTCCTACTCATTCTTGTCCTGTAAAGTATCTGCTGTTAGGCATATTGGAGCTCCCTAGTATATTATTTGCTTATTTTCTCTGTTTTCGGGATCTTCTCTTTGTCTTTGACTTTTGAGAGCTTGATTATAATATGTATCGGGGAATTCTTATTTGAGTGGAATCTAATTGTTGACCTTTGACCTTCCTGTATCTAGTCGTTTGTACATTTTTCCAGGTTTGGAAATATTTCCGTTATTGTTTCCTCGAATAAACTTTCTAGCCCTGTCTTTCTCAGTTCTCTCTTTAATTACAATAACTCAAATATTTGTTCTTTTGATGTCATTATAAATCCTATAAGCTTTCTTTATTCCTTTTCATTCTTCTTTCTCCTCAGACTATGTATTTTCAAATTATCTTCACGCTTACTGATTTTTTTTCTACTGTGTGATCAATTCTGCTGTTGATGCTCTTTATTACATTTTTACATTTCAATCATTCTATTTTTCAGTTCCAGGATTTCTGCTTAATTTTTAAGAATGATTTCAATCTCTCTATTAAATTTCTCTGATAAGTTTCTGAACTGATCTTAGTGTTTTCTTTAAGTACGTTGAACTGCCTTAAAACAATTTAGGAATCTTTGTGAGATCACACATCTCCATCGTTTTATGGTTGGTCTTTGGCATCTTATTTTGTCCATTTGGTGAGGTCATATTTCCATGAATGTTCTTAATACTTGTGGACATGCGATGATATCTACATGCTGCAGAATTTTGTATATCTTTTAGTCTTTGCAGTCTAGCTTTATTTGTGCCTATCTTTCTAGAGGGCCTTCCAGGGTTTCTAAGCAGACTGTCTGTAGAGTTCCCTGAGCCTGTGACTATTGTACCCATCTAGAGAATACTCTAAGCCCAGGCTTGCTGCATGTCTTGCAAGGACTGAGGTTGACATAGCTTTCCAGCCCAGAAAGACATGGGGAAGATCCAAAGAGAACACTGGAGCTATGCAGGAATTCTGGCCAGAAATCAGAGTCCAGATGACTGTAAATCTCAGATGCGTGCGCTTCCCAGCAGGTCTCTGTATAAGACTGGAGTTGAGATTAGGCCTCTGGGTATATCCTGTGGAAAGCAGGCTGATAGGCTAACTCGTTGGCTCAGACAGGGATGTGTAAGCCAGCAGGTCTCTGTACAAGTTGGGGTAGTTCCTCAGTCACAACAGGAGGGGCCAGAGCTGATATTAGGCTCCTCAAGATCTGCTGTGAGATGGAGCCTCATGTGTCTATCATGATGGCTCAGATGCGCACACATCTCCTAGCAGGTCCCTGCACTGAAAAGACAGCTCCCCAACTGCTGTAGAAGAGACTAGAGCTGATACTAGCACCCTAGGGATCTGCTATGGGATAGAAGCTGGAGAGACATGTCTCAGCTCAGAGGGGTACATGTCACTCAGTAAGTCCCTGTACAGTTAAGATTGCAGCAGAAGAAGCCAGGGCTGAGACTGGGTCCTCTCACTATCTGCTGTGGGACATAGGCTAGCATGCCTATCACACTGACCCAGACAAATGCATGTATCTTTTGTTAGACATACTGAGTTTGAGGAATTCTGTGGAATTATCCAGGTGATGTTTCTTATTAGGCCGCTGGAAATATAAGAATAAAGCCTATAGTAGATCTTTGAGTGAACGATGTAAATTTTGAAATCATCAATATATGAGAGATAGGTAAAATGGTATAAGCAGAGGAGACCACTAGGGAATAATGGATAGAATCAGAAGAGTAGAAGACATTGCTTAAGGCAAAACAACTTTTAGTGGATAGAGAGAGAAAAAAAAAAAAAAACCTCAAGAAAGAATCCCAGAGTTACAAGGAAACCCAGACATTTACAAAGAAAAGAGGCTTAATGATATCTGGAATGTACATGGCACCAAGTACGAGTCTGTTAGGATGAGAAAACTGCACGTCTGTAATATCATTACACATCTCCATTAATTATCTTGTTATATACTGAGTCTTTTTCAAACTTCAAAATGTTAAAAATGTACCTGTATACTCCACTGAAGGGAAGTAGCATTCAGATGGGCTTTCAGTGAGATGAAGTACAAATTTTTCAAGTAATTCTACTAAGGCTATAATAAACAAGAGAATAATTAGGATATTAAAGGTCAGAATAATATGTGACATTGCATCCTTAAATCACAGAACTAGTATATAAAAGTCATCTAAACTTCACAGATACACTCTAAGGGAGTTCAATTCAAATGCACACTGTTTTAGTATTCATAACACTGTTTCTGATGCAAATTAAACTTTAATAGCTTAGCTGAGAACCTATTCAACATAAAACTGAAAAAGGATCATCTGTTATCTTTAGATCCTCTAAGAATTATTTCAGAATTTGCTAAATGATTTCAAAACTGAAAGTATCACTAATTATGCTATAATACCTTTGTTCTTTATGCATAACTAAAAAAAATATTAGTGGGTTCTAAGGCTAGGATCAATGCATAGCTCATTCAAAATCAGGACATATTATATGTTTTACATGCTTTGCAACTGATGGTATCTATTCAAGGCAACCAATATCAAAAGAAGGCTTGACCTAGCTGGCTTGGAAGTGACAAAATGGTTATTTTCTAGGCTGGTTTGATAATGCCACTAGGCTTGCATCTAATGCCCTTGAAATGGATATAAACAGGTACAATATAATTAATATGCAACCCAGAGTTTGTTGTGGGTTTGAGTTTTTTGTTGTTGTTGAAAATAAATAAATTTGTAGAGTCAATGTTATGCTTTAAATAAGAAGTACACTTTACTCACTATGTAAAATTGTCCCTTAATTATAGCCAGGATATTAACTCTAACCTACATTAACTAAATGAACCCTATTTCATATATAAGTACATTTTAAGTATGTAATTCTTGAAGAAAAATTAGTGTTCAATGGGTGAAAAGTCCAAAATCAAAGAGGAATAACATATGCTTTTCAGCAGTTGTAGCTGACAAGTTCTATCTCATAATATTTTAATGGCTTAGGACAAAAATGAAATGATTTTATTCATTGAACTCTATTCATATGATGATTTCAAAGCTAAATGAGTATTAAAAGTATAAGAATCCAGTCGTCACGGGTCAGAAAGGACATCAGTATTGTAAGCTATTTATGTTTATAGTTGCTTAGACCGGTTCCATCTTCATGTGTAGACGTAAATTTTGCCATACTTATAAAAATCTTTCAAAAGTCTTTCTTCTATGAATTGACAAATTAAATAGGCCTCAGGTGAGAGCATTTAAATTCTATGTGTATAAACTTCTTTCTTTATAAATCACTTAATACTGTCTCTTGAGATTATAAATTTTGCAGAAAGAACAATGTCTTCATG
This sequence comes from Rhinopithecus roxellana, assembly GCF_007565055.1. Taxonomy (NCBI): domain Eukaryota; kingdom Metazoa; phylum Chordata; class Mammalia; order Primates; family Cercopithecidae; genus Rhinopithecus; species Rhinopithecus roxellana. Next base: position 168,561,487 of record NC_044552.1, read on the forward strand.
AAGTTCAGATATAATCATTCTTAAATAATAATTTAAGATGCAAGATATACATTAGTAACAAAGATTATACAGAAAGACACTTTTACAACTCTAAACATAATGTAATAATGTAATTATTTTTACTTCAGCACAACCATGTTTGCTACATGCTATGTATTTAAGTAAAGTGCTTTAGTTAATGGGAAAAGACACAGCATATTGCTAAGCAAGTCTGAATCCTGTGCCTGAGATTAGGTCAGAAATACAGAAAATTCATTACATCTGTGAAAGAACTACATACAAAATAATTTGATACTTAAGAGTCACATGACTAACCGTATACATAGCAAGCCACACTATTTTCTGACAATACTGATATTCAAACATAATGTTATTAGATCAGTATATTAGAGGCTTAGAGATGAACTAATTCTATATTGCATAGGTAAAAATGACATTTACTGAAGTACTCCCAGAAAGTTCTAGATTTCTACTGATGCCTATTTATTCATTTTGCCCAGCAACACTTAAATAGCAACATATATTTTTAGGTATTTTGAGGGATAGGCTATACTCATGTAACGATGCTAAAAATCGATCTATATGTGGTAATTGAACCTATGACTCTTATCTCATTAGTACATCTTTCTAACCAATTGTAAGTGTAGCTGAATTACATAATTACTAAAGTGGCTATTTATCTCAGTATGACCAACAGCCTGTCAACCCACTGAAAATTCCATTAACTCAAGGAAATTAATTCATGTCACAAAACAATCCCTAACTTTAAAACAAATTAACTCTAGGATGTTACTATCCAGAAAGTAAACTACAGAATATTCTTTCCTCTAAAGTGAATTTTTAAATTTTAAATGACAGATCTGGAATTTCTATAGAGGGTTTTAAATTATGGGCCTTCTCCCTTTACTCATATCTATTTCCTGGGGTAGGAATATGACACAAATAGACTATGAAACCAAAATTTATAATATTTATATACTAAGAAGAACATGTGGGTTTTCTGCCGAGAGAAAACTAAGGCAGACCGTTCAAGGATACTTGAGTATTGATTCTGCTTTCTCCTTGGGCTTTGTCATCTGCTATGGTCTGAATGTTGGGATCCCTGAAAATTTCTTATGTTAAAATCCAATACATACCCAAAGAGATAGTACTCAGAAGTTTTGCCTTTGGGAAGTGAGTAAGTCATGAGGGCTCTGTCCTCATGAAAGGAATTAGTGCCCTTATAAAAGAGGCTGAAAGGAGCTGTCCTTCCCTCTATTTCGCCATGTAAGGATGTAGTAAGAAGGCACCATCTTTGAAGTAGAGAGCAATTCCTTACAAGACACTGAATCTGCTGATGCCTTGATCTTGGTGTTCCCTGCCTCCAGAACTGTAAGAAATAATTTCCTAATGATTATTCATTAGAAATATTCTCAAGTATTTTGCTTTAGCAGCCTGAAGAAACTAAGATATCATCACAACAATAACTGACTCCAAAACTAAGACAGCTCCATGCTTTGAGTACCCATACAACCATTCTGTTTTTCACTTTTAGTATAGTATTCAATAAAGTACACTTTATTATAAAATAGTTTTGTGTTAGATATTGCCCAGCTACAGGATAACATAAGTATTCTGAGAACATTTAAGCTAGGCTAGGTTAAGCTATGCTTTTCAACGGGTTAGGTGTGTTAAATGCATTTTCAACTTATGATGCATTTATCAGGATGTAACTTCATTGTAAGTTGAAGAGCATCTGTATAATATTGTATTGAGTGAAATGCCCAAAAAAAAAGTATAGTTTACATTGACTGATTTTGATTAAAAATAAAAAGTGATAATATATGAAGGATGAAATTACAGGTAAATTTTAGTTCTGTATTTTGCTTATTTATAATTTCTGATTTTCCAAAAATAAACACGTTAGATAATTGTCCAGTTGCTAAATGATGAATACTTAAAGTAGAGGCAGAGGATATGAATGAGAAAGAACGAATTAGAGACAGACTTAGGAAGAGCATCTGTAAGACTTGGTGACTAAGAGGACAGGTATAATTCAGGGGACAAAAGGAAGAAGTCAAGGAAAAGGTTTCTCCTTTCAATGATTGAGTAGATTACTATTGGTCATAATCAGAAAAGAGAAAGCAACAGGAAGAACATACTTCATTTTATACTCTCGATGGTATCTCACACAGGAAAAACCTAAAGATTGGGAGCACTAAAATTTAAACAAAGGGGACAGTAGGATTAAATTACCAGAGCAAAATAAACTTAAATATAACCAAAGGTAAATTAGAAATCACCATATTCCTTTTTAAAAAAGAAGACTGTTATATAAGAAGACTTTTTATAATTATGAGTAATTATGTGGAATCACCTAATGCTCATTGCTGGAGACGAGATTTTCCCCCAACACTATGTTCCATAAAAAGGAACCAGAAACCCTTAGACTCTATTTTTAAGAGTATCAAAGTAATGAATAGGCAGGGTGCAGTGGCTCATGCCTGTAATCCCAGCATTTTGGGAGGCTGAGGCAGTTGGATTACCTGAGATCAGGAGTTTGAGACCAGCCTGACCAACATGGTGAAACCCCGTCTCTACTAAAAATACAAAAATTAACTAGGTGTCATGACATGCGCCTGTAATCCCAGATACTCAGGAGGCTGAGGCAGGAGAATCGCCTGAACCCAGGAGGCGGAGGTTGCAGTGAGCCGAGATTGCACCATGGCACTCCAGCCTGGGTGACAGAGCAAAACTCTGTCTCAAAAACAAAACAAAGTAATAAATAACTGAGGTCAAGACTTGTGGAAAGTGCCCCAAGACACCAAGATTCCAAAGAGAACACAGTTTTAATGGTAATGTTCTACATGTTTGTCCTGTTTCAGAGGAATGAATAAGAGTTAAAACAGCTGGTATTTCTCTTTTGTCTTAACTATCCCTGCTAGAGATAAACTCAGAACTACATACACATTTAGTTCTTGTGTTTAAACTGAACATCATTCCAGTCTGCTGCTTTCTTAATTTGTTGTGCAAATTAAGAGTTTATTTTAAACTGTGCAGTCCACAGTTTATATTAAATATTCTCTATTATTCAATCAATGTTAAATATATACTTAGAATAGATATTTTATAAATATCTGGGGGGATAAAACATAGTTTAACTGCTCATTTCATACTCAAACTTTGGAGAACAATGTTTAATTTCTAAGCCATAAATATATGACATTATTCTCTGGAAATATTCCTCCAACAACTAACAATACAAAAACTTATCTCTGTTTCCCATTTTAAATTTTGGAACAAATGACACAAATATGAAAACTATAAAGCATTGCTGATAAAGTACACAATACTTTTAAATTACAGTTTTCAGGAAATCTAGCTTACACTGACATTAGAACTTTTTTCTCAGCACTTCTTTTTACTTTATTCAGAATAAGTAATGTTAATTTAAAAAATGATTTCAGAAAACAAATGCACAAGTAGATAACTGAATACAAATAAACTTGTTTGCTAATTTAGAAAACATAGCTGTTCCCTTAAAACAACATTTCTTTAGGAGTCACTAAATTTACTTGCATGGATATAAAAATGATTCAAAATAATAATGTTGATTAAAAAATCAATAAAATTTCTAAAAAATATAGCAATATGTCATACTTAGGTAAAAACTGGTAAAACCAAGCAAATTGCTACCTAGGTAGAGGTAGTATTCTAATTTTACTCACCAAGACTGTTTAGACAGTTCCAAAAAAAAAGAAAAGAAAAAAAAGCAATGCTTAGTAGTGCCTCAGATTTTAATTTGTGTTCTCTTAAGTGTCTCAGAAATCAGCGAACTTCTGGAATTAGCATTATGTTTCCTACATATGCCAATACTCATCTTTAAGAACCACAGATTCTATGAATATAATTTTCATACATAAGAAAACGCAAAATGTACTTACCCTCTCCACTGATTATATCAGGTTTGGCTTTCATCGTTTTGCAAAATTGTCTTCGGCAGTTTACTCTCCATTCAGTTTGTTTATCAGATATTCTGAGGCATAATAAAAGCTTGCCAAGATCATTGTCTAATCAGAAAGATAACATATTATATTATTATAATAAGACATGCTAGATATACTGAAAAATTATTAATGTTAACTATGCAAACAGTTGAAAATTCCATATGGAATACATATGGCTTTCAAAAGAAAACAGATATTCTTCTGTAATTACATCTTATACCATTAATTGTTTGTTACATGCATTAAAAGTTCACAACAATGAATTACTGAATTATTAAAAGCTCACACAATGCATTGTGATATATAATCATAATTCTTGAATAGCCTTTTTCTTATATGAATATGGCTCATTACTGAGTATCTGTTTTAATAGACAGCATGAACCTTAAAATTTCATTACGTAGACTGACAGGAACACTAAACTCATTCCTCATGTACTTTCAGATACAATTTTTTATTTACTTCTTTAAAAGCAAAAAAAAAAGTGTAAAAAATCTTTAGTCAATCATTTAGTTATTCATCTTGGAAAAAATCTGCTGATGAAGGGGTTAAAATACGCTATTCTGGCATCTTGATTATTTAAATTGAAGACACTTGAAAAACAGCAAGTGCAAGATCACATTGACCTTCTTGGTGTTTCTCTAGGAAGAAAATGAAATTCTCATGTGAAAGACACTCTCTATACTGAAGAAAAGACAACATATTTACCTTCAAGGATGAGAAGTTGAGACCAGAGAGTACTTTGCAAACCTCATTAAAATGACTTATCTTTTAAGTCTCCCACATAATTTAGCCACATTTTCACAGTTTATTATTCTTTGTTCAACTCAGTATACAGGTAACTGCTTCTTTGAGTCTTCATTTCCCTATGAGAACTCTCATGCCACATAAAACTTGTACTATGATTTTCTCCTGTTAATCTGTTATTTCAATTTAACTATCAGATCCTGCTGGGACCCAAAGAGGATGCAGGTAGAGATTTTCTGCATATACACTGAAGATCATGAATAGGGCTAAAGAAAGTATTTACTGCTAAAATATAACTTTTCTTCTAAGTGAACTCATGAATACATAGCAGATTCCATTTAATTACGTAGCTTTAAAGGTACTAATAGCCATGAGACTTTATTTTTTAAAAAAATCAATGAATAATATAGTAAATGAACAATTAAGTGTTGTTAAAAAATATGCATATGTATTCATATAGACATATATATATGTAAAAATTCAAAGGAGACAAAAGAGGCAAAGATGTTCTCTTATTTTCTAGAATAAAATGGGAGAATCAGCAGCCAAATTAATTCATAGCTTGTTCTTTACCACTTCTCTTGAAAGAGATTTTGGGGATAAAAAGAGAACAAGAACCTTTTGAAATTATAGGGTTAAAGGTTTAATTGTTTCGGCTCTAAATTAGGGTATGGGAACATTAACACTACAAAATCATCTACCTAAGCTCTACTTTAGGTTAATTAATCCCACTAGGAAGACACCAGTGGTCAACCTGATACTTGAGAGGGTTTCAGCTAACAATGTCTTATTTTCTTAAAAAAGAAAATTATAATGATGAAAGCAAGTCTTAATTCTTCCAGGTTTTAAAAATCAAATAAGCTTTCCAGCATAATACAACTATTTAAATTTAACTTTTCAGCCCAATTTTTATAAAATTCCATTTACTACATACAGAAGTCCTCCTGTGTGGATAAAGACAGTATCACTGCCCTCATGAAAGGCACATGTCATATATATGCATGTACATGTGTGTATATACATGTAAACAAACAGAGAATAATATTGTAATCAAGGCATGTCACTCCTGTGATCTAAAATTTCAGTGTTATTTAGCCCTAAGAAAACTGCTATGTATTACTGCATGATCCTCATGATTATCATATATAAAATCACGATTTTTGTAAATATTTCCCTATTTGACATTTAGGTCAGAAAAAGCCTTTTTATATCAAACCTACACACATACTCTCTCATACAAACACATGAATACACAGATACATACACCAAACACATGTGGACTCACATAAATACATAAAGCAAAAAGTTGTTTTGTTGAAAGCATATGTAATTCTGATATTCAGCACTAATTTGTGGTCTTTGAATACCAAGACTACAATGACACATTTCACAAATAGCCTCAAACAGAAGCAATAACTATAGAAAAATTATCAAGCATTAAATCAAAAGAGAAAATGATTCTTTTAATAAAAACACTTAAAACTATAAACTCATAAAATTTCAACACAGCTAACAATTTTATTGAAAATTATGTTATTTTTTTATTATACTTTAAGTTCTAGGGTACATGTGCATAACGTGCAGGTTTGTTACATATGTATACTTGTGCCATGTTGGTATGCTTCACCCATCAACACGTCAGAACCCGTCAATTCATCATTTGTCTCAGGTATAACTCCCAATGTAATCCCTCCCCCCTCCCCCCTCCCCAGGATAGGCCCCGATGTGTGATGTTCCCCTTCCCGAGTCCAAGTGATCTCATTGTTCAGTTCCCACCTATGAGTGAGAACATGCGGTGTTTGGTTTTCTGTTCTTGTGATAGTTTGCTAAGAATGATGGTTTCCAGCTGCATCCATGTCCCTACAAAGGACGCAAACTCATCCTTTTTTATGGCTGCATAATATTCCATGGTGTATATGTGCCACATTTTCTCAATCCAGTCTGTCACAGATGGACATTTGGGTTGATTCCAAGTCTTTGCTATTGTGAATAGTGCTGCAATAAACATACGTGTGCATGTGTCTTTGTAGTAGAATAATTTATAATCCTTTGGGTATATACCCAGTAGTGGGATGGCTGGGTCATATGGTACATCTAGTTCTAGATCCTTGAGGAATTGCCATACTGTTTTCCATAATGGTTGAATTAGTTTACAATCCTACCAACAGTGGAAAAGTGTTCCTATTTCTCCACATCCTCTCCAGCACCTGTTGTTTCCTGACTTTTTAATGATTGCCATTCTAACTGGTGTGAGATGGTATCTCATTGTGGTTTTGATTTGCATTTCTCTGATGGCCAGTGATGATGAGCATTTTTTCATGTGTCTGTTGGCTGTATGAATGTCTTCTTTTGAGAAATGTCTGTTCATATCCTTTGCCCACTTTTTGATGGGGTTGCTTTTTTCTTGTATATTTGTTTGAGTTCTTTGTAGGTTCTGGATATTAGCCCTTTGTCAGATGAGTAGATTGCAAAAATTTTCTCCCACTGTGTAGGTTGACTGTTCACTCTGATGGTAGTTTCTTTTGCTGTGCAGAAGCTCTTTAGTTTAATTAGATCCCGTTTGTCAATTTTGGCTTTTGCTGCCGTTGCTTTTGGTGTTTTAGACATGAAGTCCTTGCCCATACCTGTGTCCTGATGGTACTACCTAGGTTTTCTTCTAGGGTTTTTATGGTATTAGGTCTAACATTTAAGTCTCTAATCCATCTTGAATTAATTTTCGTATAAGGAGTAAGGAAAGGATCCAGTTTCAGCTTTCTACTTATGGCTAGCCAATTGTCCCAGCACCATTTATTAAACAGGGAATCCTTTCACCATTTCTTGTTTCTCTCAGGTTTGTCAAAGATCAGATGGCTGTAGATGTGTGGTATTATTTCTGAGGCTTCTGTTCTGTTCCATTGGTCTATATCTCTGTTTTGGTACCAGTACCATGCTGTTTTGGTTACTGTAGCCTTGTAGTATAGTTTGAAGTCAGGTAGCGTGATGCCTCCAGCTTTGTTCTTTTGACTTAGGATTGTCTTGGCAATGCGGACTCTTTTTTGGTTCCATATGAACTTTAAAGCCGTTTTTTCCAATTCTGTGAAGAAACTCATTGGTAGCTTGATGGGGATGGCATTGAATCTATAAATAACCTTGGGCAGTATGGCCATTTTCACGATATTGGTTCTTCCTATCCATGAGCATGGAATGTTCTTCCATTAGTTTGTGTCCTCTTTTATTTCACTGAGCAGTGGTTTGTAGTTCTCCTTGAAGATGTCCTTTACATCCCTTGTAAGTTGCATTCCTAGGCATTTTATTCTCTTTGAAGCAATTGTGAATGGAAGTTCATTCCTGATTTGGCTCTCTGTTTATCTATTACTGGTGTATAAGAATGCCTGTGATTTTTGCACATTAATTTTGTATCCTGAGACTTTGCTGAAGTTGCTTATCAGCTGAAGGAGATTTTGGGCTGAGACAATGGGGTTTTCTAAATATACAATCATGTCATCTGCAAACAGGGACAATTTGACTTCTTCTTTTCCTAACTGAATACCCTTGATTTCTTTCTCTTGCCTGATTGCCCTAGCCAGAACTTCCAACACTATGTTGAATAGGAGTGGTGAGAGATGGCATCCCTGTCTTGTGCCAGTTTTCAAAGGGAATTTTTCCAGTTTTTGCCCATTCAGTATCATATTAGGTTTGTCATAAATAGCTCTTATTATTTTGAGGTACGTTCCATCAATATGGAATTTATTGAGCGTTTTTAGCATGAAGGGCTGTTGAATTTTGTCAAAAGCCTTTTCTGCATCTATTGACATAATCATGTGGTTCTTGTCTTTGGTTCTGCTTATATGCTGGATTACGTTTATTGATTTGCGAATGTTGAACCAGCCTTGCATCCCAGGGATGAAGCCCACTTGATCATGGTGGATAAGCTTGTTGATGTGCTGCTGAATCCAGTTTGCCAGTATTTTACTGAGGATTTTTGCATCGATGTTCATCAGGGATATTGGTCTAAAATTTTCTTTTTTTGTTGTGTCTCTGCCAGGCTTTGGTATCAGGATGATGTTGGCCTCATAAAATGAGTTAGGGAGGATTCCCTCTTTTTCAATTGATTGGAATAGTTTCAGAAGGAATGGTACCAGCTCCTCCTTGTACCTCTGGTAGAATTCAGCTGTGAATCCATCTGGTCCTGGACTTTTTTTGGTTGGTAGGCTATTAATTATTGCCTCAATTTCAGAGCCTGCTATTGGTCTATTCAGGGATTCAACTTCTTCCTGGTTTAGTCTTGGAAGAGTGTAAGTGTCCAGGAAATTATCCATTTCTTCTAGATTTTCTAGTTGATTTGCATAGAGGTGTTTATAGTATTCTCTGATGGTAATTTGTATTTCTGTGGGGTCGCTGGTGATATCCCCTTTATCATTTTTTATTGCATCTATTTGAGTCCTCTCTCTTTTCTTCTTTATTAGCCTTGCTAGCGGTCTGTCAATTTTGTTGATCTTTTCAAAAAACCAACTCCTGGATTCACTGATTTTTTGGAGGGTTTTTTGTGTCTCTATCTCCTTCAGTTCTGCTCTGATCTTAGTTATTTCTTGCCTTCTGCTAGCTTTTGAATGTGTTTGCTCTTACTTCTCCAGTTCTTTTAATTGTGATGTTAGAGTGTCAATTTTAGATCTTTCCAGCTTTCTCTTGTGGGCATTTAGTGCTATAAATTTCCCTCTACACACTACTTTAAATGTGTCCCAGAGATTCTGGTATGTTGTATCTTTGTTCTCATTGGTTTCAAAGAACATCTTTATTTCTGCCTTCATTTCGTTATGTACCCAGTAGTCATTCAGGAGCAGGTTGTTCAGTTTCCATGTAGTTGAGCGGTTTTGATTGAGTTTCTTAGTCCTGAGTTCTAGTTTGATTGCCCTGTGGTCTGAGAGACAGTTTGTTATGATTTCTGTTCTTTTACATTTGCTGAGGACTGCTTTACTTCTAATTATGCGGTCAATTTTGGAATAAGTGTGATGTGGTGCTGAGAAGAATGTATATTCTGTTGATTTGGGGTGGAGAGTTCTATAGATGTCTACTAGGTCTGCTTGGTGCAGAGATGAGTTCAATTCCTGGATATCCTTGTTAACTTTCTGTCTCGTTGATCTGTCTAATGTTGACAGTGGAGTGTTGAAGTCTCCCATTATTATTGTATGGGAGTCTAAGTCTCTTTGTAAGTCTCTAAGGACTTGCTTTATGAATCTGGGTGCTCCTGTATTGGGTGCATATATATTTAGGATAGTTTGCTCTTCCTGTTGAATTGATCCCTTTACCATTATGTAATGGCCTTCTTTGTCTCTTTTGATCTTTGATGGTTTAAAGTCTGTTTTATCAGAGACTAGGATTGCAACCCCCGCTTTTTTTTGTTCTCCATTTGTTTGGTAGATCTTCCTCCATCCCTTTATTTTGAGCCTATGTATGTCTCTGCATGTGAGATGGGTCTCCTGAATACAGCAGACTGATAGGTCTTGACTCTTTATCCAGTTTGCCAGTCTGTGTCTTTTAATTGGAGCATTTAGTCCATTTACATTTAAGGTTAATATTGTTATGTGTGAACTTGATCCTGCCATTATGATATTAACTGGTTATTTTGCTCATTAGTTGATGCAGTTTCTTCCTAGCCTCGATGGTCTTTACATTTTGGCATGTTTTTGCAATGGCCGGTACCGGTTGTTCCTTTCCATGTTTAGGGCTTCCTTCAGGGTCTCTTGTAAGGCAGGCCTGGTGGTGACAAAATCTCTAAGCATTTGCTTATCTGTAAAGGATTTTATTTCTCCTTCACTTATGAAACTTAGTTTGGCTGGATATGAAATTCTGGGTTGAAAATTCTTTTCTTTAAAAATGTTGAATATTGGCCCCCACTCTCTTCTGGCTTGGAGAGTTTCTGCCGAGAGGTCTGCTGTTAGTCTGATGGGGTTCCCTTTGTGGGTAACCCGACCTTTCTCTCTGGCTGCCCTTAAGATTTTTTCCTTCATTTCAACTTTGATGAATCTGGCAATTATGTGTCTTGGAGTTGCTCTTCTCGAGGAGTATCTTGTGGTGTTCTCTGTATTTCCTGAATTTGAATGTTGGCCTGCCCTACTAGGTTGGGGAAGTTCTCCTGGATGATATCCTGAAGAGTGTTTTCCAACTTGGTTCCATTTTCCCCCTCACTTTCAGGCACCCCAATCAGACGTAGATTTGGTCTTTTTACATAATCCCATACTTCTTATAGGCTTTGTTCATTTCTTTTTCTTCTTTTTTCTTTTGGTTTCTCTTCTCGCTTCAGTTCATTCATTTGATCCTCAATCGCTGATACTGTTTCTTCCAGTTGATCGAGTCGGTTACTGAAGCTTGTGGATGTGTCACGTATTTCTCGTGTCATGGTTTTCATCTCTGTCATTTCATTTATGACCTTCTCTGCGTTAATTAGTCTAGCTGTCAATTCTTCCACTCTTTTTTCAAGATTTTTAGTTTCTTTGCACTGGGTACGTAATTCCTCCTTTAGCACTGATAAGTTTGATGGACTGAAGCCATCTTCTCTCATCTCGTCAAAGTCATTCTCTGACCAGCTTTGATCCGTTGCTGACGATGAGCTGTGCTCCTTTGCAGGGGGAGATGTGCTCTTATTTTTTGAATTTCCAGCTTTTCTGCCCTGCTTTTTCCCCATCTTTGTGGTTTTATCTGCCTCTCGTCTTTGATGATGGTGATATACTGATGGGGTTTTGGTACAGGTGTTCTTCCTGTTTGATAGTTTTCCTTCTAATAGTCAGGACCCTCAGCTGTAGGTCTGTTGGAGATTGCTTGAGGTCCACTCCAGATCCTGTTTGCCTGGGTATCAGCAGCAGAGGTTGCAGAAGATAGAACATTGCTGAACAGCGAGTGTACCTGTCTGATTCTTACTTTGGAAGCTTCCTCTCAGGGGTGTAGTCCACCCTGTGAGGTGTGGGGTGTCAGACTGCCCCTAGTGGGGGATGTCTCCCAGTTAGGCTACTCAGGGGTCAGGGACTCACTTGAGCAGGCAGTCTGTCCCTTCTCAGATCTCAACCTCCGTGTTGGGAGATCCACTGCTCTCTTCAAAGCTATGAGACAGAGTCATTTGCGTCTGTACAGGTTTCTGCTGCTTTTTTTGTTGTTGTAGTTTAGCTGTGCCCTGTCCCCAGCGGTGGAGTCTACAGAGACAGGCAGGTTTCCTTGAGCTGCTGTGAGCTCCACCCAGTTCGAGCTTCCCAGCGGCTTTGTTTACCTACTTAAGCCTCAGCAATGGCGGGCGCCCCTCCCCCAACCTCGCTGCTGCCTTGCGGTTAGATCGCAGACTGCTGTGCTAGCAACGAGGGAGGCTCCGTGGGTGTGGGACCCTCCCGGCCAGGTGTGGGTATAATCTCCTGGTGTGCCCGTTTGCTTAAAGCACAGTAGTGGGGTGGGAGTTACCCGATTTTCCAGGTGTTGTGTGTCTCAGTTCCCCTGGCTAGGAAAAGGGATTCCCTTCCCCGTTGCGCTTCCCAGGTGAGGCAATGCCTCGCCCTGCTTCAGCTCTCGCTGGTTGGGCTGCAGCAGCTGACCAGCACAGATTGTCCGGCACTCCCTAGTGAGATGACCCCAGTACCTCAGTTGAAAATGCAGAAATCACCGTTCTTCTGTGTCGCTTGAGCTGGGAATTGGAGACTGGAGCTGTTCCCATTCGGCCATCTTGCTCCGCCCCCGAAAATTATGTTATTGTTAACAAAATTTTTTTTTTTTTTTTTTTTTTTGAGACGGAGTCTCGCTCTGTCACCCAGGCTGGAGTGCTGTGGCCGGATCTCAGCTCACTGCAAGCTCCGCCTCCCAGGTTCACGCCATTCTCCTGTCTCAGCCTCCCGGGTAGCTGGGACTACAGGCGCTGCCACGTCGCCCGGCTAGTTTTTTGTAGTTTTTAGTAGAGACGGGGTTTCACCTTGTTAGCCAGGATGTTCTCGATCTCCTGACCTCGTGATCCGCCCGTCTCGGCCTCCCAAAGTGCTGGGATTACAGGCTTGAGCCACCGCGCCCGGCCAACAAAAATTTTTAATGTTAAATGTATCTTGACAAGAATTAGGTAAAGATTTAATTCAACATTATTGAAATTGAATTTTTATTGTTTTCATTTAAAATATCCACATTACATATTCCCAAGAATAAAATACCTAGAGCCTAATAAGAAACACTAGTGACACACGATTGCAAAGACAATGCAGTTTTTTCATCTTTGTTTCCTCCTCTACTTTCTTTTCTACTCATGTGTAACTCCATCTTTTATCTCCTTCAAAGAAAGGATGTTACTACCTCCTTCAGAGGACATCCGTATAGCCCTTTCATAGGCTATCTTCTATTTATAAGTCTGTTTTCTTTTTACTCCTCCCTCCTCTTGCTCTCCATTCTCTCTCCTTTCACACTTGCTATTCTGTTTTGCTTTCTTATCATCTCATTCTAAGGAAAAGAACACAAGGCATTATAATTGTAAACAGCACCGAGGCAGCATATGTGGTATGCGCCTGAATCTACCAGTTGGTAGACAGCCTGAAGGACCCAGTTTAGATAGCTGGAAATTGGATTTGAGGCAATAAAGAAATGCTGAGCTGAAAACAGGCTGACTAAAAGACTGTTAGAGAGACAGCTTTGTACCCTGCTATATTATAATTCTGGCTACTCTTCCCCCAGCAATCATAGAGAGTATATGCTTTACAGTTTGCATTCCTCAAAGTTAAAAATATGAAGTGATGTGATATGGTTTTAACTGAAAAACATGTATATCTGTGACACTACTGAGTTTGAGGGGAACAATAAACAATTCCTTTATCTTCTCCAAATCTGGGACCAACTGAGAAGCCAACAGGTATAGATAAACAGAGTTTAAAGTTATCAGTGTTAGTATACAAACAGCTAAATTAAGCATCATTGCTTGCATCTACTGCCACATGGCCTTGTAGATGTCTTCCCTGAACTGAGTACCATAAATCTATTCAGCCATAGACAGATAGAGACAATCAAAGGCCTCTCCTGACTCTTCTTGCTAGAAAAAGTGCAAAAATAACCTAAAGACTGGCTAAATTAAAAGTGCAGCCTACAAGTAGGCTAGCCCACGACCTTCTATTCCTTCTTCCAGATTTAATTATCAACCATTCCCCTTAACTTACGCAGAATCAGTAAGGAAGTCCAGGGAGAGGCCAATGGTACTACTCTAGCAAAGGCCCTTTGATATGGAGACATGAGGTAAGGGAAAATGAAAGCTCCTCCATAATAGATATTTTAGGCATATGACAATTCTAAATTAGTGGCTGTGAGTATATGAATAATACATAGAATTCCATATTTCCCAAAATTTATACATGGAACATTTCTATATTTATAATCAGGGAAAAAAGAATATTTTAAAAAGTTTTGCCTCTGGCCATGATGGAGGAACTAGGAATAGACTTGCCTTCTGCTGTAAACAACCAGACTGGATAAAATATATCAAACAACTGTTTTCAGACATTAGCCAATGGGCAGTGCAGGACTGTAATGTTTGAGAAAAGGGAAACCAATCAGGTGAGCTTTATGATTGTCCACTATCTTCTTGGAGGTTTTGTTGAATTAAGGAGACAGATGTCAGATTTCAAAGAGATTAAAGAGGCTAAAATTTGTGGATTAGAATACTGGAGAGAAAGAGCTCTAGCAAACTGGTTAACTATTTGTCAAGTTGGCTGCTGATTGATCAGCTGTGGAGACTAAGGGTGAAATTTCACAAGGCTGAGCAAGCAACAGCTGGGGGCTATAAACTGAATAATTCCCAGAGCATACCTAGAGTTACAAGATGTCCAAGTTCCAAACAGAGTGGAGAGTACTAGTTAATTACCTGGGTTTTCCAGAGGTCCCAGAAAGGTCATATCTTGGTAACATGTAAAATCAGTCATAAAGGAAGGCAATTATATATCCACCATAACAAAAAATTGGAAGTACTGAAAGTAAAGTTGATCCACAAGTAACTTAGCTGCCTGCCAAAAAAAGTCCACCACTCCTTAAAGAAAGACGATAAAATCTAGCACTCAGTGTAAATAAGGTCTAATGCCCTCAAAAACTCCACTAACATGAAAAAGGAAGAATGTGACTCACAACTTGAAGATACATCAACTAACAGATTAACAGACACAGATTCACCAAAGACTGAAATGAGCAAGGACATAAAAGCAATTATTTTCAAGGATTTAAAGAAAATACAAACCAAAAGTAGATGTTTAAACAAACTGTAGTTTTTTAATACTGCCATCTCAGTAAAAAGAGACAATTGAATGGGACATGCAACAACCTGGGTCAATCTCAAAACCATTAGGCTAAGAGAAAGGAAACAGGTACAAAGAATGTATTCTATGTAATTCTATTTGTATGAAATGCTGGAACAGGAAAAACGAATCTTATAGCAGTGGTTCTCAAGTGGACATGGTTTTGCTCCCCAAGGAACACTTGGCAATTTCTATAGACATTTCTGATTGTCACAACTGAGAAGAGACAGGGAGAGTTTTACTGGCATGAAGTGGATTGGAGCCAGGGATGCTGCTAAAAAATCCTACAATACACAGGACAATCCCCCCGACAAAGGAAAGCAAATTACCCAAAACATTAACAGTGCTAAGATTGAGAAACCCTGACTTATAGTAAAGAAAAAAATTAATGGTAGCATGCAAGTGGGTGGAGAGAAGCTGACTGCAAAAGACAAAGGGAATTAATGTGGGATCATGAAAAAATGTTCTACATTTGATTATGGTGGTGGTTATCTGTGTATAAATATTTCTAAACATTCAAACTCCTTTCTTAAAACAGATGCATTCTGTTGTATACAGAAATTTTATTATATACACATGTGTATGGAAACAAGTATGTGTATAACTAAAAGTTACTTAAGCATTTGAAATTAAGCATACTAGTATGTTACTAAAATATGAGCAGTTATAGTTCATAATTTGTTATAAAGTTTATATCAGAACTCACTGAGCTTTAACTAAAAGTATATGAATGTGTAAAATGATTCCCTTACAAGAACTCTAATGACTATACTATGGTAAAGTGTTTTAAAGTATACATTTTAAAACTCCTCATTAATGTGTCCTGATATGAGGTTCTGACTGTTTTCTGAGTGAAATACAGGCTCCTGTAATGAAATGAACATTCACTTATTAGAACTAAATAAGAAAGCAATTTATACTTTATAGGTGATTAAACATAATAATCCCTTTTAAATTCACAATGCTTTATTTTTATAGCAACCATGTCTACATTCCTCTAAGAGTGCAGTATTATTTCTAGAGACAGAGTATAATAAATGATGTCTCAGTATATCCATTCTATATCCAGTTATGATAAAGTCACCATGGAAAACTACCAGTTTGCTTTCCCAAGAAAGGCTTGAAGTATCTAATGAGAAAGGTAGAGAAAGAAACAGTCTTCTCTATATTCTTTAAGACCACTATGATGTATAGACAACTATTAAAATTTGGAAGAAAGTAAAAAACAAACAAACAAACAAACAAACTAATCTGTCCTTACCAACACTGAGGAAAAGAAAAACAAAAAAGAAAACATCAAGTTTCAAGTTTAAAAAATCGACTGATGATAGTTGAAAATATTTCAAAAACTCTGAAATTCTTTGTTAGGGTAAGCATTATAATCTTTTTATATTTGGGGATATTATATAATTATTTTCTCAGGTCATATAGGAACAAAGATTATATTAAAAATGTAAGATTATTATAGATAATGTAGAAAGACAGACTATACAGAAAGAACATCTGTACAGTTCTTTCATTTCAAGGGGAGCAAAACAGTAAGGTCAATATAAATATAAAGGAAAGCATGCAATCTACACAGAAAACGTTTAATAATTTCTTTCTAGGATGTCAGTCACTAATTTTGAGTGCCTAATTATAACTGACATTTCAAAAGGGAGAAAAGGTAAAATAAAGACTTCATAAACTAGCAAGAGTTTCCTAGGCTTAATTTTGATAGCCAACCTTATATTATCATGAAGTTTATTTTTGTGTTTCTACTTACCTTGTCTTCCTCCATTTAGATTGATGCAGTCAGCATTTCACTTTATTACCATAATAAGCAAGGAAAACCTTGGAGTGGTCTCTGAGAAGCAATTCTACAGAAAACTAATACAAGGAATTTAGGTATCATTTCATATATAAATTTGGGAGTATCCAAATTCTGATAAGTCTCTATTTTGTGTGAACAGCTGTGGATTAAGGTATGTCATCTATATCTTACATACAGCATTCCCTATTTTGGATTTATCATCCCACTTTTGCTTTTCATTAATATTTGATAACTAAGCATTTACTAAAGGAGAAATTGGTGGAATAAACAAATGAAGAATTACTCTTCCCTTGTCATCCTACTGCACCTACACTAGTAGAAGATCTATTTTCTCTGCTATAGATAAGTGTTTCAAATATGACAGTAAAAATACATGAAAACTGAGTTTGACTTATCAAAAGAAAATACTTATTCTGATTTTCTAGTCATCTTAATAGCTGCAGCTCAAGATTTACTACAGAGGGGAAAATCCATAATCTCAGTCATACTACCAGCTTCCTTAGTTCATAGGTTGATGTCAAATAAAAGTCAATTAACTTTATCTGCAGAAAATAAACCTTAATTCCAAGGTTAGAAACAGTAAGAAAAGTAAAAAGCATGAGAAAATGTCTGACTTGACATAAAGGCCTAGATAAATATTTGATAAAAGACTATATCAACAAAAAGTATTTATAGACTAACTATATGTGTAAGACAAAATACAAAAGGCTTTTAAAATAAGCACACACAGAGGGGCGGCGCAAGATGGCCGAATAGGAACAGCTCCAGTCTCCAACTCCCAGCACAAGCGACACAGAAGACAGGTGATTTCTGCATTTTCAACTGAGGTACTGGGGTCATCTCACTAGGGACTGCCGGACAATCGGTGCTGGTCAGCTGCTGCAGCCTGACCAGCGAGAGCTGAAGCAGGGCGAGGCATCGCCTCACCTGGGAAGCGCAACGGGGAAGGGAATCCCTTTCCCTAGCCAGGGGAACTGAGACACACAACACCTGGAAAATCGGGTAACTCCCACCCCAATACTGTGCTTTAAGCAAACGGGCACACCAGGAGATTATACCCACACCTGGCCGGGAGGGTCCCACGCCCACGGAGCCTCCCTCATTGCTAGCACAGCAGTCTGCGATCTAACCGCAAGGCAGCAGCGAGGCTGGGGGAGGGGCACCCGCCATTGCTGAGGCTTAAGTAGGTAAACAAAGCCGCTGGGAAGCTCGAACTGGGTGGAGCTCACAGCAGCTCAAGGAAACCTGCCTGTCTCTGTAGACTCCACCTCTGGGGACAGGGCACAGCTAAACAACAGCAGCAACAACAACAACAACAACAAAAAGCAGCAGAAACCTCTGCAAACGCGAACGACTCTGTCTGACAGCTTTGAATAGAGCAGTGGATCTCCCAACAGGGAGGTTGAGATCTGAGAACGGACAGACTGCCTGCTCAAGTGGGTCCCTGACCCCTGAGTAGCCTAAGTGGGAGACATCCCCCACTAGGGGCAGTCTGACACCCCACACCTCACAGGGTGGAGTACACCCCTGAGAGGAAGCTTCCAAAGTAAGAATCAGACAGGTACACTCACTGTTCAGCAATATTCTATCTTCTGCAACCTCTGCTGCTGATACCCAGGCAAACAGGGTCTGGAGTGGACCTCAAGCAATCTCCAACAGACCTACAGCTGAGGGTCCTGAGTGTTAGAAGGAAAACTATTAAAGAGCAAGGACACATACACCAAAACCCCATCAGTACGTCACCATCATCAAAGATAAGAGGCAGATAAAACCACAAAGATGGGGAAGAAGCAGGGCAGAAAAGCTGGAAATTCAAAAAATAAGAGCACATCTCCCCCTGCTAAGGAGCACAGCTCGTCGTCAGAAACGGATCAAAGCGGGACGGAGAATGACTTTGATGAGATGAGAGAAGGCTTCAGTCCATCAAACTTCTCAGAGCTAAAGGAGGAATTACGTACCCAGCGCAAAGAAACTAAAAATCTTGAAAAAAGAGTGGAAGAATTGATAGCTAGAATAATTGATGCAGAGAAGGTCATAAATGAAATGACAGAGATGAAAACCATGACACGAGAAATACGTGACAAATGCACAAGCTTCAGTAACCGACTCGATCAACTGGAAGAAAGAGTATCAGCGATTGAAAATCAAATGAATGAAATGAAGCGAGAAGAGAAACCAAAAGAAAAAAGAAGAAAAAGAAATGAACAAAGCCTGCAAGAAGGATGGGATTATGTAAAAAGACCAAATCTACGTCTGATTGGGGTGCCTGAAAGTGAGGGGGAAAACGGAACCAAGTTGGAAAACACTCTTCAGGATATCATCCAGGAGAACTTCCCCAACCTAGTAGGGCAGGCCAACATTCAAATTCAGGAAATACAAAGAATGCCACAAAGATACTCCTTGAGAGGAGCAACTCCAAGACACATAATTGCCAGATTCACCGAAGTTGAAATGAAGGAAAAAATCTTAAGGGCAGCCAGAGAGAAAGGTCGGGTTACCCACAAAGGGAAGCCCATCAGACTAACAGGAGATATCTCGGCAGAAACTCTACAAGCCAAAAGAGAGTGGGGGCAAATATTCAACATTCTTAAAGAAAAGAATTTTAAACCCAGAATTTCATATCCAGCCAAACTAAGTTTCATAAGTGAAGGAGAAATAAAATCCTTTACAGATAAGCAAATGCTTAGAGATTTTGTCACCACCAGGCCTGCCTTACAAGAGACCCTGAAGGAAGCACTAAACATGGAAAGGAACAACCAGTAGCAGCCATTGCAAAAACATGCCAAAATGTAAAGACCATCGAGGCTAGGAAGAAACTGCATCAACTAACGAGCAAAATAACCAGTTAATATCATAATGGCAGGATCAAGTTCACACATAACAATATTAACCTTAAATGTAAATGGACTAAATGCTCCAATGAAAAGACACAGACTGGCAAACTGGATAAAGAGTCAAGACCCATCAGTCTGCTGTATTCAGGAGAACCATCTCACATGCAGAGGCATACATACGCTCAAAATAAAGGGATGGAGAAAGATCTACCAAGCAAATGGAGAACAAAAAAAAAAAGCAATGGTTGCAATCCTAGTCTCTGATAAAACAGACTGTAAACCATCAAAGATCAAAAGAGACAGAGAAGGCCGTTACATAATGGTAATGGGATCAATTCAATAGGAGGAGCCAACTATCCTAAATATATATGCACCCAACACAGGAGCACCCAGATACATAAAGCAAGTCCTTAGAGACTTAGAAAGAGACTCAGACTCCCATACAATAATAATGGGAGACTGCAACACCCCACTGTCAACATTAGACAGATCAACGAGACAGAAAGTTAACAAGAATATCCAGGAATTGAACTCATCTCTGCAGCAAGCAGACCTAATAGACATCTATAGAACTCCCCACCCCAAATCAACAGAATATACATTCTTCTCAGCACCACATCACACTTATTCCAAAATTGACCGCATAATTAGAAGTAAAGCACTCCTCAGCAAATGTAAAAGAACAGAAATTATAACAAACTGTCTCTCAGACCACAGTGCAATCAAACTAGAACTCAGGACTAAGAAACTCAATCAAAACCGCTCAACTACATGGAAGTGGAACAACCTGCTCCTAAATGACTACTGGGTACATAACGAAATGGAGGCAGAAATAAAGATGTTCTTTGAAACCAATGAGAACAAAGATACACCATACCAGAATCTCTGGGACACATTTAAAGTAGTGTGTAGAGGGAAATTTATAGCACTAAATGCCCACAAGAGAAAGCTGGAAAGATCTAAAATTGACACTCTAACATCACAATTAAAAGAACTAGAGAAGCACGAGCAAATACATTCAAAAGCTAGCAGAAGGCAAGAAATAACTAAGATCAGAGCAGAACTGAAGGAGATAGAGACACAAAAAACTCTCCAAAAAATCAGTGAATCCAGGAGTTGGTTTTTTGAAAAGATCAACAAAATTGACAGACCGCTAGCAAGACTAATAAAGAAGAAAAGAGAGAGGAATCAAATAGATGCAATAAAAAATGATAAAGGGGATATCACCAGCGACCCCATAGAAATACAAACTACCATCAGAGAATACTATAAACACCTCTACGCAAATCAACTAGAAAATCTAGAAGAAATGGATAATTTCCTGGACACTTACACTCTTCCAAGACTAAACCAGGAAGAAGCTGAATCCCTGAATAGACCAATAGCAGGCTCTGAAATTGAGGCAATAGTTAATAGCCTACCAACCAAAAAAACTCCAGGACCAGATGGATTCACAGCTGAATTCTACCAGAGGTACAAGGAGGAGCTGGTACCATTCCTTCTGAAACTATTCCAATCAATTGAAAAAGAGGGAATCCTCCCTAACTCATTTTATGAGGCCAACATCATCCTGATACCAAAGCCTGGCAGAGACACAAAAATAAAAGAGAATTTTAGACCAATATCCCTGATGAACATCGATGCAAAAATCTTCAGTAAAATACTGGCAAGCCGGATTCAGCAGCACATCAACAAGCTTATCCACCTGATCAAGTGGGCTTCATCCCTGGGATGCAAGGCTGGTTCAACATTCACAAATCAATAAACGTAATCCAGCATATAAACAGAACCAAAGACAAGAACCACATGATTATCTCAATAGATGCAGAAAAGGCCTTTGACAAAATTCAACAGCCCTTCATGCTAAAAACGCTCAATAAATTCCGTATTGATGGAACATACCTCAAAATAATAAGAGCTATTTATGACAAACCCACAGCCAATATCATACTGAATGGGCAAAAACTGGAAAAATTCCCTTTGAAATCTGGCACAAGACAGGGATGCCCTCTCTCACCACTCCTATTCAACATAGTGTTGGAATTTCTGGCTAGGGCAATCAGGCAAGAGAAAGAAATCAAGGGTATCCAGTTAGGAAAAGAAGAAGTCAAATTGTCCCTGTTTGCAGATGACATGATTGTATATTTAGAAAACCCCATTGTCTCAGCCCAAAATCTCCTTAAGCTGATAAGCAACTTCAGCAAAGTCTCAGGATACAAAATTA